>NC_056739.1:642036914-642636914 GCF_019279795.1 Protopterus annectens | reverse complement strand
TTTTAGCTCTATGAAATACAATGGGATGGACAATAAATTTAAATAGTTGAAGGGGAGAGATTTCACCAAATTTTCTGCTTACTCATAATAGCCAATGAAAGAGGAGAGAGAAGGAAATATTTGGTCAAATTAACATATGGAGCAGGTAACTGGTAACTAGAAAGACAGGTGGGTTTAAAAACACAGCACCAGGGTGGGAGAGTGAAGGAAATAATATTCCTGTGTAACTCACAAGAGACACAAATGTGGTCTCTTTCCTAGTTTTAATATGCAATTAAAAGCAGAAAAAGGTAAAACACCATGTAAAGAAAATAAACCACAATATACAAAATAAGAGAAGGCAATGAAGCAATACAAAATACAAGAAACAAAAACAAATTAACCTTTCCCTCACAGCAATCTGTGGTAGAGTCTGAGTGATCTTTTCTATTAAACTAAACTACTGATTTATGTTCCTTTAGCATACTATGATATATACAATATCAATAGAAAAAAAAAATAGGAGAGAAAATAAAGGGAAGAGAGAGGAGGAAGAGGGTAAAAAGGAGGGGAAGAATTAAGAGAGAGGGGAGGGGAAATGGGAAGGAGGGGGAAAGGAAGAAAAAAAAAGAAAATGTTAACAGAGTAAAACATAAGTATTACCATAAGTTTGAATATTTATAATTTATATATATGCAATTAAAATTCTTTATCAGTTAAGTTCTCAATAAATAATTACATATTGTGGAGCTCCTGGTGAGCTGAATACTTCTGTCTCAGTATCTAGGTATTTTGTTGCTTTGTGTAAAGGGAATATATTAGTTAATTTTATATTACTAGGTTAGGAATCTCATTATTCCATGTATATAGATAAGACAAAGCGTTGGAAGGTCACACTGAAAAAACAATCAGAAAAAATGAAATAAAAACTCCAGCAAAGCTAGAACTTCCAATGAGTGACCTCCCAAACCTCCTGTAACAGAGGCACATTGGATATATGCAAATGACCCCTATGAACATCAGGTGTTTCAGCTATATGATGATTTTGATTGCCCATGACTTTTACATTTGAAGTCATTTTAATGGGCAATTTCAGGCCTGGCTTCATACAAAAAAGACAACCACATGGTAATATTAGAAAAGTCTTATCATTATTAAATATTTAAACAGCAGAGATGAAGAAGCATAATTTATAACTTTAGACATCAAAAAGGCTTTTGATACTTTAAATTGGAATTATTTATTTAAAACTTTAGAGATGTTTAATTTTCCTAAAGAATCAATTCTCTTTAAAAGAATATATACAGTAATCATAAAGCCTATACTAAACTGGGTCTATTCTCATCACAGCCAATTGTTTTGACCAAAGGAAGTAAGCAAGGTTGCCCATTATCCCCTACAATTTTTGCTTTAGCTATTGAATTATTATCTGACTCTATCAGACATAAAAACATAAAGGTATAGATATATCAAATACCTTTAACATTAAGTAAATGTTGTTTGCTGAAGATATTCTCTTAACCCTTCCTAATAAACTGTCAACATTAATAAAAGTAGAACTTGTTAATACCAAATTCAAATCTTGTTCTGGATTAAAATTTAATAATACAAAATCACAACACTTATTTCTAACAAAAAACAAACAAAACTTCACGAGTACATAGCAGTAATATTATTAGAGAGAATAACATCACAATACCTTGGTGTTAACACAATGGATGCAATTGAAAAAAAAAAAAAAAACAAAGACATTAACTTTAAACTAATCTTGGAAACTATTACTAACTTGACCCCTAAATGTAATAAATTAATAATTTCTTATAAATGCAGACTCAATTAATTAAAATGGTCTTATTTCCTAAGATATTATATGACTTACAAGTTTTAGCTTTAACCCCCAATAGAACTCACATAAGGAAGATTAACAACTGATTGTTAAAGTTTATTTGGTTTCCTACTAAGTGCAGCATAGCTTTACAACATCATATTAAGCCTTGGGATTCAGGAGGAATTAACTTCCCTGATCTACATAATTATGTTAAATCAGTTATTCTTAATTGGATATTTCCAAATTATAAATCTAAATGGAAAAAAATGTATCTATTTCTTTTTCATGATAAAAAATGAAAATTGATATAAATAAGTATATGAAAAAAGACAACCTCTTCAGGTATTATTTTTGTAATTATTTACAGTGTACCATTTCTTCACCTACTGAATCTAATTAGTTTAATCTTATAGTAAAAGATTTTAAAGACATAATCATAGGGAATATTGTTCTGAAACTTTGGTTTGATCTAATTATTCCAATAAAAAATAACAAAAGACTTTTTTTGACAAAGTCAGTTATAGTAGAGTCACTATCTGGCAAATGAAAAACTTTATATATTGAAAGCAATCCTTTGATGAAATAAAAAATTAAGGATATTCACTCTCTTATACATGCATATACTCTAGATTCACAAGAATGGCTTTACCTACAAAATATTGTAACATGCTCAACACAAAAATCAAGCACTGCCTCAGTCTCTAATTAAAAGTAAACATCTCATACACCTCATGGAGAAAATTCTATATAATAAAGAAAGCACTGAAATACAATCTCCAGCTTACATAAAATACTTACACCATACAATATAAATATCAACAAAAAAAAAATTTGGAAACACATTACTATTGGACTTGAATTGAACTTAGCATTAGAGAGAAAAAAATAGTTATTACACTCAATAAACCATATTTCTTGGTTTCAATATTGGAAATTTTTACTTGGAAATGTTTGCATGCATCTTTCTAACTCCTAAAATAACAACTCAAATTAACAGCAGTATGACCATTAGTTGTTGGAGATGCTAGAAAACCTGTAACACAGATTTGTCTCATATCTTCTCTGAATGTCCTGTTGTAAAGTGAAAGATTTTCTAAGAGCACTGTGGTATGATACTTTGTTATTGTCTAAAACCCTTATCATAGTCAATATAACTGAACCATTTAAAATGCTACAAGAAAATAAATATCTACTTTGGACAATTGTGGCAATTACAAGAAAAACATCACAAAGAAGTGGAAGAAGCCACACACATATATATATATATATATATATATATATATATATATATATATATATATATATATATCTCAGTTTGAAGAATTTGTATCCTCATTAAAGGAAACTATCTACAGAGAACACAGAAGTCAAGAGATCAGAAAATTTTCCTAGGATATCAGCAAAAATCCATGGACTAAAATACTTTCTCTTATTGATTTACAACAAAGCATGATAGCCTCCAATCTAATTAAGCTAATATAGTTATGTGATCTTTGTTTTGAGATTTATTGTACTGTTTAACAAGAAAGGTTCAACTACTGTCTTAGATAACATTACATTATGTATATATAAAAACTAACAAGGCATTGCTTACATAGTGTAATAGTTATAATAATTTTTCTTATTAGATGTACATTATTCTTAAACTATTAAGAATATGAGTTTTATTGCAAGTTTATGATTTTTCAGTAAACACTGAAGAATAAAAATGGACAAGAATAAAGGGTCGAAGTAATGGCTATATTTTCATCAGCACAGATGTACTACAGTTTAACAATTCCTACAATGTGTTTGGAAGTTCATGTAGAGAATTAAGTAGTTGTTAATGAGTTGTTTTCTGTGGACCAGGATTCGATTCCTTCAGCCTGCATTGCCTGTCTGTGTGACTCTGAGCAAATCACTTATCCCAACTCTGAGCTGAGCTTGAAAAAGGTCCCTGGAGATCAGTGCACTACCCCAGTTAACAAATACAAATAAATAAATAATAAATGCGCATTTCTCTACATTGTGCAAGTATAACTTGGTACCTTTCAGTTTAATGTTTGTTTTAACTGAATTTGCGATCCACGAATGTTAAAAAAAATGAACTCAGTGTGAATGCCTGCTACCTGTGTTCTTTGCTATAGCTGTTACACTGCTTCCAAATTCTTTTGCTGTTGTCTGGGACCATGGCATTCTGAAAATGTGGATCAACTCAATGGACATACTAATGTCATTGGTCTATGGCTTGATATGTTTATCAGTACTCATCTGGTGTTTATGTGTGGGAATAAGATTTTATTCAGAGTTATTTATGCTGTGGCTTGATTACATGATCACTGAGCTTTAAATAGACGTATCTAGCACAATCACTTATGCATCAAAACTCGTACATTAACTGATTCATAAGTTCCTACTAGTTTAACATTAACAAGGTCTGACACAATGATGCACACTCTGATAGTACAACTGTTCTATATCAACATTACAAGTTAATAAAACACCATTATTTGTAAATTATCAGAATTATAACTATTCAAGCTTGCTAAAATACAAATTTAAACAGAAGTGAGAAGCCAGAAATATTATTTCATATTAGGGCAGGAAGGATTAGGAATCCATTACCTAGACATGTAATATTGGCAAAGACTTTATCAACATGTAAACAGGCATTAGATAACGTTTTTTCTAAAATTCTATATTCTCCAGTGAGGTCTATTAGGCAAACTTTAAACTGGCCAATGTAGGCCCTAAGTTTCTTAGTACTGCCTCTTATTTATCTATGAACTTATGTAGACCAGTTTCCTTGCTCATCCTGCTATCAAACGTACATTAAAAAAACAACGAAACAAACCAAACAATCTGTGTTCAGAACAACCAAACTTCCTGTAAATGTGTTCTCATTTATTTCTGTTTTAAAATTTCAGATGCGGGAACATATTACTTTCAGAACAAATAAATAATGGCTTTAGTTCTTACGCTGCAGACAATATTTTATTTATTGTGTATTAGTTCCTAATACTAAACGTAAAACTGTGCATGCTCATTATAAATAGTCCCCATCTGACAACTATATTTTCCACCATCTAATTAGCTGTGTTCACATTGTCACTGTTTTTCATCATTTATACTGCTTTCTATAATTGTAGAATCCGTGACATTTGTTATATACATTTTATTCCCTGTGATGCTGATTTTGTTTAATGATTTGTTAGTCAGATCTTCATCGCCTAAACTCATTAATTATATTGCTTTTCTGCCATTGTACAACCCACAGAAGATGGTGTGCTGTTGTTTTTTTTTCGGCTTTTCCCGGTTAGCGGTCCCTACAGCAGAACTCCGGTCTGCTAATGATTGGCAGTCAATTTTTATGGTGCTGAGGTGCCAGCCCGATGCCCAACCTTCAATAAAGGCACACCCATTCACGCATGTCTTTTGAATGCCACTTGACTGCGGGGAGGACATGCAGACTCCACACAGAAGGCACTCCAGCCAAGAATCAAACGGGAGAACCTCTTGCTGTGAGGTGACAATGCTACCGCTGCACCACCTCGGCTTTCCCACAGAAGATGGTGTGTGAAATCATAAAAACATTGTATCTCTTACTTTATACTCTCTTTCAAGTATTCTGCATTCATAAATACTTTACAATTCTATGTATTACATCATATGTCTGTAAATTCACATAATATGTACTTATCTTTGTCTGTATCTCTTTGGAACTCTGTTGAAAATGGGACTGTCCAGTTGGGCATTACTGATTACCAAATATGAATATATAAATAGACAACTCTAAAGGCATTTGGATTAGATCAGCTGAAAAAAAATAATTAACAAATAGAAAGCAAAAATATAAGAAGTGTTTACACTGTGATTATAAAATATAACAAATGCTAAGTATAGTTTATTTTATGCATATTCTGCCCTACTGGACTGTGTCTATTATGAGAGAGCACAGCACCACTGAACATGAAGAAGTCACATTCATAAATATAATGGCCACAGTAACCCATTTCAGCTTGTTGGTTTGTGATATAAACACTGTCCCCATAAGCCATATCGATGGTCATTTAACAGTCATCATGAAATTCCCCTTTGCCTTTATACGTAGCCTGACACTTCAAGGACTGACACGTTCTATGTATACTTCTGATGCTTTATTGCGAAGAAGTGAGAACCACAGTAATATATTTCAGTTTGCTGATCTCTGACACATACATTGGTTCCTAGCAAGTCATATCACTGGTCATTCAACAGAGATCATGTAAATGACCTATGTTTTTACCAAGTATGCCTCCTCATCTCTACCTCTCAAAATAAGCCAATTTCTATGTATACATCAAGTGTTTGATTGTGCTGACAGTGAAAGAACTGACCCAAGTAAAACACTGACCCAAGCCATATCAATGATTGTTTGACAGTAATGATGTGACTTATCTTTGCTTTCACAAACAGCCCACCCTTTAAAAACACTTTCTTTGTACATTTCTGATGTATGATTATAAAAATCATGAAATATGTGACTGTCATGGTAATGTATTTCAAACTGTGTTCACCAATGCTATCTCCTTTCAACAAACCTTATTAATGATTATTCAAGAAGGACCAACTTCCTTTTGGTTTCTCACAAGGTAGATACCCTCTGCATACCCCTTTGATGTTAAATTGTGATAAAAGTGAAAGAAAGATTGACTGTAGCACTGTATTTCAACTGTTCATTGTAGACATTCATGCACTGCCCACAAACACAAGTCACATAAATGACCATTTCACTGTGATCCTGTAGCAGCCTTTTCCTACCTCCCCAAAAGATATCTGCTTTTGGTGATCAATTTAAATGTATGTTTTTTGAAGAAAGTGAAGTAAATAAATGTTGAATATATTTTAATTAGTGTCTGTCATTCAGAGCAAACAATGAAAATGCCTAGAAGAGAAAAAAATGGCCTGTGAAGAGCATAGCATTTATACCTACTGATGTCTCTTGACAAATAACTAGACACTGCTGAGAAATCACTAAAATAAGCTTCACAGGGTAAACAATTTCTAGTGTTTGGCTCAGATAGTTACAGGACAATGACTGGCTAGTCACAAGTCTTGCTGTCATTCATTCGCTCATTCTCAAATTATTCAATTTATGAAATGAGGGTCACAGTGCATGCAGCTAATCCCATAACCTAAAATAGTATAATGCAGACAATCAGAAAATGATGACTAAATGAAATATTTTCACAAACTACATTAGCTGGGTTTGTGGGCTGTATGCAGCCTGTAAGCCAGTAGCTGGACATGACAGTGGCAAGTTGCATTTGTATGTCTTATCTGATATATTTATTTCTGCATATTTCTAATGACAAGTAAAGATTCAAACGGTCATTTTACACAAACGTTTTGAGTGATCCCATCTTGGATTAAGGTGTGGGAAAGGGAAAGCAAGGTTACCTGAGTTGCATGGCAAGCAATAAGAGTATGGTTAATCATAGGAACTGAAGCTTACTGGTGTGGATACTCTAGATACATTAAAGTGACAAAGAAGCATACTGCAAATGTCAGAAGTTACAGTTTTGTTAATAGCAACTTGCACTTTTCATGCATTGTCTTCCTTTTAATACTCTATGGCAGCATCACATGTATATATTACAAGACCATGCTACATTCAAATTAACATTTTTTTAACTTTTCAAATAAACCTTTTTAAGTTATACTCTAAAACTTTTGTCTTTACCTGCCAACTTACGATATTTATTATCAAGTGAAATAATAATATTTAGAATACTGCCATCCTTATTTCTTAAAATAAAACAGTCTGTGCTGTTCTTGGTCTTCATTCTCATCATCTTCATAAAATTAAAAAAAATGTTTTCATTAAGTTAGACCACTGATGACGCAGACACATACATTTTGCAAATAAAATTCCTGTGGTCATAGATCCAGTAAGGGTCTTGCTTGTCATTAACAATATAGGTCGTTTCTTGGTGAGGAGCTCCATTTCCATGCTCTCGACCAGGGTTTGGGATTCATTGGTGATGGGGGTAGGCTACCATGGATGTTTTTGATGTAATTTATGTTTCATGGTTTGAAGGTCTGCTTTACGATTTTATTTATTTACCAGATGGAGGCTACCATGGAGGCTACCATTGCTGTCTTGATGTAATTCCTCAGCCGCAGTGGTGGATAGTTTTTCACTGGGTCTGGGTGAAGTAGAGAAACAACTGCCTCAGCACGTGCATTGTAAGAATGTGTGCTGTACAGATCACACGAGATCTGTATATTTGAAAGAACTGTATCTTAAGTTTAATATGGTGATAGACAAATGTATTTCCATATTATGGTGTTTGGGTGTGTAGTGAGAGATCAGGCAAGGGAATAAAGGTAGCTGCAGTTTGTAATATGTAGGAAGTCAGTGAAGTGCGGAACTCATTGTTACACATTAGAAGTATTTTCTTGGAAGGTATCTCCTTGATACGAGGCACTGTAACTTGCAAACTTTGTTACCACATGCACTAACTGTAAAATCACTTGTACCTCTGAGAAAGGGGAACTCTCCCTGAAACAGAGTTTCAATCTTCCTCCATATAGCTCTTATATTGTCAATATACTGAGGCGTGCAGCTTTCTGGTATTTTAAGTAGTAATCTATTCCTAATAGTGTTATTTAACAGTTCAGTTTTGAACGTTAAAATAAAAAAAAAAATGCAGCACAAAGTTAAATGAAGTTTGCAAATGAGGTATTACATGTCCCATTAGACTCCATAACTGCTGAGAAGTAAAAGCCTTTCGAGTTAGTAAAACATGTATCCCACTGACATAGAAGTAAAAGATGATTACTTATTGATAGCAAAGAAAGAGAACTGATGATTTTATTGACAGAGCTGCTTTCTTGCTGACACCTGCATATTGTAATGCTGCAGTAGAATTACATAGTGGTTTCTTGATATTCAGATTAATTCGGCCTTCAGCTATTAACTACTAACTTATCTGCCAAAACGAAAATGTAATGATCGTTTGCTTTTGTAGTCTGCCTTCTTATTAAATTAGTTAATCTTGCTGAATAGATAGCTGTTGGTCATATGAAACAATTTGTACACTGAAACCTAGAAGAAAATGTAATTGCACTCTTTTGTCACACAGTAACACCTGCGGGGGGGGGGGGGTTGGGAGTCTTTTGGAGTCGTTGGTACCTCCTACGTGCACAGATTTTGTCAGGCTGTCTGGATTCTGCTGGGCAGTCTCCCTTATCATTAATCATAACATTACATTGGGTTTACGGTGCATTTATTTTCAAAGGTCTTAGAATGGACAGTGCCTTCAGGAATTTCATGCTAATGCAAAGTTTTTGTATGGTCACTTTTTAAGTTATAAGAGCAATATTTCAAATTGCTTGTGGTCAGAATGTCTGCATCTCTTCTTTGTATTTTTGTTTTGGTCTGCTCCTTGTTGAGTTTCTAGTTTACTGGCTGGTCGCTGCAGAGATCGGAGTATGGAAGTCACTGGGGGAAATGTGTTCGGTTTGGACTTCAGATCCTTCAGAGAATGCGTGGCGGGGCAGATTCCGTTATGCCTGCAGCTTTTCAAGCATGTAGGAGTACTGCTTGGGGTATGTTCTCATTTGGGATTTTGTCTCCCATTTTGTTGGCCTTGTCCAAATTTCTTGCATTTAGAGGTTAAGAGGTATCAGTAAAGGTGACAGAGGTACAAGGACGAGAACTTGCTAGCATTCACGGAGGTTAGTGTATGTCTCAGCTATTGAAAGCTGGAGATAGAGTTGAAGGTGGTTGTAAAGAAGTCAGTTGAATGAAAATTTTACTGGTGGTGACTAAAGGAAACAAAATAGCAGGTTGTTTTAGCACCAGAGGGAACCATGACTTAGCAGGATTTCCATTGCCCTTACCCTAGTATTTAGCGGCAATAAGAAGTTACATTAATTCACTAGATTTATGATGTGTGGCATATTGCCAGTTGCTTATAGTTAATAGCTGTGCTATGATTTAATAATATTTCATATAACATTGTGATTCAGCAAAGCATAGATTTGGCTTAGAGGTGGCTCAAGGGAGGAGACATCAGTGGAGCACTCTCATGATGGGAAACTTATTGCTGGAATCTCCATGGGATGGGGGAAGGTAGATTTTGATTACAGCACTTTGAGTATTGTATGGCTGTGAGGATTGCATTGTCAATTTTCACAGAAGGTCCAGATTTTTGCTTCATATTTCCAATCTGTTCCCCATAACAATTCTGATTTTCAAGATTTATAGTAATTTTCAAACCTAGGTGCTCAGGATTCCCTGTCTCTCCCCCCTTGGCTGACCTGGCGTGACAGTTCAAACTCTGCATTTAACTACACTAGCATACTGCAGCTCCTGCAAAACGGTGTCTACAGGATTGCAATTGGCTACCACAGTCTCTAACAACTTTTTCTCTCCCAACAATTAAACAGTTCAAACTCTACATTTACCAACACTAGTGTACTGCAGCTCCTGCAAAACAGTGTCTATGGGATTGCAATTGGCCACCACAGTCTCTAACAACTTTTTCTCTCCCAACAATCAAACAGTTCAAACTCTACATTTACATACACTAGCATACTGCAGATCCTGAAAAACGGTGTCTACAGGATTGCAATTGGCCACCACAGTCTCTAACAAGAACTTTTTCTCTCCCAACAATTAAACAGTTCAAACTTTACATTTACCTACACTAGCATACTGCAGCTTCTGCAAAACGGTGTCTAAAGGATTGCAATTGGCCACCACAGTCTCTAAACTACTTTTTCTCTTCCAACAATTAAACAGTGTAGGTTATAAACATAAAAAAAAAACATTTGTTAAGCTCTCTTTTACTGTGCTGTGTAACAAAGCGAGTCACCATTTTGGTCAGTCATAGGGCTCTTTCTACTCTATTTTTTGCCTCTTTTCCCCTGTAACTAAAGTAAACTGATTCGTACATTTGTCTCTATGACCCTAATTTTTACAGTTATACCTTGTACCTTTATGGCTTTCTAACTTTCAGACATAGATTAAGTTTTACTTATTTGTCTGACATTTGAACAAGTAACCCTGATAAAAACATGAAATTGTGTACTGTTGGTCTGTCTTTCTTGCTAAAAGTAAGTAAAATTAAGTGCTGAGTGCAGGTTTTAGGCCCTTACATTTAACTTACTTGTGGTGTGGTGTGGTTTTGCCGACTCCACTCCCCCTTGCTTCGCTCGGGCTCGCTTCACTCCTCCCCCCAAGTATTTTCAAATTTATACTTTCACCTTGTTGTCTGGTCACTCCCACAGCCCACTCCCATCACCATAACTTGTGTTCTCTCCCTTTCACTCCTCCCACCTTGTCTCCAATCTTCCTCTTTTCCCCACACACCTTGGGCTGCCTGCTCTGTGGCTTGCCTCTCTCACACTTAACTCTTTCACTCCTAGCACACCTACTATCTCCTAACATGCTCACTATTTCCACCCCTTAATACCGTTCCTTCCCTCACACTGCTTATCTCTAGCCACCACCTTTCCCTAATATATTTCTTTATATTTATATTTATATATATTTATATTTTCCCTATAACTCTTCCCCTCATTTTTCCACCACACAATGCTATCCTTACTGCTATTTCTCCCACTTCAAATCTCACTAACCCTAAGCACTTCCTACAACACTGAGCTCCATATCTTCCCCCACCTTTCCCTTTCCTAGACCTCTTCCAACATATAGCCAACCACCACTGACTACTGCCCCCTCTCTCTTCTGCCTCTCCCTCTTTCAATGTCTTAAATTTAAATTCATGGCCTACCCCGCTCTTACTTCTAAGCCAAAACTCAAGTACCCTATTCCCCTTATTGACCACCCTCACCTTTTCCATCTTGTCTTTGCTCTTCTGGTTTCTGGTGACATCCATCCTAATCCTGGTCCCTCCCTTCTCTCCACTACCCCTCCACCTTTATCTGCTGTCCCCTCAAAAACATCCTCAAATATCTCCAGCTTCAAACATCTCTCTATCTCTGCAATGAACATCCAAAGTCTAAACAACAAAATGTCTGAACTTCAAGCCCAACATAAACCTCACATCCTGGCCTTATTGGAAACCTGGCTAAAACCACATATCAATTCCTCTGAATTTCTGCCACCTCAATACAATATCTATAGGTCTGACAGGACACCCAAAGAAGGCAGTGGGGTGGCTCTTGTACTCTGTCTTACTGACGCTAACACCTATAGACATTACCCTGCCTAGTTTCTCCCCTGCTGAACTGCTGCTCCTAGACTGCCACATTAATAACTACAGGAAGTTTGCTATTGTTTCTGCCTATATCCCCTCAGGTAAAAACATCCCTATACTTGAACATATACTCTCCTGGATAAATGACTCCATCCCCTATGAAACCATCATTCTTGGAGATGTTACTATAGATTGGAACTCCCTTATTGGTCACTCGCCCCAACATTTCATTAACCAGTATGGATTCTCACAACTGATCACAACCCCTACCGTAAAAATGCTACTGGTTCCACAATTGACTGGATCTTGGCCAACTCTCCTAATGACTACTGTACCCCTTCTAACTTCCCTGACTCTATTAGTGACCATTCTCCCATCTCTATCTTAAGGTACTCTCCTCATCTCTCTAAGCCCCATCTCTAAAGAGATTGTAGGAAACTGACTAACTTTTCCCCTGAAACCTTTAACTATAGACTCTCTGCCATCAACTGGTCTTTTTTAAAAACTCTCCTGCTCAGTGATGCTGTTACTAAATTCAGCCACATTTTCCTTGATGTCCTAAACTCTCTTGCCCCAACTCGCAAAATCAGAATCAAATCTAATTTTTCACCCTGGCTCTCCAAATCTACTTATGCTTTGATGCATGAAAGAGATGCTCTAGGAGAAAATGGCAAACCACTAAAACTCCCACCTTTCTCCAAGGTTATAAGTAACTCAGATATCATGTAAAAAATGTATTATTTTGGATAAATGCCAATATTTCATTAACTTTCAAAGTTCTCACCCAAATGACCCCCAAAAATTCTGGATTACTATCAACTCCCTGCTCCACACTGGTTCTCCTACCATCCCTAACTCTTTCCCCTATCACTCTCCCTCTGAAACTGCAGACTTACTCAACAAACACTTCATAGACAGCATCTCTAAACTCCTACCCTCTGGTAACTCTGCTCATCCCAACTCTTCCGTGTCAACCTCACCTCTCCCTAAACCTCTGTGCTCCTCTGTCTCTCAGCCTTTTTCCTTGCAACCAGTTTCTACTAAATACATCAAATCCCTGCTTCTTAAACTCACACCATGCTTTCCCTCCACTGATAAACTTCCCCCTCAGTTTCTGAAAATTGCTGCTGACTCTATTGCATATCTTGTGTCTATCTTAATCAACCACTCCATTCAGGAATCTACCGTACCAGAAATATGGAAATCCCTCTATACCACTCATCTGCACAAAGGTGGAAACTCTGTTGAACCCTCTAACTATAGACCAATTGCTATTCTCTCACCTCTCTCTAAGATCCCTGAAAAATGTATACCTCATCACTAAGGGCTTTTCATCCAGAAAAAAGAAGGTCATTGTCCCACTGTACTCATCCCTCATTAGACCCATTATAGAGTACAATGCTCTGTTTGGTATGTACTTCTCAAGACATCTGCAACAACTGGAATGGCCGCAGAAATACCTCACTAAAAGAAGCACAGGCCTAAAGCAGATGCCCTATGCTGACCATCTAAAAAAGCTCCACCTATACTCTGTCGCATATCGTCTACACAGAGGCGATCTCTGCTTAACATACAAGGCCATATCAAACCCAGAGCTGTTGGCCATGCTACACTTAAACAAATCCCAATCCCTCAGAGACACACGATCCCGGGATCTAAACCTTGTCATCACAATGAACAAAACATGCTGGTGGGATAGGTTCCTGACCCAAAGACTCCCCAGACTCTGGAATAGACCACCCATACATGTCAAGCAGAGCGCATCTTTGGCCCTCTTCAAAAGGAACCTTGATGAATGGATGGGAGATAGGAAATTCACCCCGGGGATAACGTCAGTCGCCCTGCTACACAGGGGTCCAAGGAAGTAAATACTGTGGGAAGAAATAGTCAGGGAATTGTTATGGCTAGGCTTGTATAGGCCCTAGGGCCGATAGCCTAGCACCAACCTATGAACCTATGAACCTATACATACTCAACTACTGTCCTATATCATTCGCGAAAATCTCCTCACCACCTCGCAACATGGTTTCTGCCCTAAACACAGTACCTCGACTGCCTTATTATCCTTTACTCAAAAGGTTGCAGAAGCTAGGGACAACAACCTCCTTGTCTCCTGTCTATTCCTTGATCTCTCTAAAGCCTTCAGCACTGTGTCTCATCCCATCCTTCTTAACAAACTCTCAGACCTAAACCTCTCTCCTTCTACTCTTGGCTGGTTCCAATCCTACCTTACTGGCAGAAAACAAGCTGTTAGATGGCAGCAGGCTTTCCTCAACTTTCCTTGCTGTTCAAACAGGAGTACCCCATAGCTCCATACTTGGACTATTCCATTTCAAAATTTTTACCAACAACCTACATTCATCCTGCAGTCTCTCTTCTGTAATACAATATACAGATGATTCTACTTTCTTATCTATCTCCAGTACTATCTCTGAACTACACACACTAACACAAACTTCCTTTGTCTCTGTTGAAAAATGGCTCAGAAGCAATCAACTAATCCTTAACCCTAAGAAAACTCAACTCCTTCTCTTCCTACTGCAGACACTCTCTCACCTTAAATCCAACTTTTCTTTTTCCTCCCTAGATGGCGCCACTATCTCCCCTGCCTCACACACCAAACTCCTTGGGGTAATAATTGATGATCAACTACAATTTGACTTGCACATACAACAGGCCATCAAAAAAACCCACCAAAAACCTGGACTACTTTATAGGAACAAAAAAGTCCTCACTACTGCCACTAAACACACTCTTGTGCAGTCATTTCTCTTACCCAGCCTTCTGTATATTTCCCCCATCCTTACCAATATCCAGACTACCTTGATGCAGAAACTGGAACAAATGTACAACAAAACTGCCAGATTTATTCTAAACCAACCACTCTCTTTACATCACTGCCTCTCAGTAAACAAACTTAGTGACTGGAATTTCAGCACCTTCTCCTACAATCCTACATACTCAACAACCCCTCTGCCTGCCCTGCTCTCTCCTCCCTTGTTACTCCCTACTCTTCCCCTCGGCCTCTTCGGAGTGCTGATCAGCATCTTCTCTCAGTTTATAAACACAAAAGGAATATTGGCAAACTACTTTACAGACACTCTGTCTCACTAAATTGGAACAAATTCCCTCTCCATATTAGATCCAACCTTTCCTTTCCCTGTTTTAAAAAGAAGCTTAAATCCCACCTACTAAACTTGAAATTATGCCGTTGCATTGATCACACATAGTCTTAGTCTTTCTCACTGTATAACCTGCTGCATCTCCTAAGTTTCTTACTTTGTTAGTAACTTCTGCTTAAACTCATCTCCTAAACCCTCAGCTCTACTACTATACCCCTACTATAGCCCCCTCCCATTCTCTTATCTTCCCCCACCTTCCTATCAATGTCTATACATTGTCCTTCTTCTGAACAATGATTATCTTTTTGTTTTTACTCTCATATGCAGTAAATTATAATCCACTACTATCAATGCAACCCTTAATGTTCATCATTTTTTTTTCTTTTGTTTTTCTCTTTATAATTAATTTTGTATTTGCATTGTTATTTTTAATAGTTTTTGTCCTGTATGTTTATCTTTGCTTATGTTTGCTGGGGCTCTTTCCCCTTGGGTCTCCACTGAAAAAGGGTTGCTTACTATCAATGCAATGCAAATAGTTAATAACCTTTTCTTTTTACAATTATTTTGTATTGTGATTGTTATTTAATATTTGCATATTGTCACTTTATCTTTACTTATGTTTGCTGGGGCTTCTTGGGTCTCCACTGAAAATGGGTTTGTTTGCAAACTGGACTAACTTGGTTAACAAATGTGAAATAAATAAATAAAATAAAATTTGAGATTTTATGGCAGATTGGTGAGGATTGCATTCACTGGATAATGACGGTAATTTGAGTTTCAGACTTCATATCCTTCAAAGCCGAATGGTAATTTCAGACCTTATATTTTAGCAACTTTTAAGTTTTTAAGAGCACATTTTTTTTGTTTTTTGTTTTTGTTTTCCAGGAAACGATGGCAAATAGGTTCTTAGACATAACATACACAGGTAATGGGTGCTTTACAGCTATACCAAGACAAGACCGGTGAGTCTACCAGCTTTTGAGGTTGGCAACTTTCTGTGTTTGTAAGAGCAATATTTAATATGTATCCCTATTCAGCCTTTGTTCACCATTATTTGTGGCCTTGTCCAATTAGTTATAAGAGGGTGGTACAATTGGAACAGTTGAGAAATATGATGGGCTGGTTAGGGATGTATAAAATAAATGATTCAATAAACTTTTGAAACACTAATTGTGGCATTGTTGCTTCACTTGTGGTGAGGCAAGGGGGCTCATTGTTGGTCACAGGTCCAACTTTCGGGCTAAAGTTTGGCCAGAGGGTAAGATAACTAGCAATCTCCAATAGCAGGGGTAGCCACAGTTATGGCTATTACCCTTCCACCACGTCATCAACAGGGTGGATGGTAGATTCAGAATGGTAGCTAGTACTTATAAAATTTGACTATGTATTACGAAATTAGGGATGAAGCCTTTTAAAGAAGCTATTTATTAAATTGACAGTGGACATGCTATGGGGATCTCTGTGTGTGTGCTCTGGGCTAGAAACCAGGGTGGGTAAAAATTGATGTGGTGTATACATGCATCTTTCAGGACTTGATAGCTCCGCATTAAGTAGGGGAGGTACATCACTGCAGTGATTTGTTCAGGACTTCCTCACTTCTGGTAGAGAGGGAATTAATTCAAGGTCACAGTTGTCTTTTATTTTACAGGTAATGTTTTTGATTTTGTGTATGTAGCAGCAGGCGTGAATTGAAGGCTACATTGCAGTTAGCTAGGGTTTTCATAGGAATGGGTCAGATTGTAGGAGTATTATCATGGAAACACACAACATAGCATACGTGACTGGCTGTATTTATTATACCAAGTAATGGCTTAGCACTGAAGGAAGATAATACATAGGGAGTTTGGGTAGGGATATGTCATACAGATACTGCTGGTACCTGAATTGGCCTTTGTTTGGAAACTGTAGATGGGAGGGTTTGCATGATGGCCTCGTACATCATGTCACCATCTTTAGGGTAGCTCAGTATTGGCTTTTGTGGAGGGCTTTGTTAGTCAGGCAGTGCAGCTTTGTGCATGATCATTGACTACATGGAGAGGACCACAACAAAATTAGGGATGAGCCCATGTGTTTGTTGTCTGTGGGAAGTTGAGGACATACTATGGATCAGGGGTAGGGTTGTGGCTGGAATTGGCAGGGCAGGTAGGGAACATGGACTGTTGTAGTGGATAAGTTGGTACAGTAATCACGAGTAGTGGCAGCTAGGTAAAATTGTACTGCATTGGTAGGGGGGGTTTGTTTGAGAAGAAATGTTTTCTTTCTCTCCTAGGTCAAGGATTATGACAGTGATGGGGGAGTAGTATGTTTGGGAAAGGAGATGATGCAACTGGTTAGGGTACTAACTAGGACTGTCACTAGGAAGTAGCGAGTTTGGGGGGTGGTTAAGGTTAACTGCGAGTGTTGTGGCTAGGGTACTAGCCAGGATTGCCGGTAGGAAGTAGTGAATTTATGGGGGCGTTTAAGGTTTTGCAGGTGCTTAGGGGTTTCAAAGCAGATAGCACATTAATCAGGAGCACAACAGTGACGCAGTGGTACCTTAAGGTGTGATACTATGCTGGAGTACTTCATTGTTGGGCATCATAGGTGAGTGTCAGGAACTAGATCATGGAGGAATCAGGTAAAGGAGCATACTTCTACTGTGCATTTTTTCCCCCCAGAATGCCCACATTTTGGTATTATACTTTTCTGTGACATGAGCATACCTCTACTGTAAATTTTTTCCCCAGAATACCCAAATTTTGGTCTTATAATTTTTTTAGGACATTTTCATAGAATTCTGATTTTCTGGCAATTAGTGTCAAATCAGTAAAGTTTGAAGTTAGAGAATTCCCTTCAGAAAATTCATGCTAATGGAAACCTGTTCTATCTTTCTAAGTTTGTTACAGCAATTCTCAAAATTGTCCCTATTTGAGCTTTGTCCCACTTTTATTTATAGCTTTATCTAAGAGGCTGAGAGGTATGAAGGTAGTTGTATATTTTGGAAAGTTAATCTTGGTGGAGTGGGGTTACAGGAAGAATAGCACTAAGGCATGCATAGCGAGAAGAGGCAGTGTAAGACTGATGAGCAGTCAAGTTATGGCCAGGGCAGGATGTTTCATGATTGAGTTGATTCATGAAAATTGTGTTGGTAGGCCACAGGGGCATACATGAGAGCTAGAGAGCATGCGACTTATAGGGAGGTTGATTGAGATTTCCAATTGTTAACAAATGAGGCATGTGATTTTCGATTGGGGGATATAATCTAGAGGGAGTTGGGTTTGTGGCTTGCTGGATGCAAGGATGGTTGAGGGGATGTTGGATATTTGGAGTTTCATATTAATCTGGCTTAGTAGGTTCAGCTGGAGTTGTTGGGGATTAGGGTTCATTTGCATTTGTTTAATATGGCAATGATATAGGTTTATAGGTTCATAGGTAAGTCTAGCCAGAGTGTGTCAGCTTTCGCCACCCCATTGATTAATTAACTGATCCTCTGTCAAGCAGAGCCAATGAAGTGATCCCAGGGGTGTATTTTCTGTTACCCATCCACTCGTCAAGGTTTCTCTTGAAGAGTGTTAGTGAGGGGGCGCTGCCTGATGTAATTTGGAATTTTGTTCCAAAGCATGGGGAGTCTGTGTGACAGGAATCTATCCCTCCAGCATGTTCTATTTATTGTTGTGGCAAGGTTTAGCTCACTAGAGCACATCGCTCACAGTGACTGAGTTGGACATGGCTTTGTAAGTCAGGCAGAGATCACCTCTGAGTAAGCGATATGCCACTGAGTACAGCCGGAGTTTTTTCAGTCAGGCTGCATAGGACATATGTTTGAGACCAGTAATCCTCTTGGTGAGGTACTTTTGTGGTCTTTCCAGCTGTTGGAAGTGTCTTGTGAGGTACATCCCAAATGGGGCATTGTACTCTATGATGGGTCTAATGAGTGACGAGTAGTGGGGCACTATAACCTCTTTATTTCTAGATGCGTACCATTTAGTTATTAGATGGGCCACATAGAAGGATTTCCTAACTGCTTTGGCAATATGATTGTCAAAGGAGAGATTACTATCTACCTGGGTCCCCAGATCTCTTATTACCTCTTCTGTATTAAGGGGGCTGCCACCTATGTGGTAATTCATGTGTGTTTTGTTTTTCCCAAACGGGATGACTATGCATTTTTTGGCATTTAGCTTGAGGCCATGACTTTGACACCAGATGTCTGTCTCAGTAAGGCCCTTTTGGAGGATGTCCGTGTCAGCCAGAGAGTCAATTATGGCTCCCAGTTTGCAGTCATCAGCGAACTTGGTTAGCCATAATCCTCCTGTGTTTGCCTGTACTTCTGAGAAGTATATGCCGAACAGTAGGGGTCCCAGGACCGAGCCTTGTGGGACACCACTTGTGACTGGTTTAGAGTCTGACCTGGAGCCCACTATTCTTACCGTGTGAGTTCTGTCTGTAAGCCAGTTGGCAACCCATTTTGTGATGTAGGGGTTTATGTTCAGGCTGGTGAGTTTTTTTGTAATACCCGAGTGGGGAATGGTGTCAAAAGCCTTGGCAAGGTCAAGGTAGGCTGTGTGAACCACCTTTCCCTCATTTATGGCCTTGGTGACTGTCTCAAAGAAGTCAACCAGGTTTAGTAGGCATGATCTGCCCTTAACAAAGCAGAACTGGGTCGGGTCAAGTGTTTGGAGGTTCCCGATGTCTTTGTTAATGAGTTCCATGATGATGCACTCCATAGCCTTGCAGACCAGGCTAGTCAGGCTTATGGGGCAATAGTTACCAGGGTCACTTGTGGCCACTCATTTGTGGAGAGGAATAACTATTGCTGTGCACCATTCTATGGGCACGTAGCCTGTGGAGAGGCTGAGGTTGAACAGCGTGTTTAGGTGGGGGGTTAGTTTGTTCTGTAGTTCGTGCAAGACGCAGCCTGGGACACCATCTGGTCCCATTGACGCTGTGTTTTTGGCTTTTGAAAGGGCTGTTTTCACCTGTGTGTCTGTGATTTTTGGGACATTACACTTTTCAGGTATTGTGGGCTGTTTTGGAGGTGAGAGGTGGGTGAAGTTTGCACTGAATCTATCTGCCAGGATGTTGGCAATATCAGTAGTTTCAGTATATTTTGTGCTATTTTGCACTAGTTCAGTACATATCTGTGAGTTGCCACTTAGATTCTTAACATAGCTAAAGAAGGTTTTGTGGTTATCTTTTGAATCCTTGGCTATTTTCCTTTCGAAGTTAGCCTTGGATGATTTCATGAGGGACCTCAGTTTTTTACAGATACTGATCAGGGATGTCTTTCCTTCTTGGGATTTGCTTTTTTTCTGAACTAGTTTCCTCCTTCTATTGTATAGCCTGTTTATTGTAGGGGGTCCACCAAACTGGTTTCCTTCTCTTAGAGAAGTGAGTCTTGGTTTTGCTTGGGATAGCACTATCCATGCATCCTTGTAGGTGCTCATAGAGTGCATTTGTAAAGGTTTTTGCATCTTGGGCAACATTATCCTTTACATGGGGGCTGTGAAATGTACCACCTCTGTCTTAAGTAAGGTGAAGTTTGCTTTAGAAAAGGTTCTTACTGTGGTTTCCTTAGTTAGGGGTTGTGGCGGGGTGTGGACATCCAGAGTGATTCGTTTATGGTCTGATGTAACCAGTGACGGGTTGACTTCCGGTGTGGAACACCTGTCGCCCATGTTGGTGATGACTAGGTCCAATATGTTTTCACCTCTGGTAGGGGAGTTTACCAGCTGATCCAGGGCATTTGAGTTGATGAATTACAGGAAGCGCTGGGTCTGGGAATTTGTACTTGAGTAGTTTTCCCAGTGAATGGTAGGGTAATTGAAATCGCCCAATATCAGGGTGTTTGGTAGGACCTTCATGTTTTCCAGTGTCTCCAGAAAGGTGGAGTGGTGGTCCTGGATCATGGAGGGTGATTTGTAGCAGGCCACAATTTGCATTGCAGATTTGCCCGATGTTAGTTGCACATGGATGATCTCAGAGGTATCATGCTGCGCCACTAACCTGGAGGTGTAGGTATCCTTGATGAATATGGATACACCCCCTCCTTTTGTGTTTCTGTCCATGCTCTGTGGCCGAAATGTGTGGTATGAGTTGTAGCCCGGTAGTACTGGGGTGCTCTCTGGAGCCTTGAACCAAGTTTAAGTTACTGCACAGATGTCGACGTTCTCCATACTGAGGAGTGCTTCGAGTGCGTGCATTTTGAGATTTAAACTCCTGGCATTGAGTAGCATAACCCTCAGTTTTTTGTTAATTGTGCTGTTTATGGAGGTGGGTTTGGCTTTTGAGCCTTGCCTAAAAAAGGCACTATGGGGGCAGCAAGAGCCTTGGACAGTATTTGAAAGCCTAGGGGTGACAGGTGCAAGCCATCTCTTGTGAAGCAATGCGGCTTGTCGAGCATGTCGTCCCAGGCTGACAGACACTGGATCCCCTTTGAATGACACCAGAAGCTTAGACAATTGTTGAAATTGATCATCTTTTCTTTATACTGAGGTATCATTCTTGGTGAGGGCAGGATGCTACTCAGGGTCAGGGTCATGCCAGCCTGAGCTACATGATCAGAGAGCTCTTCCATGTCTCTTTTCATGTAGTCCAGGGAGCTACATCTCAGGTCATTCACACCAACATGAACAATCACAGAGTCATATTTGTACTTGTTCTGGAGTGACCTGAGTGCTTGTGTTATGTGGTGGACTCTGGCTCCCGACAGGCAGCTAACAGTAACCTTCTGCTTGTCCAGCCTAGTGAGTGGGATGTCAGTGTGCCTGACTATAGAGTCACCTATTACTAGTGTGTTAGGTATGTTATTTCGCCTTAAGGGCTGCGATTGTGTGGCACACTGATTTTGTGTTTTAGTATGGCTTGTGGTGCTTGTGCTGGTAAATGCCATGATGGTCATTTAAATGTTTATTACTTATAATTGATAGTTGGTATGATGGCAAGATTGCTATTAAATAGAATTTTGAAAAGATATATCATTTGTTCATTATTATATTCACTATACACCAAATAAATAACAATACCCCAAGCAAACAGATGAGCCTGAGCAACAAAACCAAACAAGTCAGCATAAAATATAATAAAGTACTTGCTCAGGGTCAAACCAGGCACTATATCCAGATGAGACGTATTGACCAAGGCCAAATAAATGTTGGAAGTTCAAGTGTATTCAGACCAATCCATTCATAGGATAACCACAATGATGCAGGCAATGTGATGCATACAGAAGCGCAAACAAGAACGCAAGCAGAACTTCAAAAATGAAGTAAATAATCCAAAAGGGTGTTAAAAATTGCCTCCAAATTAATATCAGGTACTAAATATCTCTTCAGACCAAATAAAATGCAGCCTTCAAAGAAAGCATAGTATCATTCAGTACATCAAAAATAGCAAATCCTTTATTAACATATGTTCGGTAAGCGCTTTCGCCAAGTGGCTTTTTCAAACCATGAGAAACACAGCAATGTTAAAAGACACCTTTTATATAAATTAAACATAGTTGATTAATAAAGGTGTTCATTAACCAATTAACTACATAAAGGAACATACTGTATAGTTGAATACATTAATAATATCATAAAAAGTGTATAAAAACTATAAAACTATCAAAACTAAAATGCAGACTTAGATAAAATTACTTCAAAAAACAATAAAAATAATAAAGTAGAATAATAAATTAATCTGAAATTAATTCTCCTATTCTTAAGTGCTGGTTTTAATGGGATCCTGTCATTAAGACCAGGGTAAATGTGTGCTTGTAGCCTGATTATCCAACCAGTTTCTACTTGTTCAGTGTGATTTTTAAGGTCACCACCTCTAATACTAAGTACATTAACATGTACAACCAAAAATCTAAAGTTATGCATTTCATCATTCTCTAATACATGTTTAGAGAGTGCATTGATGTTAGATTTAATATGGATTTGATAAAAATGCTCCCTTATTCTGTCCTTTAATCTTCTGTCGGTTTTACCGACGTAAAAAGCTGTACAGGAAGTACACTTAGCAATATAAACTACGTGTTCCATATCACAGTTTGCATTAATATTGAATGGAAAAACTCTGGATGTAACAGGATGTACAAACATATTAGTGACAGAAATACAAGAGTAAAAATTGCACTTATTACTTATTCAACTATATAGTATGTTCCTTTATGTAGTTAATTGGTTAATGAACACCTTTATTAATCAACCGTTTAATTTATATAAAAGGTGTCTTTTAACATTGTTGTGTTTCTCATGGTTTGAAAAAGCCGCTCGGCGAAAGCGCTTACCGAACATATGTTAATAAAGGATTTGCTATTTTTGATGTACTGAATGATACTATGCTTTCTTTGAATGCTGCATTTTATTTGGTCTGAAGAGATATTTAGTACCTGATATTAATTTGGAGGCAATTTTTAACACCCTTTTGGATTATTTACTTCATTTTTGAAGTTTTGCTTGCGTTCTTGTTTGCGCTTCTGTATGCATCGCATTGCCTGCATCATTGTGGTTATCCTATGAATGGATTGGTGTGAATAGACTTGAACTTCCAACATTTATTTGGCCTTGTTCAATACATCTCATCTAGATATAGTGCCTGGTTTGACCCTGAGCAGGTACTTTATTATATTTTATGCTGACTTGTTTGGTTTTGTTGCTCAGGCTCATCTGTTTGCTTGTGGTATTGTTATTTCTTTGGTGCACATTTGGTCTTTTTTGCTACCACAGCATAACCATGGCAGAATCTATTGATAACAGCCTAGAATTACCATATAATCCCAATAAAACAAAGAAAAGTAAAACGCTACATTTACGGCTACAAAATTGTATCATTGCTGATGTCAATCCATTGCTTCAGTTTGAACTTGTAGCCGCCAACAGTAATGAAACCTTAAGCAGTACTGACTTTGAGACTCTAAATGCAGCTTTTTCCTCTCTTCGAAGGTTGTATTAAAAAGAAGATCATACCTCGAGGGTTAAGAATTTTGAAGATGCCAACGACAGGGAATACATATCCAGAACTGTTGTATCGTTGGCAACAATTGAATATCAAGGTGAGCATCAAATATATGACTCTGCTTAATGATTTCTTTATGCCTGAAGAACTTGCTTTACAAGAACTTATAAAAAGAAAACAGAATGACTTGTATGATAAATTTAAAGACAGTGTTACTGAGCCACTGTTTGACAGTTTAGTTGATAGGATCTGTTTGTTTGAGAAAAGACTGTTGGAACAAAAGAAACATAAGTTATCGAGGGACACATGATTTCTTACATGGCCAGGTCTTCACTTGGCCTAGGAACAACAACCATGATTCCAATAGACAAAATGATGTGCATAGTAACCAGAATGTTTCATTTGTGTCGAATAATAACAGTAATAGAGTAACTAAGAATGTTAGGAATGTTACATCTAACATTACCATTTCCAATGTTAATGCTTCCACTAACGGTGGTAACACCGTCGAAATTAACAACACAGGAAGCAATTCTATGGTGGGTGATGTTCCTTTAGAACCCAATACTAGTGCAAACTCTGGCATTGTTGTGGAATCTGTTGTTACCATCAATAGTAACTAACAATTTGAATTTGTTGAACACTGATGTTTTGTTAGCAAGTGATTTAGTGGTCCGAAGAAAAACACCTATAACATCTAATAGTTGTAACTCCACAGAAGTCCTTAGTCCTTTCCCCATCCCCAATACATACAACAAGGGGAGAAATCACTCTATGAGCAGGGGAAGGCAGAAAAGGAAGGCCACAGTAGGGGAAATGAAGGAACCCACATTGAAGAAAATGTGGGAAAGAATGACTTAGTGTGGAATCTTTCACACAGACCACTAGACAAGTATGAACTTGAAGTCTTGAATAAGGGTTTGTCATTTATACCCTCTATGAAAAGTAATACAGCAGATACCATCTTAGATGTTAAACTGTTTGTACGAAATCTACAGTTAAAAATATTATTTAATAATGCTGCTGCTGAAACATTGAAGACACAGTTTCGAAAACCAAGTGTTTTTGTTCCCAATTTACATCCGTTATTGGATGCATTTAATAAAATTGTCGAAAAAGACATTTATTCCTTAGCAGATGGACCCAATAAGATGTGTAGAAAAAGCAATTTGACATTTAAACAAAAAAGAGCTTTGAATAATTTGAGGAATGATAAGAATATATTAATCAGACCAGCTGACAAGGGTGGCCCGGTTGTAGTGCTAGATAAAGTTGTCTATAATCGATGTATGGAAGAAATGCTAGGAGATACTAAGTTCTATAGTTCCATCACCTTCTCAGATGTTCAAACACATATAGTAAGAGTTTATAATACCTTAGATGATTTGCTTAAAACTGGTATAGTCACTAATGAACTCTATGATTTCCTATTTGTGGAGAACCCAACTATCCCGACCATACAGGGTTTACCTAAGGTCCATAAGGACCCAATAAACCCCCCAATGAGACCAATAGTAGCAGGTCGAGGATGGGTTACGGAACCCTTATCTATATTAATTGAGAAAACTTTGAGACCGGTAGTGGACTCCAATTTGTATGTCCTCAGAGATTCCAAACAATTTTTATTGGATTTGTATGAAGGGACAAGTATGTTACCAGATAATCATCATTTTTTATTGGTGACTATGGATGTTAAGTCTCTCTTTACTAACTTTCCTAATGGAGTGGGTTTGGAGAGCATACAACAATACCTGGCTGAACATACAGATATGCTGCCTAACAGAACAGACTTTATTTGTCTGTTGTTGGAGGTAGTATTGGAAAATAATGTTTTTTTGTTTAATCAGAGTCTATTTTTACAGAAGGATGGCGTAGCTATGGGCACATATTGTGCCAATAGCTACGCCAACCTTGTAATGGCATTTTGGGAAGAACATAAACTTTTTCAACTTGATTCTTATAGAAAGTATGTCTATTTTTATAGACGTTTTGTCGATTATTTATTTTTTCTTTGGACAGGGAGTGTAGAGGAACTAGATAATTTTTTGCAGCAAGTTAATTCATTATCATAATTTCTGAAGTTTACTATGACAGCCTCTACAGACCATATAGCCTTTTTGGATGTATCCATCCAACGCTTGAGTTATGGCAAGCTTAATACGGGTGTACATAGAAAATTGTGTTATAAGAACACCTTATTACTTAGGGATAGTATGCATCCTGGTCATATTTTTACTAATATTATAAAGGGACAAGCAATTCTTGCATCAAGGCTGAATCCTATGCAAAACAATTATGAAATAGAGTTAGGTAATTTGTATATGAAATTGGTAGATAGGAAGTATAGGACTAAAGAAACTGATGATGGCTTTCAATATACTGGAAGCCTTAGAGCAGGTAGGGCATGTCCTACTTTTTCTGAAGAAGGGAATGTACTTTATAGGGATGTTAGGACAGATACACCTATAAGTAAAGGTGAACAACAGAAAATATCATTGTATTATACACAAGAAGTTCAGCAAACCAAGGAGATTTTTATAAACATTGGGATATTTTGACAGTGGACCCAGTTATTAAGGGCATAGTTGGTGACCAACCACAATTTCTCTTTAAAAATAAAAATAATTTACACAGACTTCTATGGTTCCCTGGTCAGTAATGTTATTCTAGAAATGCCACCTATACAGGTACACAACCATGTAATAAGTGCAATTTATGCTCTTGTATTTCTGTCACTAATATGTTTGTACATCCTGTTACATCCAGAGTTTTTACATTCAATATTAATGCAAACTGTGATACGGAACACGTAGTTTATATTGCTAAGTGTACTTCTTGTACAGCTTTTTATGTCGGTAAAACCAACAGAAGATTAAAGGAAAGAATAAGGGAGCATTTTTATCAAATCCATATTAAATCTAACATCAATGCACTCTCTAAACATGTATTAGAGAATGATGAAATGCATAACTTTAGATTTTTGGTTGTACATGTTAATGGACTTAGTATTAGAGGTGGTGACCTTAAAAATCACACTGAACAAGTAGAAACTGGTTGGATCATCAGGCTACAAGCACACATATACTCTGGTCTTAATGACAGGATCCCATTAAAACCAGCACTTAAGAATATGAGAATTAATTTCAGATTAATTTATTATTCTACTTTATTATTTTTATTGTTTTTTGAAGTAATTTTATCTAAGTCTGCATTTTAGTTTTGATAGTTTCATAGTTTTTATGCACTTTTTATGATATTATTAATGTATTCAACTATATAGTATGTTCCTTTATGTAGTTAATTGGTTAATGAACACCTTTATTAATCAACTATGTTTAATTTATATAAAAGGTGTCTTTTAACATTGCTGTGTTTCTCATGGTTTGAAAAAGCCGCTTGGCGAAAACGCTTACCGAACATATGTTAATAAAGGATTTGCTATTTTTTGATGTACTGAATGATACTATGCTTTCTTTGAAGGCTGCATTTTATTTGGTCTGAAAAGATATTTAGTACCTGATATTAATTTGGAGGCAATTTTTAACACCCTTTTGGATTATTTACTTCATTTTTGAAGTTCTGCTTGCGTTCTTGTTTGCGCTTCTGTATGCATCGCATTGCCTGCATCATTGTGGTTATCCTATGTATGGATTGATGTGAATAGACTTGAACTTCCAACATTTATTTGGCCTTGGTCAATACTTCTCATCTGGATATACTGCCTGGTTTGACCCTGAGCAAGTACTTTATTATATTCACTGTGCTTGTAAAATGAGGCTGCAATTTGGCAGGATGTTATGCAATTGCCTCTGTGTAGCTCCATGTGGCAGTGGGTTTAATGGGCTGGTTGTCTAGCTGACTGGTAATAACTTGGGATTCTTTGCGAAGGTTCTCTTGGTAGCTAGGTAAATGAGTATTTAGCTAATACACAGTGGTTATGCTAGGTTATGAGGTTAGGGTTTATCAATTTAGCATTGGATAGGGATTAGTGGTTTACTTTCAGCCATTTAGGCAGCTGGGTACTTTCGCTATTTATGCTATAGGGCTTTGGGAGGTGATCCAGTTTGGTTAGAGAGGATGGGTTACACTGAATCATGTTTGGCTTAATGCCTTTTAATGGTGGTTAGGTTGTTGGAAATTTGTCAGGGAGAGGGGAAACAGCTTTGTCAGGTTGGTGGGCAAAGTAGAAGGGCAGGCTTACCCTCTTCTGTTCCCCCTCTGGTGTTGGATGTTCAATTCAATGAATTGGGAAAGGAAAGTGAGCGGTTGAATGCTGCTTGATAAGTAAAATAAGCGAGAGGAGGTAAGCTGCTTATTTGGTTGGATGTGTAATTCAATAAATGGTTAATGACGTGAGTGGTGGCACGCTGCTTCATAAGTAAGCGAGTGGAGTGGACGCTGCTTACTGGGTCAGGATGAGCGGGGTCATGTTGCCCTAGTTAATATTACATGGATGTTATGCTGTAATTAATATCAGCTATACTATGTTCAGTTGTAATTAATAAATATTGGTTAACAAAATTATGTTATGGAAGTTTAATAAAGGTCATCAAACGTCATTTGGTGTGATGTGTTTATTGAAGGGGACCGGGACAATAGTTGATTACTTGAATAAGACAACACCCTAGAATTATAAACGTAAAGCAGTTGAAACTGATTATGTATTATGTCTTTAGTTGTCAATGCATATACTTATGTCTTTTTATAGGTAACTGTGTAGCCTTCTTTTCTATATAACTGTATAGGAATACTTACAAATCATATTAAAAAGTCAGCCAAACTCATCATAAATTCAATGCACTGATAAGCAATATAATACTTGCAGTCTCCTCATGTGCTTTTTCTGTGGGTAATTGTCTCCTTTTAATTCTCACATTTGGTGGGCTTGATTTTGTTTCAACCTTTCTTGGCTGGAGTTTGTCTAAAGCTCACCCAATATGGTCACATTTAGTAGTTCCTTATCATTGCATGACTCATACGTAATATTGCCTGACAGGGTGGAAGTTATTGGCAAAATACCACCCCTGGAAGAGTATTATTTCCATATAACATCTTGGAGGGCATTATTGCATTTACACAATGGGCTGTCTGTTAAATTGTTTCCTCATTTCTTTTTCTTCATTATTACAAACCTCTTTTTATATATTTTTGATGCAAAATAATTTATCCGGCTAATGTTTAAAAGTTGCTTTACCATATGTAATTGTTGCTGGAGAAAGTAGTTTAGATCCAGAATGTAAGTTGTATAAGGATTTAATGTTCACACACACAAATTCACACACACAAAAACACAAACACACAGTAAGTCACACAAATACACATGCAGAGACAGATGCAGATACATAGAGAAACACTCATATGCACATATGCAGATATATACATAGAAACACACACACAAATGTATGTCGTTAGCAATTACAGACCACTTTCTGGACATCTTTTTTATTGTGATCAAATGAATGAAAAAAATCATACACATTGTAAGGCATTGCAACCCCCCAACTGTCCCTGACATTGTAAAGCATCCCTTATTAGGTGCCTTTATTTTCTACTAAATCAGTGAGGATTAAGGTTAGTTAATAAAGCTAAGCATTATCATTTCTTATTTATTATTAGTCAGATAATAATGAGAAGTCTCTTCAGAGCCAAATTCTTGAGCAAAGAAGTTGAGGTGTACGTAATCTTCCTGTCTCTTGCTTGCTCACTCTGTTTCATTCTCTCACTCTCTCTTACAGACGTGAAAACATACACACACACACACACACACACACACACACACACGCGCACACACACACACACACACACACACACACACACACACACACACACACACACAATTGCATTTATTTCTTTACTTTTCTACCATGTTAAATGGGCCTTTTTAAACCAAGCTCAGTCAGAGACAAGTGAAATGACAAGTTCTTATAACTGCTTTTGCAGTTACTTTTGCCAGATGAATGTTTATTTTATCCTTTTTTTTATTATTGCACACTTGCAAAACAGTAAAACTACATTTAGTGAGTACAAAAAAAGGTACTCATTTGCTAAGAACTAAGACCATTATTTATTTGTCCCTGAAGGTGATGTGTTACAGCATCAGAATTTTTTTTTTATATACCAGGCTTTGCTTGTACATTAACACTTTGTCGAAGAACAATTTGATTGGTAGATTGTTGTTTTATTAGTTTTGGAATTGATACAGTACTGTGTAGACTTTGACTGTTACATCACTGAATTTCATTTTATTAATTATGATGTTAGGGGTTTCCTAGCTGAAAGGATAATACTCTTAAGGGAATACTCAACAGCTATTTGTCCAGCAGCTTTTGTTTGCCCAGTTGCAGTCACAGCAATACGGTATCTAGGAGGTCTTGAGTTTGAGTTCCAAATAAGAGCTAATGCTATCCTTTTACTTTGATGATTCTAACCGTGCAGAAGCAGTGGGCTTTATCTGTAAATGTGTGTGTGTGTGCGTGTGTGTGTGTGTGTGTGTGTGTGTGTGTGTGTGTGTCTCTCTATATGTGTGTGTGTGATCTTGATCAGAATCTTTGTTTTTTTTCTATCTGAAGGATAAAGCTCTTAAGGGAAAACTCAACACCTATCTGTCCAGAGGTTATTGTTGGTCCAGCAACAGTGATACCACCACAGTATGCTGGTGGTCTTGGGTTCAAGTACCAAACGAAGAGGCGGACTCATTTGTCAGAGTGCATTACTTGTACATTAATACCCTGCTGGAGAACGTTCGTTCTTCAATCAAGGTGTTGATGTACAGTTTGCCTATTCTCTAAACAGTATAGTATTAACTCTCATTTGGTACTTGTGAAATGAATGCCCTTCTAGGGGTGTAGAGGCCCTCCGCCTGTGATGTTGGGCCTCATAACACCCCCTGTTGGGCGTTAATTACACATTAACACACTCCCTGTTAGGCATTATTGCTTACTAAACTTCAACAATGTCATATTATTGTTTTTTTTTTTCAAATTCTGCACATTTCTATGAATCTTTTTTGCAAGTATCATCAGTCTTTTGTTAACTTGTAAGTACTTTAAAATGTATATAATCATTTTGCACTACCGTTCTGTAAATCTCTATTGTGTTTTAAAGAGTTAAACTTTTTCCTTTCATCATGAACAGCCTCCCAACTTAATAAAGTTTTGTCACACATTCAGAATGGAACATATTTATTTCTTGAAGGTAATACGTTTTCTTATCATAAATATATTAAAATTCATTTGGCAATATCCAAACATTAAGGATATCATTTGTATGTGCTTGTGTCTTAGTTTACACAATACTGAGGATTGAAGTATGTTGTCCTGAAAAATCTGTAAGAATATCTGAAAGCATTCCAGATATGAGTCCATTTGTGGGCAGGGTCAAATGAAAATTAGAATGGACATTAAAATGAGTAAACTGTAATATTTCCAAAACAAAAGTGTACCTCCCAATTCTTTCCAGGATAATAAACATAAAGGTTGTCAAAAATCTAAATATATATACTGTTGTTATAGATTCAGGATTAAGCATGCCTAACACACGTGTGTTTGCATAAAACCAATATTTTCTGCCTGTTTAAAAACTGTGGTACTTTGGCACTAAAAGGATTTTTTCCTCATTAGAATGTTAGGTACACCTGATCTGCTATCTGTGAAAAGTGAACAATTTACGGTGGCTTAATAGGCAGGAATCCCATTATTATGCCCTAATAGTTCCATGAGATTTTGGAGATTTAGATCTTTATACAAAAGTAACAAAAAAATGCAGTTTTACACAATTTCTTTACTTGTAGTGTGCATCTAAATTACTAATCAGTAACTCTCAGTTCAAATTTCCCTGGTGCTTCATATCCCTAACCATGGTGGCTATTAGTACATTTAAAGTATGCAGATATATTTATTGCACTTAGCGTGTTCACCTCATTAGGGTGTTTCTCCTTTTGCCAGTATAGTGTATATTAATAAATTTATGGAAGGGATTGAAGTCCCCACACATGGCAATACAGATAGGTTGGTCACCTGCAAAAAAAAATGTTGTGATCGAGGACTTTAGGGTTAGGGAAGGAGAGTAGAGTTTTAAGGGAAGGGAGCGGGAGCGAGAACTTGGGATGTGAACTGGTTAGGAATTTTAGTGTCAGAAACAGGGTTATGGTAGGACTATACAGTTTTATGAGGTTGGATGTTGAGAACGGTCTGTAGAAATGGGAGATCAGGCTAGTGGGAGATCAAGCATTTGCTTTTTTGAGCAAGTGTGTTGCATGCTATTTGCCTGTGAGAACCTTTAGTAGACCATATATATTGCATTCTTTTGCCTCCATTACCTAGCAACCATCAGCCCTTCTCTCTCACTGTTGGTCCATTTGTTCCCATCACTGGGTGAGAGACAACCAAGAGATGTCATCACTGAGGCAACCATCAGGACTGGTTCAAACTATTTCTCTTACAGTTCTAGGTCCCCTGAGCATGCACAGCTATGCAAGAGAAGAGGGTGTGCAATGGGCTATTCAAGTTCATTGTCTCTCACTTCCATAATGCATAGATGTTTTTCCTAATCTCCACTTTAGAAATCTCACTATCTTTGTATGCCTTGAGTGCATGCATCTCTCTCCCCCACTTTGAGTGAAGAGAGCTGACCGAGGCCCTTTATTCCTAACCCTCCGTGTGTGACTCCTTTACTGCAAGGGCCACTAATTCAACCCCAGTAACCTGGGTCACACTCAATGTTCCATCCCCCTTTGACATAGAACCAGTAAGCCATGTGATGCACTTCTTACCCAGTACCATTACTCTGATACTTGGCTCAGCACCTCCAGTATCTCAAACATAGTATCTAAACTATGGAACAATATTCTTGTAATAATCAACCAAATTACTCAATAATTCCCTTTCAAAAATGCACTCCTTGATTACCTCCAAGTTAAATGGTCCTGTTCCTTTCTCTGGCAAAATACAGTCTTTCTTCCCAACAATACTTTTCTCCTGCATTATTTCCAAAACAGTCCTCCAATTTCTAATATGTCTAAGTGCATAGCGTCTCTTTACTAACGTTGTTCTCTATGTACTAAGTCCTGATAATTATGTGACTAGTGATACCATATCAGTTTGTGTCAGTACTATCTTCGAAATATCACTTGTTCTTAATTGTTTCAAGCAGCCTATTTTTGACATTATTTTTGTTATTAATCTTGTTTAGCCAATGTGTTTGTTATAAACGTTCTTACTATTTTACTGCTTTTAAATCTTTAAAAAAGTACTCATTTACTATAAAGTTTCAAATTAATTATGTCTGCAATCTTTAAATGGAGCTTTCCTCCTTATGCCCAATATGAGCTTACTTATGAGTTAATTAACAAATAAAAATAAATAAATGAACTAAAGTCTTATGCATAACACCCCAACAATAGCTAATGTTTTCATAATTTCTAGCCTGACTTTATCCACCTCTATAGCCTTGCCTCATTTTCTAGTCTGACCTCTATAGCCTTGCCTCATCAGTTTAACTGCTGCAGAGACCTCACATGATAAAGTGCCTCAAAACCCATCAAGTACTTCAGGCACTTGCTGCTCAAAAAGAAGGAATGTATACTAAGTTTAGGGAGTCCCTCAAAGATTTCCTTCCTCCTACTGAGAGTGTTTCCATTTTGGATCACTTTTCTTTATCCTTACTGACAACAGCTTGTGCAAGGTCTCAAACCCACTACTGAGTCACCAGATAATTTCTCAGAACTTGTCTAGGGCCATCCAAAGTCAAGATTTGTGGCTTTAAGAAACACCTCCAAAACATGTGCTCCTGGTACTCATAAGAAAACTCAGGAGACCTCTCCTACTAGTACTGCATGGAAGGCCTTTATCTTTATCTAGATGGACTCTCTCAACACCGGTGTATACCAAGGGGATCTAGGTTGTTATCACCGTGTTGAGCACTGCCCACTTTTTGACCACAACCTGTTGCTGTCTCATCTTTGAGCTCTTAAACAGGATCCATTCAAAGACTTCACACTTCCACTCTCCCTTAGTATATGGGAGAAATCAGTGTAAAACCATCTGGTAAGTGTTTCCACAATATCTACACTACATGCTTGGGTTTCTTATCAGTTCAGTACGGATGGGACAACCAGTCTTCTAGACATTCCCACAACATGTGCACTACATGCTTGGGTTTCCTCATCTGTCCAGCACAAGTGACACAAACCATCGTGTAGACATTCCCACAATATCAGCACTACATGCAAGGGTTTCCTCATCTTTCCAGCACAGATGGCACAAACCATTGAGTAGAAATTCCCACATCTGACCTACATTCATGGGTTTCCTCAACTGTCCAGCACAGATGGTGCAAACCATAATGTAGACATTCCCAAAACATTCTTACTACATTCATGGAATACCTCATCCATCCAGGACAGATGGCACAAACATCATGCAGATATTCCCACATCCACACTACATGCTTGGGTTTCCTCATCTGTCCAGCACAGATGGCACAAACCATAGTGTAGAACATTCCCACAACATCCACATTTACATGCTTGGGTTTCTTCATCTGAACAACCAGTGCTGAAAATCCCAGATCCTCCAGGAAGCAATGATTTAGCAGCTTGGAACTTTTCTCATAGGTTCATAGGAGATTACTAGGCTAATCGCAGAAGAGCCTTTACAAGCCTAGCCAATAATACTCAGGATATGATAATATTATATCTTAATTCCCCAGATATTGGATGGGGTAGTATCAGGGTAGTGGGTCTTTGGGTATTGGAGCCCTGAGTCATTTTACCGACTACCCCTGTCCATAAGGGACATGGGCAGTACCCCTGGGGTGATTTTATAGTACCCCGTCCATGTATCCAAATTATTTTTTGAAGACAACAAAGGACAGGCTTTGTTTTATGAAAATGGGAAGTTTATTCCATAGATGATAGATATGAATCTGTCTCTCCAGCAAGTTCTGTTAGAGTGACAAATAAGGCTCAGGTCCATGGAATGCATAACTCTTGTATTATTTTTCTTGCGAATCTGTAACATTTTCATCAGGGCTGGATCAGTGAATGCCTTGTAGGTTAGGCATTAAGTCCTCTGTCAATAAACAATATGAGACTTAGTAAAGGAATAGAGCTTTTAGTCAGTCTATTAAGACATGTCTTAATCTTTATATTTTTTGTAGTGAGAAACCTCTGGGGCTGCTCCATTTGGAGTAAGTGCCTGGTTAGATACATACAGAAGGGAGCACTGAACTCAATTATGGGCCTGATGAGGGCCGAGTACAATGGCACTATGACATCCTTTGATCTTGATGCCATGCCTTTATTTATAAGTTGAGCCATACAGAAGGATTACTTCACTACTGTAGCTACCTGGTGGTCAAAGTTTAGGTTACTATCTATCTGTGTTCCTAAGTCACTCACCACTGGGTCTACTTTTTAGGGGTGTGCTATTGATATTATAATTTGCAGGGATATCTGATTTACCAAAGGGTATGAGCATTTAGTCTCAGACCATGGTTTTGGCACCAGTCATTTGTCATTTTTAGGCTTGTTTGTAGGATATCAACATTGTTTGGTGATTCACTGATCGCTCCCAGATTACAGTCATCTGTGAACTTGGTGAGCCAGAGGCCCCCAACATTGGCCTTCACTTCAGAGAATTATACACTACACAGTAGTGGTCCCAACACTGAGCCCTGTGGGATAGCACTAGTAACAGATTTCTTATCGTTAGTGGATTCACCTATCCAGACAACATGTGTCCTGTCAGTGAGCCAGTTAGCTATCCATCTGAGAATGTAGGGCTTTATGCCTAACACAATAAGGTTATCTATGATCCCAGAGTGGGGGACTATGTTGAAAGCTTTGGCCACGTCTAAATAAGTGGTGTGTACCGTTTTACTTTCATCCATGGCCCTGATGATTTTCTCAAAGACGTACACCAGATTGAGCAGGAAAGACTTCCCTTTGACAAAGCCAAATTGGTTCTGGTCTAGTTTCCTATGTTGTTATTGATCAAGTCTATGATAATTCTCTCCATGGCCTTGCAGATAAGACGGGTTAAGCTTATGGGTCTGTAGTTCCCTGGTTCAGTTGACTGGCCCCCTTCGCCTCAACCTAAGTATCCATCAACTTTTACCAAAGGTACCATGGTAATTATCGCATTTATTCTTGTGCCTGAACAAGATGTCTGTTATGGACAATCCATGTTTAGCATTTAAGTGTTATATGGATTTGTCATTCACTACTTCTTCAATAGCAAATCACACTTAAGATTGCTTGTAATTTATACTGACTATATGACAGCTGCATTAAAACAAAGTATTCTGTTTTGAACAAAGAAAATATTTGAAACTAGATTCAAATTAACTTGAAATCATACTTTTTGTCGGGCCCCTAACTTCTGTTTATTGCACCCCTGGAGTTTATATAATCAACACCAACGCTGACCAACATCAGGGGAAATGGGATTTCTGCATTTGCTCTGACCTTGTACAAGAAATTATCACCTCCATCACATGCTTAAAATTCGATTTTTACATGCCTGACTTTTGTTACATTATCTGGCAATGATTTATACTCACAAAATGAATTTCAACACTGTTTCTAGTTTAATTTAAGAAAGGGTTCATAGACAGAGGTATTGTCACACTCACTAGTACAAGAATAGCAGATAGATTACATGGGCTTGTGACCAGAAAATTACATCTTCAAGCATGAGCTATTTTCATATGGGTTGCGAATGTGCTGATAAGTGCAGTGTTAGAAACCCATTTTGATAATGATGTCTGGACTTTACAAGCAGAGCAGTAATGAGATCTTTAGTTGTATTCTGGTGCTTTTTCAGCACTGCTGAAAATGTAATACAGACATTTCTGTATGAGGGCTTTAGGATATACAAAGCTTTCCAGACACAAAGCACAGCAGTCAAATGTGGATTATTAGATAACCTGCTATATTAACCAAAGCATACTTATATGCCTTAAAATTCCTTTTACATGGTATCAGCTTTGCTGTCAGTGGTGTAGAGATGACATGGTGGAAAAGTACATGGCTTTTTAAACTCTTCTGTTTTACCTTATTCTCTTTTCTTTCCTGTAGACTGCAGACCTAAATAATTCTAGTAAATGTGTGAATCCTGTTAATAACTTTCTGTAGTAAATATGATGATTGTAATAATGCTTGCAAAAAAGAGGCTAGGAGCAGGTGCTCTTTTTTCATCAGAATGTTACCTGCCTGTACAGTTCAGTGGCGGATTTAGGCATGGGCGCAGGGGTGCACGCCAGCCCCTTTTTAAACTTACTTTTTTTTTAAAACAGGTGCATCTTCCCAAAGAATCCTGTCACCAAATATGCCTAATACATTGGAGATGCGATTGGAGGTTGTGGTCAGATGATTTTTTTTCATAATGATCCTCCTCCAACTGCATCTCCATTGTAATTTAGGTGCATTGCTGAGAGCAGTTAAGTATCATTAAGTAAAACTTTAGTTAACCTTTTGTCAGAAGATCCATTTAGCTTGAATCTAAAATAAAAATACCAAACGACCCTGAAACTGGCCTTTGAGTGTGAGGGAGTGATCTGCATCGAGGTAATTTGCTAATTCTTCTATTTTATTGAATTACCAATTCAAGGTGCCAAAGAAGCAGTGCAGTTTTCTCCTAGAACAGTATGTGCAGTTGAGTTCTTTATCGTCTTTAGGTACGGGTAGTGATTTTAGTTCTCCCCTTAAGCTAGTTTTTGCACAGACTCTCTCTCTTCATTAAGTACAAGTTAGCTGACGTAACCAAATCACCTCCCTTACAGCAACCCCCAATAATTTGATGACTTCTCAGCCTTTTTGATATGTGGTATACAGCCTAACACCTTTTAAGAAAATAGTAAATAACTTTAATATATTAATCATTCTGAGGAAATCCAACTGGTCCCAACTTTTAAAGAAAACACTGGACTACAGTATGGAAGGTTAAACTTCCATGCATCCCCCTACCTGCCTTAAACCTCTCACTTGGTACAGCTGGCAGGGGTTACAGGTCCAAGGGAGAGGATGGCACTGAATGGCTTTGACGGTTACGTGTCCTTGTTAATCCACCAAGGGCTATAAAAACGCTGAGCCGAGCTCCGCTCATTTTTGTTCTCAATAAAGCACAACGGTCAGGATTTGGGGTTTTTCAAGGACCAACAGTTTGGCAAATACACACTTCTTCTTTCCACCTTCTGTATGGAAAGAAGGCTTCGAGTCAGTATCTGAGAGAAGGAGGCTGCATATTCCAGTTAAACACCAAGGACTCTAGCCACAAAACTAGGCTGGGGAAGTGCCAAGCAACACAACTACTGCAAGGACGGCAAGAGTATTTTCGACAACAAAAAAGTAGTGTACATAACTCACCAGAACAAACTGTGCCCTGAAATATCCAAGTAACCCAGCAAAAGTTTATAGATTTGGTTTGCATTGTATAGTCTTCTACATGTTAAGTATACAAGTGCAAGCTGCATGCAAAACAGATATAAACAGCTGCTGTAATAACTGCAGCACATCAGTGACTGTTAACGGGTTTTGCACATTCATATGAAGTAGCTTTTAATATACTTCATATGGTTTTGTTTAAATATATAAGTGCAGGCTGCATGCAAAACCGTTATAAAGCATTGTTAAATTCATTGCAATGTATTATTACTTCCAGTACAGCTCTCAACAAATCGGGGACAAATCCAGAAATAATCAAGGACCGTTTTAAAATATTAATACTATTAACTTCAGGCATAGGCAGAATAAGAGAATGTGAATTAACATACATTTTCTGAAGTATTAAGTGAAATTCACCACCTTTGTTCCAAAAGTCACCAGTTTTAGGAGGGAGAGAAAGAACTACATTTTGGAATCAAAATGAGGAACCTCCCTGAAAATCACTGATAGTTTTAGAGGCAGGGAACAGTATTTGCACTTTTACATTAAAGTCAAGCAGGTGTAAGTTGGTATTATTATTTTAAGAGGGACCCTCCCAGCCCACCAAGTTATATAATCAACTCTGAAGCCACCACACAATAGAGAAAATGTAAACATGTTGGGTTTGACAAAGTATTGCTTTTCTCCGGTATGTGGAGAATTCAGGGCTCACGGGGCATAGAGATTTCTTGAAAGGAAAGGGTTGTGTGACTGTCCTTGTGCTTTATAAAAAATGTATGCAGTGGGAATACTGCAGCAGATCCCTTTGCTTCATTCACTTAAAAAAGGTGCTGTATTTGGACATCTGAATAACTGCCTCTCAACCTCTTAGTGTAATAAATCTAGGCAAGGTTAAAATAATGTGGGGAAAGACCCCAAAAATAGGGCAACTTTTTAAAATATTCTTATTTTAAACTTAGAAATTTGCTAGACTAAGAGGATTTGTGATTGCGTACATTTTCTGAAAGATATGAAGCCTGAAACTCAATGTCTGTCATTATTTATTTAATGACTTCAATTTTCAATTTGCCTGAAAACCACATATTTTATGAGCCGTAGCCCAAAATATGAGGCAAAAAGCTTGTCATTCTGCAAAAATCTGTACAGTTGTGAGGTGTAACTTTTTTTACTAGGGTTCTGTTTGTTCAAGCTGTGAGGGTGTTCACTCCTGGCCTGCCTAATTAATGTAATTAGCTCCAGCATGAAGGAAGCAGATATAAATGATCTGGCTTACAATGAATACACCTGGACAGTTTTGTGCTGCATTTATTTACATTATACTTGTGTAGTCTATAAGCAACAGCAATGATGCATGTCTTTTATCAAAGATGAATCACAAATACTTTTTTAAAGTATTATGCTAATTAATTTTAATGTATTGTGACATTTAAAACAAAACCTATTTTACTCTGCAACCTATTTTATATATATTATTTTTGTCTACTGATGGCAATTCTGATGTTTATACCTTAACCTGTTAATCACGTGCTCCTGCCATTAATATATTATGTAAGTGATTGATATTGTATTCTTAATAACTTCTTGATTTTGTCAATCTGCACTGTTTCCATATAACTTTCTTAATTGTGTTGTGAAGCTTTTCTCCTCAGGCCTCTGCTGTAAAAGGGCATTTGTTCAATTGGACTAGCCCACTTAAATGTCAAATACTTGCACATTCAGAGTATCATTTCTATCAACCCATCCCTTTTAAACTTCAAATCTCCATGACTTCCACTGAATGTTTTATGAAGTCAGTCTGTTATCTTAAAGCTCTATACTCAAAGCAATAAACTAGCTGCTTAATCAAGAAAGGTGGCTGCAGTGGTTAGTGTTACCTCCTTACAGCGAGAGCTTCACTAGTTTGATTATTGGCTGGGGTTCTTTCTGTGCGTTGTCTACATGTGGTCATGTGGGTTTCCTCCAGGTGCTCCGATTTTTGTCCCACAACCCAAAGACATGCTGCAGGTGGACTAGACACACTAAACTGGCCCTGTGTGTGTGTGCCTTTAGTAGAGGGTTGGGTGCTGGGCTGGCAATTTGACACCATAAAACTCCACTGCCAATCATTCTGCTGGCCATTGTTCCACTGCAGTAATCCCTAACAGGAAAAGCTGGAAGGAGAAGTTATTTAATCAAGAAGAGTTTAATAACCAAAGGTAGTTAAGAAACGGAAGACTTCACAGAATAATCACTGATTGAAGCAGCACCACACACTGTTACTTTTCTAATAATTTCAAAACTCCCATGATACTGTAGCTGAGTTATAAAATATTCAGTCTAAAACAGAAGCGTGTTCTTTACCAGGCTAACACTTACCCATAAGGCTTCGGTGCTGGAGTCTTCACATTGTTTTTAGCATCTTCGAAGACTTGGTGGTAAGGAATCATATGTCAGTTATAACTGACGACACTGAAAATAATGTGAAGACACCAAAGCCTTATGGGTAAGTGTTAGCCTGGCAAAGAGCACTTAATTTAACACACTGATAAGTTATATTTAAGTTATTTCAGAATTGAACCTATAGATATTTTATTACTGTGCGATATTTTTATCTTATTTTAATAAATTTACATCATATGTCATGAATGCTTCTAATTTTTGCCCAAGAATGTTGTATCATAGCTGTCAACTTAATCAGGGACAGACCTCATCAAAATTAGGGACAAATCCATAAATAATCAAGGAAATTTTTTTTTTAATTTTAGTACTATTAACATGAGATTGTGACAGAGCATGACTTAATTTACATTTTCTGAAGTAGAAGAAGTCTAATTATTGTCATTATTTACTCAAGTATAATTCATAATATTTTCTTCAATGGTCACCAGTTTTACAAGGGATTAAGAGGGACAGAGCTAAACATTTGAGTTGAAATCAGCAATGTTCCTGAACATCACGGATATTTGACAAGTATTCAAGCTCAGTGATTGTTAGGATATGCCATCGTACTTCACGCAGGTTTGGGTGGAGCATCCTGATAGGATAGTCCATTAAGTGTTTTGCAAATTTATTAACTGTTATAATTTTTGTTTTTTAAGATCAAAAAGCTTAGGGTTAAAGTATAAAAAAAAACTGAAGCTCTAATGTTGGGCGTTACAAACTTAATATTAATGAAAGGTGGCCACATACATCCAGCAAGGGGGCTACTACCCCCCCTGCACCCCTGCATTACACAGATTTAATTGCCTTGCAGTCCTTTTGAAGGGAGTGGGGGGCCTGAGAGGCATCAAGCTGTCTGCACTGGTTAGAGTAGTTAAACTTCTGTGTTATAACTGCTCTAGTTGTCATAGTACTAGTCTGCAGCACAATAGCTGATAAAGGTGCGTGTGCATATGCATGCCTGTGTACATCTAGGCTGTGGTACTTTTCTCTTCATTTTTGCCAACCTAGATTTTTTTTGGGGGGGGTGACAGCAATAACAGTGTCAGTTATGTAGGTCCCAGTCAGTACACAGTGCAGTACTAGCATACTGAAATGTACTGTACCTCCATTGTTATATCAAGGAGTGCGGCAATAAGAAATATGCTTGCATACATGTTTATTTTTTTATACATCGTACATCTGTTTGATGAAATACTGGGTTAGTTAAACAATTGATTCTGAACCTAAACAGACTGCTGTGCATTTAAACATTAAACAGAAAACATGATTATAATTTCTTCACAGCACCACACCCTGTCACCATCACTGGTACCAACAAACTGCCAGAGATCATGAGATAAAAAGGAATATGCTTGAGACATAACAGATCAACTTTGCTACTACTTAGCCCCAGCATTCACCCTTCCTTGTAACAAGCATCCATGTCATTATTTAATGACTTCACTCCTCAGTGATTTGCCAGAGAACCAGACATTTTAAGATGAACACTTCAAAGTATTACTCAAAAATGTGGACATTCTGTGAAAATCTGGACAGTTCAGAGGAGCGGTATATACTTTTTCAGGTGTACTAGGGTACAGTGTTGGCTTTGATCTGAATGTGTTTTAATGTTCATACATGTGGTTGGGGTAGGGGGATAAGTTTCAACATTTTACTTCCAGAAGCAGTGATGTAGGGAGGGAATATATGTAATCATGTGCTCTTATTGCTTCCCCACAAACCACCTGTCATTTGAAAAATGGCGACGTTCACCCCCCCATTAACAATTTTTTGTATCACTTTCTCTGTAAAAACATGACATTTTTTTTCCCACTCGGAGACTCCTGTTGGAAGCCTTAATTTAGATAGTTGTGGACATAGTATGACTTAAAAAAGCCACGGTTTCTTTAATGTATAGAAAATAGTATTTGGTAAAGTACTAGCAGTATGCCTAGCTACACCCTTATCCAGAAGCAGGTAGAAGGGTCCAAAATCAGGGACAATTTTTAAATATTAATACTGATGACAAAAAGCTGACCCAATAATAATGTTTGGATTAGCATGCATTTTCTGATGTAAATTTATTTTTAATGATGGAGGAAGATTTTGAACCAAAAGTGGGACATCCCTGAAAATCATGGGCAGCTAAGATGTATGGATGGAGGCAATAATCTGAGTGTGTAGCTACCAAAAGAAAATTGTGACTACATTCCTGGCTTACAATCTTTGGATTGTTCCATAAGCATATATAGGGTTATCTGTGGATTGTTCCACATGCACATATAGGGTCGTGGATGTAGCCAGGCATGCACGACATGCCTTACAAAATGAGTTTTGAGTAATAGCTTTTTATTCAGCTTAAAGACACTGTATACTCCATCCTTAAATATTTAATATGTCTGTTTCTTTGCCAATGTGCAAGTAGATATAACAGCCATGCTGAAAGACCAACTGGCATAATGGTTAAGGTATTCTCCTCACATGTGCAAAGTACAAGGTTTGATCCTCACTCCCAGGAAGAACTTCATGAATTGAAGAAATATCTTTTTTTGAGAGGAGATCTATGACTGGCATACAGCACACATCAGCCCCCACTCAGATGGATCTCCTGCATATCCACAAAACAAACAGCACCAGAATTATCTATTCTAAAGATGTAAATGTTGCCTGGGATATAAATAAGACCTGCTGGAGAGACAGGTATGTATCCTAGAGACTACCCCGTCTATGGAACAGGCTCCCCATTCATGTGAAGCAGAGTTCCTCCCTAATCCAATTCAGGTGCAACTTGGACAGTTGGATGTGGAACAGAAAATGTATCTTCCAGGCTCCTGCTTGTAAAAGTTTCATCTCCCAAACTCCTGCTTACACTTATCAAGGTTATCAGAACTTGTCAGAGATTTGGGATGCATGACTAGGATTGAAAAGGCCCTTGTGGTTGTTGGCCTAGTAAACACCTATGAACCTATAACAAACTTTTGTGGTTTCATTATTGTGATTCTCCAAGAGTTTACACTTACCTCCCACACAGGTCTTTTAGAGCTTCAGAGTGCAATATATAGGACTAGGGATGAATAGGTCCCTTATCCCCCCCCCCCCCCACACACACACACACTTTCCTTTGGCTGCTCCAATTAGGGGTCGCCACAGCGGATCATCTGTTTCCATTTCTTTCTGTCCTCTGCATCTTGGTCTGTCACACCAACCACATGCAATACCTCTCTCACCACATCCATAAACCTTATCTTAGGCCTTCCAGTTTTCCTCTTACCTGACAGCTCAATCCTTGACATCCTTCTCACAATATACCCAGCATCCCTTCTCAGCACTTGTCCAAATCAACACAATCTTGCCTCTCTGGCTTTGTTTCCAAACTTTCCAACCTGAGTTGACCTTCTAATATACTCATTTTAATACTTTCCATCCTCCTCACACCCAATGCAAATCTTAACATCTTTAACTCTGCCACCTCCAGCTCTGATTCCTGTCTTTTGATCAGTGCCACAATCCATCTAACATAGCTAGTCTCAATGCCATCTTTTAGACCTTTTCTTTCATTCTTACTGGTAACTGTTTGTCACAAATCACTCCTGACACTCTTCTCCACCCAATCCACCCTGCCTGCATGCTCTTCTTCACCTCTCTTCTACACTTACCATTACTCTGAACTGTTGGTCTCAAGTATTTAAACTCATCCACCCTCACCAACTCTACTCCCTGCATCCTCACCATTCCTCTGTCCTCCCTCTCATTCACACACATATATTCTTAGTCCTGCTGACCTTCATTCCCCTCTTGTCTAGAGCAAATTTCCACCTCTCCAATGATGTGTTCTCTAACTACATCCAGATGTGTTCCCTAACTACAGCCAGATGTGTTCTCTAACTACATCCAGATGTGTTCCCTAACTACAGTCAAACATCCTGAAGAATGAATTTAATTGGACACTAGAAAGCTTTGCTAATAAGGCTGAACCATCAGCTGAATAATTCAACATCCTGCAAAATGATAGTGTAACACTGCTGCATTTAAGTTGCCAGCAGCTATGGAAAAGAAGACAGCAGCAATTGGATTGGAAAATTTCAGTTTATATTCCAGTCCCCAAAAAGGTCATTGCTACAGAGACTCTTCCAATTATAAATCACACTTGTATAAAGTACTGCATTTCCCAAATTAGGAGAACTATTTTCCCAGTGCTGAAGCTAGGGTGACTGCAATCAAAGCTGAGTGAAAGTTCGAAGTGACAAAGTTCAGTGTCAAAGCAGATATGTGTTGGAAGAGAAAATTAGTCAGATTCAGATGACCATGAACTTGGAAAACACTGAATTTATAAATTAATAAAAAAATTCAATGGACTTTGATGTGAGAAAGAAGACAACCAACACTGGCATTTTTGCCAGCACTGCCTCCCACTCCCACACCCACTCTATAATTTGTTGAAAGGAGAGAAAAGGTACAGTATGTGAAATGACTGTAGATGGTCTCTATTTCCTTGGTACAAAATTTGTAAGTAGGCTGAGACTAAACACGCTTCATGCTATTTATGAAGCATCCAGGTATACTGTCAGGATCCATTGATGCAGTATTTTTAGCTTTTGATTGAGCTTTTAAGAACTGGACTTTTGTGATACTTGAAGCCGAGCCAGTTTTAGGTATATATAGAGGGACAGAGAGAGGAGAGAGGGGTAAAGTTAGAACTGAATTTATCAGCCAGTAGCTGGCTATACCTTCAACCTCAATGTAGGTAACATCATTCACAATCACCTCAGTGCATTGCTGAGTTGTGCTTTTGAGATTATGACCATAACTAAAAAAGGCCTTGTGATTACTTTTGGGTAACTATTTTAGCCTCAGATTTGACTTTGGTTGCTTTTATTAAGTCCATGAGTTTTTGTTTACTTCAGTGACAAGGGGGTCTAGCATTCTGGGAAATGCTCTTCTTACTTTTGATCAAAATTCTCTGGGGTTTGTCCTTCATATGTTTCCTATAGGGTACAGCCTCATCTATGCAGCTGTTTACATGGTGGTATAGTGCGGTGGTGTATGTTTCTACATATTCAGTGAAGTTAACTGGTCTTTCTGGAGATTTGGAGCATGCCAATGTATCACTTAAGAGTGATTAGTTTTTATCAGAGAAATTTTAAAGGTTCCTTAGGTGGAAGGGATCTCTTATTACATTTTTTTTTTTCAAAGGAGACAGCTTTATGGTCAGACCTGCCAAGTGACGAAGATATGCAATAGATGATGCAAGATGCTCCCCACATAATTAAGGACAAGATCCAAGATGTTGTTCCCTCTAGTGGGGTTCTTACCATATGAAGTTCACAGTGGGACACTTAAAAAGACCTAGTGACAAAATTTATAATCACTGCGATTTATTGGTTCCCATTAGCCTAGTTAAAAGGCATCACAGTAGTCTATGATGAGAACACTTCAGGTCTCAAGATTTCTCACACACTTTGGTTACACAATACAGAGCAGGCCAGAGCCAGAAACAATCAGCTTAAGCAACAGAAAGAAGACTGAAATGTTGAATTTTTCTTCTGCTTGTGTAAATTGTGCAGAGTTCTAAAGCTTGGACTTATTAATCGGCTGTTTCCTGTTCCAAGGGTACAGAGTTTGAATTTTTCCACCTTTATTTGCCTTCTGTGTGACCTACAGCAAGTCAGTTAAACAGACATGGTTTCCTGAACAACATGTCTAGTAACTACCTATGAACAACAGTTAGATTTTATTAACAACTAAAGCCCCATAGTTTTTTTCTTTCCCTTGTGAATACACTGAGCCATTTTCCCTCCATAAAGCAACCAAGGCTTCCAATAGGTAAAAACTCTCTCTCTCTCTCTCTCCCTCTCTGTGAGAAATCTGTGGTCTAGATCAAAAAGGCATATTGCCGGTCACTGCAATGCTCTTTTAAAATAATCCACCTCCAATGCTCTGGCAGTCATGGTATTTATTTTTAGAGTGTAGTTCTCTTGTGAGACGATACCACTTCATCCAATAAGCATTTGTAAATCACTTGCTCATTCTACCTGGTGGTAAAGTCTGAAGCATAAATATACATCATGTTTCTTTTTCTTTAAAATCAACTCAGTTCTAAAAATATCAGTGCTGGCAATGTAGTATACCTCCTTCATTTAACCAAGAAGGCCTTAGAGGCGTGGTTATATCTAAAATGTGTAGCTACTAGAGTAATCTCTGACTATTTTCTTGCACCTGTTATCATGTGTTTTGTCTCATCCAGACTTTCCTATTCATCTCACCAATGTAGTACATGCAAGAAGGGCATGTTACATAATAACCTACACTACAACTGTGAGTGTGAAATATTTGGCTGTAAGTCACTACCTGCTAGCTTCCTAACATTATACTGTGTCCATGCAAAGAATGTACCAGAATGTATAAGTCCATCCTTTAAAGTAGGGATGTACCTGAAGGCAGCTTCAGAGTGTAATTTAAGTACCTTGCCAAGGATTTCTTTGAAACTATTCAAAATATTTTCCTGTGTGGAGACACTGCTGACTAAGGGGACAAACTTCTAATACAATATACATCATCTTTTTACAATAATGGTGTAAATAAATACTACGAACACTTAAAAAAGGGTCTCTTTACTAATCTGCCTAGATCATACTAAAGCCTCCTGTCTGTAATTGACAGATGTTGAGATTATCTGCTGGTTGGCATCTGATTTTTCTGAAGAGAATATCTATACATCACTCTACATCAGGCATCAAAAAATGAATCTGCAGAATGCCTGAGCTGGTGCAGAGAAAAATGCCTTGCACATTAATGTGGTATGAGTCAGGGTCCTTTCCATTCAGAGAGAGGTCCCATTTCCAATGGTGTCAACTAATGGTACTGCAGTATTCCAAACAATTCAGCATCTGTGGAAATATTAGTCTACAAAATGCATTTTGCATATCTTTACACATGATATTGCAGTGATGCTGTCAAGGTTGCCTATACCAGGTGCATTTAATTGTTATACAAAGTGGCTGGTAAATATCTGAAGCCTGGACAGAATCAACAACAGCCCCATGCAAACTATACAATATGCACCTTGGCGCTGTAGTGGATCCTGCCCATACCAGCCTACCCTAGTCCACAATTTATTTCAGTTATGATTGCAATACCTGATGGCCCAGTGAAACCCCTTCTCTCCTTCTTGATTGATTAGACCTCTTGGTCTGTTGTGTCTTGCCTGCTCCAACCCATTTATATTGCCCAAGTTTAAAGTCTGCCTAAATATTCTTGATGACAACTAGGTATACTCTTGGGGAGTGCTTGGCTCAACCCTGGTACACTTCCACTCACACAGATGGTCTCCAAATGAATCCAGAGTTAGCAGGTGCATGTAATGTAAATGCATTTTTCCAATTTGGTCACCATCTGTTGTGCAGGTGTGAAGAGGTCTGGAGCATAAGTGGTTCTCTGTACTAAGATTTTCTGGATTTTTACTAGATTTGACTCTTTTATTCAGTCCCTTGTAATGAAAGGGAAGTGTGATTTAATTACTTAAACTACTGCTTAACATCTGGGAAAACAGTTTTTTGCTGATTTTAGTGCATATTGTGAATTGGGCACAACTTAGACTGGTAGTATTTTGAGGGCCATCTTGGAACTTTGTTAGCAATTATCTTGTGAGAGTTGTAATTTGCTGCCATTCTGAGAGTTCAGTTTACTGCTGGCCAGTACCACAATATATTCCTTTGTTCTTGGAGTTTAAATTACTGCTGCTGTAACAATTTGTATTTTGACTGGCTGTTTCCTGTTTTTGTATACATCCCACTGATCTGTGCATAGCTATGTTCCCCTCAATACCACTATAAGTGATGTTGCACAATAGCTGATTTGTGCTTTTCAGTATTCATAAGTGACTCACAAACCCTGTAGCATGTTTAACCATTGACTATAGTGCTCATTGCATGTTTCAGCATACTGCATTATTGAAAGCTGTAAATGTGCATGAGGCTGACATCTGTTTCTAGTCAAGCATTTCATTGCTATAGTATTGCTGTAGTTTGTGGCATTTGCAATGGGCCACTTTTACTTACTCACTGTGCCCTTTAGTGTTATTGTTTGCTACTAGCTGGGCAGACTCCTTATTGTTGTAGTAGTTGTACTTGCCATGTTGTTCACATATAGCGAGCAAATGACTATGCTAAACCGCTCTCCCTTCTGACTTCACTTACCTTAGTTCTCTTTCAACACCCTACACCTAGCCAAACTATAAACAGTATATATTGTGCACTTAGTATATATTGTGCACTTAGACCAAATTAAATCCAAAACCACAACCTGGAGAAAACCTAAAGTAAACCTGTCAGTACCCCTTCTATTGTCAGCCTTATAGGACTTGGTATACTCAGGCAATTTAGGAACTGCCATATGCACACAGACAATGAATATCTACCTGACATCAAGTCTCCTATGATTAAAAAGACCACATCTCAGCAGAAATCCACCATCATATCAGTACCAGACACATACAAAGTAAACAGCCACTTCAAATTCCAAGAGTAAAAATAGTAACATCTTAGTAATTGGTCACTTTCTTTTCAGGCACATTGACTCCACACTTACAAGACAGCACACAGACAGGATTACAATTAGATGTATTTCTGGTGCAAGGAACCAAGACATCACAAGGGATCTAAAGTCCCTCTCACTGGTCAGATATGTTTACAACATAGTAATAGTCCATCTGGATATAAATGCCTTGATGTGCACAACTCTGGGGGACAGGCAGATGTACATGTTGAATCTCACCATGCAGTACCCATGCAGGCAAGACACTAGTCCTGGGTGGAATACTTGTCTCCCCCAGAAACAAAAAATAATTGGCCTCAACAAATGGCCTAATAGTTGATGTCATTCTAGGGAAATCCAGTAGGTATCAGCATGAGATGAAATGACTGACAGTCCGACTTATTTTGCATACTGGTTAAATCCCTTGCATACTCTAAAGTGCCTTTTTATGCAGAGTCCAGCTAATGGACATCTTAACATAGCAGATATCATTGTAGATATTCCCAGCCCTAAATTGGACCATATCAAAGTGGCTCTTCTGATAGTAAAAATCTTAATAAATTGGAATATCTTGAATCTGTCCTGCAATTTGACTTCAATAATTGCTTTTGTATTTAATGTCATTTGAAGAGGGTCCGATATTTTGTAAGCTTGGAAGGTTTGATTGATTGACCATGAACGTCCAGATTTCTGCCTCATAGTTTTAATCTTTTCCTAATAAAATTTGTGGATTTCTGGCAAATCACTGAGAACTGAAGTCACTAAATAATAACATACATTTGAGTTTCAGGCTTCATATCCTTCAGAAAATGTGTGCTAACACAAATCATGTTACTTTATTAATCTTTAATTTTTTTAAGAGCAACATTTAAAATTTGTCCCCATTTTCAGATCTTTGCTCCCCCATTATTTAAGGCTTTGTTGAGATTTCTTGTGCTAATACGTTGAGAGGTACAAACCATGCTGCTTTGCCAGGGGTGGCCTGTATCTGTCTCCTCCTGAGTTTTGATTACAGACAAAGATATTGTTCAGCCCCTTAGTGCCTTTTTAGGCAATGCCAATCTGATAAATCTACCTACATATTAAAGGTAAAGGAAAATATGAAGTTGTTACTGTTCAGTTCTGGAGCGTATACAAGAAACTCCATTCTCATCCTGGAGTATGTAGATATCTGTCAAATGACTGAAACATGGTTTAAATGGCAAAGAGCAGTCCGGCTATGCAGGCCTGTAATGCTTTCCACATGTTTAGACCCATTGCTGGGCAGGAGGGGGAAAAAGGTGGAGGTATCTGAGTCTTCATCCAGAAGTGACTCACATCAAAGCTGGTAAAGCAGCATGATGCACCAGACCTTTATCACAAAGGTCCCATGTCATATATTAGATATAGAACTCCTCTATGACACAGGAAAGCCACAGTGCTTATCTACAAGCACTGGAATCACTCAGCATTAAACCCAATACAATTTTCCTGAATGATGTAAACTATAGACTAGGAAACCTATATCACCCCTGAAGTACAAGCACACAGATTTTTGGACTTTGTCCTGGGTATGAACTTTAAATATCCACCCATAGGTTAAACTGTGCACAGCCCACTTACAGAGCTGAGCTTTTGGCCTAGCCCTCCAGGCCCCTTTCTTGTCACCTTCTCTGTGAACTAATGTCTTCCAGTGCTCCTTTCCCAAACTAACTGTTTTTCACACACAGAAATACAAATACACAAAATTCTCAGGGAAGTATGGCAAAATTGCAGAATTCACCAATTCCCCACAGTTTTCTGCTGATATTGTAATACTCCCACCACACTGGATGGTGAAGGACCTCCAGTTTCCTGCTCTTCACTAAGCCAAATATGAAATACCATGTATTAATATTTTCACTGGCAATAGAGTTAAATGATTTAATTAAATGGAGATGGGAGTGACATATTGCTAGCCTATAATGGTAAATAATAACCGTGCTCTTAGATAACAAGTATCACTACAACATATATAATAAAAAGTCCAGCCACAAAAACTTGAAAGTGAATAAATGAACTTTACTTTAACAGTAAGGCAAATTGTATACTTACAGATTAAATATGCAGAGAAATAAGAAAGTGTACAATGGGAAATAAAACAATGCAGAAAAAAAATGATTTATAGGTAACAAAACATCCCAGCTTTCTGACTAAGAAATACAGACACTGACTAATCTCAGAATTATAAATAACCAAGCAGAACATAGACCTTTTCACATTCATATCAACAATTTATTCCAAGTAAAGACAAGCCATAAAACCATTCTCTAGTATTTATATACCTCTGTGTTCCTCAGAGGTCATTATAACACTTTCTTTTCTGAAAACAATCTCAGATTAAAAGTAAAATATTTATTTATTCATTTACCGATAAAGTCCGACTTGGAACAAAGCCAATTTTCAGGGGAGGCCCAGGGAGAAGTGCTTCAGATGCATGTCTTTGTAATGTGGGAGGAAACCGTAGTAACTGGAGGAAACCTACGTGAACACAGGGAGGAGATGTAGAGTCTGCACAGAAGGCACTCCAGCCTTGAATTAAACCAGAGAACCTCTTGCTGTGAGGTGACAGTAGTACCGTTGTACCACTGTGCCACCCAAAACCACCTGTCAGAAGTGGGATTTGAGCCCACTCCTCCATATGGAGACCAGAACTCCCATGAACTTTGAAAGGAGATTAATCCTTGAGTTTGGTGCATTAGACCACTTGGCCATCCTGATATTCACTTCAACTGCCCATCCCTTATTCAGTGAAGTACTTTCTCAGAACAAGGCAAATTACAACAGATCACATCAAAAGTAACTAAAATACTTATTCCACCTATTTTTTTTATAAAAATGATACATTTACATATTTATGACTACTGCCTTTGAAGTGCATTTTAATTACATTATAAGACAGTTGGCTTTTCCTGTCTCCATCCTTGTGCTGCTTAGTGGTATATAAGTACTTAAGTCCTCTTTCAGAGACCACAGAATTACACTTTAAAGGCAGTTCATGTCCTTAGATGTCCTTTTCTATTCAAGAAGAAAAAAGATCACACTATTCCCATATATGTGAGGCACTCATTTTGTAGACCAAATGTGTTATTAGTAGGAAACAAGAAACAAGTAAATTCTTACTGGGGATAGCATCCGCAACCATCCTGGGCATTGGCAGTCATTACAAAATACAATCCTGGGTACTGACTATAGTATCTGTGGTATTACATTAAGATGAAATGGCTAGGCTTGAAATGTCATCTGCGTCAATAGCCTATTAACTTCCTATGATCCTATGATCTTATGAAGAAATAGAGAAGAAAAACCACATAACATGTTTAAATAATTTTTCATTAACCATGCATCAGCCTTGATGCCACAAATGGAATCAGCCCTGTCTTAAAAAATCATATTTATTGGCAAATGAATTCCCCTTTCAGGCTGTTTTTTTTAAAGCATAGGAAACTTTTACACTTAGATGTAGTGTTCTTTTCTAAACAGGACTTTGATGGAGTAGCTGGAAAAAATGAATAGTATCAATGGTGCAATAGGTAGCAACTTGCCTTTGGTGCTGGAAGACCAGAAGTCTGTGGGGTCTATTCCCACTCCAGGTGATTGAAATGTTGATACTGCAGTGCAATATTAGGGATGCTGCTCTCCTGAGTGTGCCATCCTTGGAATGAAATGTTAAACCAATGTCCAATCTGCTTGACTTGGATGCTTATCATGTGGATGTAAAAGATCCCATAAAACCCATCAAAATGATTCACGGTCCTTTATTTCCCAACTTCACCTTCATACAATATTATTTCTAAAAAGACATCCTTCCTCACATTAAGACACACTTATTTTCACTTTAGATTAATTAAAAATTTGCATCAGCAACCAAATAACTAAATAAATAGTTAAATAATAACTTATTTTAAAACATCTTGTATGTCTTCTATACATTAAATATTTCATTTCTTTTACATTAAACTTTTATCTTTCCAACAATACCCAACAATACCCTTTTCATTCCAAATTTTACTAAATGAAATGAAATGTCTTTCATTCTAGCCTGCTATATCTGATAAATACTTGCAATACACATTTTGTCTTTCTTGTCAATAAACTTACTGTTACCTTAGTATCATCCATAAATAATATACTGCATATTTACATTTTTCACCCACTACCATCCTTCCTAATTTGCTAAATTTCCCCACACCTACTTAACCCATTTACATTCCAAAACCTCGTGGGCAGGATTCACGAAGGCTTGCATGGAGTGTAAGAGACGTGTAAGACTCCATGCAAGCCTCGCGATCCAGGAACAGCCCGAAACTCCGTGTAAGAGACCAGCTAAAACGTTTCTTACACGGACTGGGCGTGGATATGCTAAATACCTCACTTGCAGCCGAAAGGCATGCAAATGAGGTAGAGTAGCGATCCACGAAATAGAAAGCAGCCGGTGTAAGAGCCGTTTTAGCTGCAGAAATGTACTCAGTTGACAACTGAGTACGTTTCTGCAAAAATCACAATGGAGCCATGTCAGCTCCAAATAAAGGGTGCATATGTGTCAGGCAGCATGCCAATGGCCAAATATGTGGCCATTGGCAAGGTACCCTGATGCAAATATTAAAAAAATATAATTTTTTTTCCCGGTGATCGCCGATGTTTAAACGCAGCGCAGCCCCGTGCAAATGGGCTGCGCTGTATAAAACATAAAAATGAAGGTTATAAACCCACAAATGTGGGTTTTATGCAATACATGGAATTACAATGCAGGGACCAGCAGACCAAAAACAACATGGCCACCGTTTAGTGGTTGCTAAGGGGGGAAGCTGAGTCTAAGACATGTAACTAAGCATTAGTAGGCAATCTGATGTAAATGAGGGTTAGGATACTGAATCCCACTGTCACATAGCAAATGAGCACATTCTGAGTAGTGTAAGAGATACATAAGGGGGAGGAATAGAGTAGGAGATAGGTGACATCACAGGGGGGAATGGTAGAAAGAAATGCAGTTCATTGGAGGTCAGTGTTACATGACAGATGTCAGACACAGATCATGGAAAGAGGAGTGCCACAAGATAGGCATGGGAAAGTCAAGAAATGGAAGGTGTACACTATTACTTATACCAAAGTTTCTTGCTGGGCGTGCATGCGCACATGTGCGCGCCATGAGGCACGGGTAGGACAGTGTGTGTGTGTGTGTGTGTGTGTGTGCTTGTAGGGCAGACTGAGCATGTGGGAGCCTGTTGGCAGAGTTGTAACATTGTTTGCGCTGGTGTGCGCGCGTTTTAACCCGAATAAGCAGATTCCGAACCGTGTAAGCATGTGTGCGCGTGTGTAAGCCACTGTGAGTGTGTTTTTGCTGGTATGCACGTTGCTCCCCCCTGAGGAAACATAAAGGAAAAAGGAAGCAACAGAATTAGTAGGAAGCTAGCAGGGAATACTGCTGGAGCTAGCAGGTGAAAACAATTAGAAGCAGGCAATTACACAGGCAGAATAGTAGCTCAGCCAAGCACTTAAAACTCTGCAAACAGCAGTGCAGGATGTATCTCTCAAGAGACACTGCAAGACAGGAGTAAGCTATTAGAAGTGAAAACTGAAAAAGCTGAACTCAGAGCAGAAATGCTAGGGGCTGCCATAGCTGTCATAAGGAGACATAGGCGACTTGCTGAGGGTGGTGACAATGCAGATGGTGCCAGACAACCCACAGTGAGGAGACGGAGAAGAGTGTACAGGCCCAGGGTCACCTACCACGGGTTACATGAGCTGGAGATAGTAGAGCGCTATAGAGTGGACAGAGACCTCCTGCAGCAAATTGTTGAGCTGTGCAGGCCATGCCTCACACACAGAAGCAACAGAGGGGAACCCATCCCAGTGGAAAGCAAGGTATATGTTGGCCTAAGAATACTAGCAACAGGTACCTTCCAGAGACCAACTGGTGATATGATGGGGATATCACAGGCATCAGCCTCCAGGGTACTGCACCAGTTCCTGGATGCCATGTCAGCACATGCCGGTGAGCATGTATATTTCCCCAATGCTCGTGAGGTATTGGCCAGCAATATGCGTCTCTTCTAGCAAATAGCGGAACACCCTGAGGTAGTGGGTGCAATAGACTGCACGCACATACGCATCAAAGCACCAGCCGGTGAGCTGGGTAGGGCCTACATTAACCGCAAGGGCTTCCCCTCCATCAACTGCCAGGTTATGTGTGATGCCCAGGGCATAATAATGAATGTGTGTGCTGGCTGCCCTGGGAGCTACCATGATTCCCACATCTGGCATTTGACGCAGCTGTACCAGACATTTGCCAATGGGGACATCCCACACGGACACCTAGTGGGGGATGCAGGTTATGCACTGGAGCCGTGGCTGATGACACCCATCAGAAACGCACACAAACCTGAACAGGAACGCCATAATGAGGCACACGCACAAACACGTAATGTAATAGAGCATGTGTTTGGGCTGCTCAAGTCATAGTTCCGGTATCTGGACACATCTGGTGGAGCCTTGCAGTACTCACCAACTACATGTACCCAAATTGTCATGGTATGTGCTATGCTACATAATATGATCTTGCAAAAACAGCTGCAGCAGGACCAGCATAGGGCCGGGCCAAACAGCCCTCCACCATTGCCAAGGCCATCACAGGCAGAGCGTGACTCGGAGGAGGAACAACCTGAGCCTGCCCCAGTAGGCAGAAGGAGGCGTGCCCAATATGCCCTGGCCTTGGCAAAGTGGCAACTCATAGCACATACACTGGCTCAGTAGGAACCCTGGGAATGATACCCCTCTCTGACTCACTCAAATAATAACATGGATGCCTAAAATGACATGACCTGCTCTCAAACATGTACAGGGAGTGTAATATGTGCATCCGACAGAGGCAGCCCTGCAGCACCACCTGAGGCATGAATGCCATGTGTTAAGTAATGTAACACCATGTACTATATGCACACTTGAGGACCCTGACTAACATCCACCCTCACCAAGCATGAAGCCACAATATGACGATGGGATGATCAATTGCAATAATTGGCTGAAGTAATGCAGTTAGTCAACGGGGAGCCAATGTGTTCCAGCCCGGGATGACATGCTGCGCATGACATGATGCACCACCTGCTAGGGGTGGCGTGCACCTATCAGTCCAGGCCTCATGGATAATGGCAAAGGCTGTCAGTACCCACAGCGTGCCCTGAATAGGTAAGTCTCAAAATACAAACCCACCTTCATAGCTACCACAAGGGATAAGAACCTAGATGTAATGCTACCCAATGCCAGAAGTCTAAACAGCAAGATGCATGCAGTGTAAATGCACCCAGTATGGAGAATGTTGATATCTGTCCTGTAACAGAAAACTGGGTCAAGGCTCACATCATCACCCTAACACTACCAGGTTACACCTCATACTGTACTGTACAGCCTCAAAACATGGAACAAGCTACAAAAGGAGGGTGACTAGCAATAATTGTCAAATATAACCACACCCCCATGTTGGTACCACAACAAGAAGCAGCATGGACTAGCCATGGTCAAGTACCAGTGGCTAAAACCGCCTCCCAGTATATAGCCTGCTACAGACTACCATCCTAACACCAGGAACTGCACCTGGCCTATGTTGGAATACATGAATATATCAAGCCCCCCAAACCACATTATATTGGTTGACTGAAAATACCCAGACATACACTGGGAGCATTATACTAGCACCAACACTGTAAGAGAAAAGTTCCTAGAATCCATAAACCAAAATGCCCAGGAACAACGTACCACTCCCACAAGAGGGGTAAGCATACTGGATGTGATAATCAGCAACATGGGTACTGGATGTCAAGATGAGAAGTGTATCCCTCACTGGTAAGACCAGACCATAGAGTAATCACACCGGATATACACATCCTGACCACAGTACCTGGCCAGAAAACCACAGTGAAAAACATGTGTAAAGCATAAGTTGCACCCCTCCAAACTGATGTGGAATCCATTAAAGGCCCTGTGCAGGTGCAAAATATGGGACACACCGCAGAACCTGTTATACAGGCATTCCATGAACACAGCCAGGAATGCTTGGATTATACAATCACAAATAACAACAAGACACAATGCCATACATGTACTCATCTGGCATGCTGGACTCCAGCCATTACCAAACCATGCAAGAGAATGAGGAAGCTACTACATGATAGAGCAAACATAAAAAGGGAAGTAATCACTGATCAGTAGTATGGCAATAAAATATGTCCACACATACAATCCACTAAGGCCAGCTACAACAAGTAGAATCTGTGAATCCTGAGGCAATGTTACACCTGCCCCAAGTACACAGACAACCCTCAACTCTCCCAAATAAATGCAAATATATGTGAGAGATGCAACCATTTATCCAAACCGGAGGCTGAGCTCCCCCAACTCAGTACTGTCAAAACTAGTCAGGAGGAGAAGGTAACCACACACACCACAAACCCAGTCCCACATAGACCTATCACAACTGTAAACCAAACACATAAACACAGAAAAACATTCCCGGAGGCCCTAATTACAAACACACCACACCAACAGAGGCCTCCAAAGCAGACCCCCAAGCAACCACAACCTCCAAACATAGCACATGCAATACATAGTACACAAAGCTGGTGTGCCAAACAGTCACAGGCCAGAAGGAGAAACAACATGCCTGATACAGTTGTAATAGGTGACTCTATAGGCAGACGCACTGCTGTCCCACTCACCAGACTGAACAAGGGAAAGGGTACAGTAAGCTGCCTGTAGGCTGCTACAATACACCACATAACACAAGTACGCAGGTCACCCCAAAGCAAGTAGAAATATGATGCAGTCATTGTCCATGCTGGTGTGAATGACCTGAGATGTACCTCCCTGGAATACATGAAAAGAGACATGGATGAGCTCTCTGAGTATGTACTCCAGGCTGGTATGACACTGGCCGTTTGCAGCATCCTACCCTCACCAAGAATTATGCCACAGTACAAACACAGAATGATCTGCTTTAACAGGTGGCACAATTACAGCTGTCAGTCCAAGAGGATCTAATGTCTGTCTGCTTGAGATGTCATGCATGACAAGCCATGCTGCTGTTCCAGGGATGGCTTGCACATGTTACCCCTGGGCGTCTGGATATTGGATAAGGCTTTTGCCACCTCCATAGAGCCGTACGTAGGCAAGGCTGAAAAGACTAACCCACCACCCTAGAAAACATAAGTGGTAAGAAACATAAAGGTAATGCTGACCAATGCCAGATGTGTAAATCGCAATATGCATGCTCCTGAGGCCCTTCCCAGTATGGAGAACATCGATGTCTGTGCAGTGACAGAAACCTGCTGCAAGCCTACTGACAGCACACCAGCACTACCAGGTTATACCTCATATCATGCGTTATGGCCCCAAAACCTGGACCAAAACATAAAAGGAGGGGGAGTATCCATATGCAGCACAGACACCCATACGTCCAGGTAACTGACAATGCACGAAGCAGCGGAGACCACCCATGTGCACCTAACTGTAGTCAAAACTGCTGTACAGTCTGTAGCATGCTACAGACCACACTCTCACACACAGGAATCCCACCCAGACATCCTGAAGACACTGGGCAGTATGAATGTCCCACCAAACAAGGTACTCACAAATTACCACATAGGTGGTAAACCATTATGTATGCAAGGAGTAATCAGGGACCTAGGGACACAAGTGGACAGTAACCTGTTATGTGACACTCACATTGCCAATGTGGCTAGGAAGACTGTCTATATTGGACACCGTATCATGAAAGGATTCACATCTACATCAACAGAGGTCATTGTGCCCCTGTACTGTTCTCTTATGAGACCCATAATCTAGTACAATGACTCATATGGAATGTACCTTACCTGACACCTGCAGCGGTTAGAAAGACCTCAAAGGTACCTCACCAAGAGGATAAAGGGTCTCAAATATATGTCATATGCTGCCTGGCTGTAGACACCACAGCTGAATGCAGTCACATACTGCCTACACAGAGGCATTGTATGTCTGTTGTACAAGGCCATGTCCAACACAGGAGTAATGGACATGCTCCACCCCAGGAAAATCAAAGCCATTGGAGCTGTGAGAGTGACAGATGTCAACCTCAACACATAATGAAATAGGATGTGCTGGAGGGACAGATACATAACCCAGAGGCTCCCCACACCCTGGAAAGGATCCCACTCCATGTTAGGCAGAGCCCCTCACTGACACCCCTCAACAGGAATATTGCCAAGTGGATGGATGATCGTAGATGTACACTGGGGGTCTTCACTGTGTCACGTCCAGACAGAGGCACAGTAAAGTAAATCATAAATGGCCATAATATTCACATAACAAGGGGCGGCGAAAGACACACACACTCTGGCTAGGCTTACAAATGCCCTAGGGTGGATAGCCTAGTATGAACCTATGAATCTATGAAGATACAAATTGTACAGGACACTAAGGATAATCCCAAGGCTTACTCAACTGATGGTAGGAACCATGTTGGGAATTCACAGATATGCTCCGAATCACACAAATATTACAAACAACATACCAAACACACACACATATTGCCAACATACAACCTGACAGGTGCAGTGCAGTGCAACCCCCCCCCCCCAGAATGCAAAATATCTATCCCAGCAGACTGCTGGCCCCCTGACATTGCAGATGCTGAGGTAACAGCCAGCATCTACAAAGCAAAACACACAGCAGCAAAGGTATGAGATGGTGTCCTGGGCTGAGTCCAACATGGACTCCAAGAAGAATGGAATGCCAAATCACACTATGCTCAATGTCAGCCTTACCACAGGATATGTACCCAAAGAGCAGTGTACAACAACAGTGGTCCTTCTCAACAAAGGTGTTGCCTGAATGGATACTGCAAACTACCACCCCAGAATCCTGACAAGCTTGGTCTGCACAGATATGGAAAGGATCAGCATGTACCGCAGACATAAAGCTATCTGGGACCTACTGACACCGGATCCTACCCAGTGTGGCTGTCTTAAGTGCAGATCCTGCCCCTAAACATGTTTGACCCATTCGAAACAGTCATTAAGGTCATTGATGAGGGCAATGTGGTCCACACAGCATAGCTGGACCTTGCAAATGCTTCCATACAATACCCTACGTGTTCAGTATAGATATGTTCACCAGCTTAAATATAAACCCCTATGTCAGTAGAGGGGTTGCAAACCAGACCAAGGACAAAACTGACATGGTCAGACATGCTGCAGCCATGTCAGACTACAAACCAGATATAAGTGGCATCCCACAAGGCTTGGTCCCGGGACCTCCCTCGTTTCGTATATATGTCCCATAGGTACAGGCCAACATGGAAGGACTGTGACTGAACATGTATGCAGAGGAGTACAAACTGCCCACCATATCTGACTCCCAGCTGACACAAGCATCCCACAAAAGGGCCACATAGAAACAGACAACTGGTGCCATAGCCATGTCAGCAAGCTAATTGCAGAAAAGTGTATAGTCAACCACCGTGGATATACAGTAAGTGCCCACCAATTACCACACAGGTGTTAACCCATTACGTACCTAACATGTAATGAGAGACCTGGGGACACAAGGTGATAGATATCCTGCATTGGACAAACATGTGGCTGTAGTGTTCACAGAAACATACCATATACCCACCTAATCATGAAGGTTGTCAGATCTAGATAAGGGGAGGTCATTGTGGCTCTGCAGTCATCCTTCATCAGCGTTACAATTGACTACAATAGCCCCTGTGGGATGTACCTCAGCAGACACCTCCATCAACTGTAAAGTCCACAACAGTACCTCACCAGGAGTAGCAAAGAGCTTGAACAGATGCCATGTGTTGCCTGATTAAACAAACTGCAGCTCCACACACTGCCATACTGCCCACCCAGAGGCAAGCTGTGCCTGATGTATAAAGCCATGTCCAAGCTGGAATCAATGAACATGCTGCACCTTGTACAATCTGAATGGCAGTGAGCTATGCACATGAGAGACCTGAACCCCAGCACTGACATACATAGGACAAGCTGTACTGAATGATCCATAACACAGAAGCCACCCCCACTCTTGAGTAAACTCCCAGTACAGGTTAGCCAGAGAGTCACCCATCGACACTCCTCAAGAGGAATCTTGATGAGTGGATGGGAGATGGTAGGTTTACCCTGGGTATCACTGTTATGTCACAGGTAGACGGAGGCACAGTATACTAACCATGATGTATGTCATGGCAAACTCCAGTTACAATGTGTGTCGAAGGACAAACACACTCTCTGACTAGCATTAGAAATGGCCTAGGGCACATCGCTAGTGTTTGCCAATGTCCACCTATGTTGTGGAATACACTACCAATGTTGGACAAGCCTGGTTTCGGTAGTCCATATCTGAACATAATGCAACATGGTCATATGTGCACAACTGGCCTCTAAACAGTCTGTTGTGCTCACTATGAAGATTTAAAGCAGTGATAGGACTAAAGCCCAGGATACTGTCCACCACAGTGAAAGTACTGAATCAGTACACTATAAGGTACTACAGTGTTAGGTCAGTATGAAAGGATGTTGACAAATGTATGCAAAGTATCCCATGCAAACTCTACAGGCACAGTATAATCTCTGTTGTGTTTAGACATGAAGCAGTTGGCCAGTAAGTACACAACATGACACCCAACACACAACCATAAACGTGAGATATTGTTGAAGTTCACACTCATCCAAATATGTGGTGGACTGCAGAGTTCAACATATGGAAAGCTCACACTGGGCATGCTCGCACACTTTGATAAATGAGGCATATATCAGACAACATGCCATGGAAAGGCTGAACTGGGCATGCTCACACACTTAGGCCATATCTCCGTTTAGCAGTTGGCCACACATATCTGGTATTTGTACGTGTCATTCCAGGAACCAACCACATCACAGCAATCTGCCCAGTGCACACAGTAAATGACTATGGAGACATAAGTGATATAGTGGATCCCCCTCATATTCAAACATCTTCCACAGATACACAAGTTGTTCATAGAAACAGGGAATGTTATGGCAATAAAGACCTGCAAACAGTCTATCAGCAACAAATATTCTGCATCTGTCAATTAAACATATGGGTGTAGAGGTCAATACTAGGCTGTTTGCCCTAGGGAATGACAGCTTAGCCAGAGTGTGCTTGGCATCTGCATCCCCAGTACAGTAGGCTACTGTGCCACTGTAAAGTAGGTCACATAAGCCATCCTGTGAGGCTAGTGTGCTGTGCCTCTGTCAAGCAGGGACACAGTGGAGATCCCAGGGTTTGAATGTGCTAAGCTATATCCATGTTGTTGGGGTGTGCTGGAAGTGGGTTGCTGAGGACCTCTAACAGTAAGTGGGCATCAATAACAGACTGAGGGGAGCCCTATCTGCATTGTCTGGACAATTTCACTGTCAACACTGTGTTGTGATGATTATGTGGGATTGAAGTGTTGTGCCGGTACTGTTCAGAGATGTCCTCCCTCTGTGGGCTACAGCTCTGCAATGTATTAGCTCACTTTGTCTGTTGGACAGCTCATATATGGCTGGTGTACACCTGACATGTGTCCTGTTGTGGAGCAGTCATGGGTATATGTGGGATAGCATGATCAATGCAAACCTTACACATGCTCATAGAATGCAATTGTCAAGGATTATGCAGAGTGGCCAGTATAGTCCCCCAGCATGGGTCCTTTGAAGTCTTCCACCCCAGTCTTCACAAGTGTAGAGTCTGCTTGTGCTAAATACAGTTTGTTTGCAGTGACAACCTTGCCTGGGGGTGGGGATGGGATATGGATGTCCAGGGAAAGGTGGGTATGGTCAGATATCAACTATGGTGGTCTACCTCTGGTGTGGAACAGTGAGTACCCATGTTGCAGATGGACAGGTGCAATATGTATTCCCCCATGTGGCTGTGGTGAGTGGTTCTGCCATAGCACATGGACCCACAAATTGTAGTGGCTGTAGGGTAATGTTGTAGAGGCCTGAGTAGTTCCCACACACAATATGCCTGTACCTGATGTTAACAACTGGAATGGTGTATGTGAACACCTGCATATCCCAGCACTGTTCCCAGGGAAGCAAAGTGTGTGTCCTGGATGTGGGAGGGGTGTTCTGGACTGGTTGTGTTGTGTGTTACAGGTCCTGTGGTCACGAAGCATGATATAGAATATAACCTGCCAGTGCAATGTGCATAGCTGACCCTGAAGTAGGTGGCTGCAAATGCATATATATGCTATCCCCCACCTGACAGGTAGTACTAGATGTACATACCTCTGTAGAAATAAAGATGTCAGCACCCTATAAATACTGCAGGTGCAGAACAGATGCCCAGTAATTCGGATAGCGCGCTCTGCTAATGCGTCTCCCTCAAGTGTCATAATATAGTTAGGTAGGAGTTTGAACCATGTAACTGCTCAGTGTGTGTGTGGGTGAGCGGGGTTGTTGTGTTTGCAAGTCTGTGTGAGGGAAATGTCCCTTTTGGCAACTGGGAAAACACTCTACAAGATGCACATTCCCCTTTCTAAACGCTGATGATGTCAGCACCCTATAAGTACAGCAGGAGAAGGGCAACCTCCCAGTAATGCGAATAGCGCACTCTGCTAATGCGTCCATCTCGAGTGTCATAACAGTTAGGTAGGAGTTTGAATCCTGCAAATAACCAGTGTGTGCGGAGGGGGGTTAGTGTGTGTGTAAGTCTGTATGAAAGTAATGTCCATTTTGGCAACTAGGAGAACACACTACAGGATGCACATCCCCTTTCTAAACACTGATGATGTCAGCACCCTATAAGTACAGCAGGAGAAGGTAAACCTCCCAGTCATGCGAATAGCGCGCTCTGCTAATGCGTCTCTCTTAAGTGTCATAACATAGCTAGGTAGGGGTTTGAATCTTGAAAATGGTAAGTGTGTGGATAAGGGGAGTGTGTGTGTTGGAAAGTCTGTATGAAAAATATGTGCATTTTGGCAATTAGGAGAACACACTACATGATGAACATTACCCTTTCCAAACACTGATGATGTCAGCACCCTATAAGTACAGCTGGAGAAGGGAAACCTCCTAGTAACCCAAATAGCACACTCCGCTAATGCGTCTTTCTCATGTCATAACATAGTTAGGTAGGGGTTTGAATCTTGCAAGTGTGCGTGTTTGGATGAGGGGAGTCTGTGTGTGTGCAATTCTGTATGAAAGACATGTGCTTTTTGGCAATCAGGAGAACACACTACATGATGCACATTACCCTTTCCAAACACTTTTGATGTCACCCTATAAGTACAGCCGGAGAAGAGGAAACTCCTAGTAATCCGAATAGTGCGCTTCGCTAATGTGTTTCTCTCACGTGCCATGACATACTTAGGTAGAGGTATGAATCCTGCAAATGGCAAGTGTGTGTGTGTGTGTGTGTGGGGGGGTAGTACGGTGTGTGTAATTGCAAGTGTGAGAGAACAGTTCCTTTTGGCAACTACTACAATACACCAGATGCTGCATATTCCCCCAGTAAACACAGGTAATGTCACCACACTATCAGTACAGCCAAACAGGGCTAATTGCCCAGTAATGCCAATAGTGCGCTCCGCTACTGGGTCTATTACCACTGTCAGAGCACAGATAGCTATGCTTTGGAAACCCACAACTGCCATGTGTGGTTGTCACACAAAATGACCATGTGTGGGTTGCTGTTCATAACAATGCATGACATTGCTTAAACCAGCAATGGCAATGCACACATGATGTATGTGTGTGACACATACACATATATACCTGTGACCTTCAGTAGTTATCATGTCTGACATGTGCCTCAAGTGGATAAATGGTATTTGCAATGCATAACATTATGACTGTGTCTTTCTGTGCAGGGGCCGCATGCGGTATGTGTATATACAGTGTGAGTTGTATATGGTATCATCCTAACAGCAGGGGATACACATCTGGTCTGGGCCATATAGTCTACATGTAGTCGATGAACAGGTGCTGCATGTTCCCACCTGTTGTGGGAGTGGTAACATGTTGTTCCACTGCAATTCAGTGACTACATGCTGGGAACCTTTCAGCTAGTGTGTTGTAACTACAGTAATGCTCACATACAATGTTCGGCTAGATGCAGTCCAGCCATATAAAGACATATCTAGAGACTGTCATATTCCCAGTGTTGTTAGGGAGGATAGGTGGGCTTCCTGTGTATGGGAGGGTTGTGTGTGCCAGGCTATGAACCAGAAGGCAGTCCAACACACTGTTAGCTGCTCATGGATAGGCCCTGATGCTTTGTGCTGTGCCAACAACCTGGAGGTGTGTGTATCTGTGGTGCCTTGAGATACCACCCCCCTGTTCATGTGTGTTACATGTGTAGGGGACGACAGGCATGGTATGAGGTATAACCTGGCAGTGATGGGTTGCACCTGTGAGCCGTGAATCAGAAATCTGTTACTGCACAGATATTGCAGTGTACCATGCTGAGGACAGTGTCCAGTGCATGCATCTTGTGGTGTACACTGCTGGTGTTGTGTAGCATTACTGTTAGTGTCCTATCCCGTGTGATACCCACGGAGGTGGCTATGTAATCCGTGTCCTGCAGCAAAAGGCACTATGTGTGTATCAAGGGGCTTTGCCAATATAAAATGGCCCATGGGTGTCACGTGCAAGCTGCCCCTCGCAAATCATTGTGGCTTCCCTAGCATGTAAGCACACGCTGACAGCCATTGGATACCCTATGAATGACATTGGAGATTGAGCAGAATGTAGAGATAGAACACCCTTCCTACATATTGTGGTAGCATACCTGGTGAGGGTATGATGGCAACCAAGGTCAGGATCATACTGGCCCATGCCACATGCTGAGAGAGCCCTTCTATGTTGCCTATCATGTAGTCCAGGGAGGTACGTCTCAGGTCATCCATAGTGGCATGTTCAATGACTGAGTCATATGTGTCCATGCCTCTGACTGACCTGTATGCATGTGTTTTGTGGTGGACCATAGTGCCCCACGGGCATATCACTGTGACCTTCACCATGTACAGCCTGTTGAGTGGGACCCCACTGCAGCAGCCAAGAGAGGTACCTGACACATCTGTAGCTGGTGTGCTGTGTAGCCCTACAGGCTGTGAGTGTGTGGCACACGGGATGTGTGTGCCATGTGTGGTATGTGCTCTGTTCTGACTTAACGTATACCTGTGTGCCAGCTGCGGAGGTATGTGATGCTCAGGCAGGATGCTATTCTGAGTCTCCAAGTATGCCCCAGTGTGTTCGGATTGCTGTCAGTGCGGGTCTATGTCAAACTGGTATTGTAGTCACTGTAGTATGTCATGCCACCTGACAGGGTATGGCAGTACTGGGTTCAGTCCCCAGATTGGCTATGTGGTGGCATCTCACACATGTGTTGTACATTCCTGGCCAGGGTAGAGGGTTGACTGCATACATGTGTAAGCTGTGACATTGCCACATGACTCACATAAACCACAACTGGACCATAGAGGTGATTCACAGGTTACCTTTGCACATGCTACCGTAGTAGTGTGATTGCCATGGTGATTACCAACACATAGGGCCAATGGGGAACAACATACTGAAGGTGAGTATGTGTGGGTGTACTGCTACTGATTTCATAGCACTGGCATATATGACTGCACAAGTGGGTAAATACCAGGTAAGTCATATGCAATGTGTCACAGGCAACGTACATGTGAACAGGACAGACAGTGATGTTCTGTCAGGTGGAAAATTGACATACGTATAGTACGCTATGCAGATGTCACTAGGAATCCACAGAAGCTCTGTAAATCTGCATTGCAGGTGGAATCAGTGTTCCAGGGAACCTCAAGCAAACATGCATGCAAACAAAGCTACAGTAAACAGGGCTGGAAGTAGTCCATTGTACAACAAAGAAGGGGTAACACTTCCAGTAGGTACCAGTGCAAATATGCAGGCACTATCAACATGTACCCAGGAATGCACAGCTCAGATGCCCATGGTAGAAATTATATTATGTCATATTTAATTGTAATTTAAATTAAATTGGTACTGCACACATATCAACATGCGCAAACATCCACATTGCATAGTCGTGGGCAACATGCCACCATTAGTGTACATGTCCATCATTGCTTATCACTACTTGCATTAGCTTCTCCCCTGTGCTACCTATGTATGTGGCTATCTGTTGACATCCTTACCACCGGTATGCAATAATGTGCAGCTGTTACACTATAGTACTTACTATGGGTGTAGATAACAATTCAGGACAGTCATACAGTTACTGCATCAGGCATGCTGGGATATACACAAAATCATATCAGCACACTGTACTGTTACCAACATGATACTAGTAATACACTTCTATGTAGTCATCCTGTGCATCAGCAACGTTTACCTGTTCCTGCACTGATGTTGGAGATTGCAAGAGGTGGCACAGTTTCATCATATGCACAGGGTGTGAATTAGGTATGCCTGAGTCTGCCACTGATATCACCAATTGACATGTATGTGTATGTGTGTTGGTGAGGGACAGCAGTACAGGGTGGGGCACTGTTGGTGCAGTGTGCGCGTGTATGTGGTAGCCCTAGGTGTTAACATTTCGCATGTGTGTATGCATGCACACAGTTCCACCTCATGGCTGCCATATACTGGAGTTTGTGGACAGCCACAGACTGCACCTGGCAGGTCATACAGATCAGTGTCTGTGGGCACGGACAAGGTACCTGTGCCTGGCAGGGGTGCTACAGACCGTATCCAGTACTAAGCCAGACTGGGTACTGTCATCAGAAGCGGGAGTTTGTTGACTGGACACAGGTCCCTGTTGGGACAGTCCAGAGCCACGTGCACGTGGTCTCCTGGGGTGGTCTGATGACAGCACAGACCCAGCATTGCTGGGGCTGCTGCTGGCACTATGTTGACACCGTAACCGTCCACCATTGCCCTGGCTCATGGACATGTGGTTGTGGAACTGCTGTAATATGTCCCCACAACGTCTGTCTATGACATCGGTGAAATTATGGATAGCATCCGCGATGTCACGCATACTGTCAGTCATGGATGTGCGATATGCTCTCAGCTCCCTCAGACCCTGTCTGGTGTACCTTTCCATACGTGACTGTGCCAGCATGACAGCCCGAAACATAGCTGAGGTTGACAGACCTCTTTGGGCACGTCTGCCAGAGGCAGTACGCCCATGGATGCTCCCACGAGAACCCATGGGCAACTGTCTGTGTGATACCATCTCAGGATCCTGCCCATGGCTGCTGTGTGGGGAAGCATGTGCCACAGATACTACATTACCCTGGTCAATGCCCACTGTATCCTGTCCATCACCTAGGGACAATGGTGACATAGGATGTACTGGCAGGATGACTGTGCGCAATGATGGGGTTGACAGCTGTGTACTGTCAATTGGCTGACCAATGCCAGACCCTGACACACTTTCCTGTGCCATTACACAGATATCATCATTATCAGTACCTGTGGCACCAGATTCAGGTTCCCTGCTGCAGGACACCAGAGCAGCACCAGAACATGTGGGAGGAAGACAGGAAACACAGTTAACAATGTCTACACAATGTTACCAGTGATGCACACATGCACACATGCACACGTGGACACATGCACACACGTGGACACATGCACACATGCACACATGCACACATGCACACGTGGACACAGGCACACATGCACACATGCACACATGCATACATGCACACATAGACACATGCACACGTGGACACGTGCACACATGGACACATGCACACACGCACACATGCACACGTGGACACAGGCACACATGCACACATGCACACGTGGACACAGGCACACATGCACACATGCACACATGCACACGCACACATGCACACGTGGACACACTCACACATGCACACATGCACACCCCGCAGTATACACACAGAGAACTACTGAGTTACACTATTATTACTAGCACTATCAGGACTATTATATGTATTGTTAAAACACACTCACCAGCATGGATGGGCTGCCTTGCTGTAACACCGGATGGACCTGCAGAAATGAGGGGATTAATGTCAGTGGGCACAACTGTGCCATTGATACTGCGTATGATACAGTTTAGTAGTACACCAGTTGCCTTTCACATGTCAGCTGCTGATATTGGCAATATCACACCTGCACAATTACATACTATGTTGACAGCTACATACCAAGGACACACCTTACACATGCATAAACTAACAGTGTACAGAACAGTCAAGTGTACATATGGCATATTACCTGCATGCTCCATGTCGTGCTGCTGTGTGGATCCTGCCTCCATCATAATGCAGGTGTGTTGCTGTTGATGTTCCTGGGCTGGAGCCACAACACTTAGGAGTAACCCCTCCAGTCTGGTGAGGGGGGGATGTGTGGCCATCCCACCTCCTGTGGCAACCTGTTGCCTGTGTATATCCAATGCATGCTGACGGACATTTCTGATTAAATCACTGCAGTGATGTCGTACCTGCTCATATGTCCTATTATGCGTGCCAATGTCATTTACCCTACAGACAAGGTCTTGCCACAGTGCAGCCCTCTCCTGTTGATTCTGGCTGGTGCGGGAAAACAGTATGTCATAATCCCGCACCAGGCACTGGTGTATCTCTTCATCTTCTGCAGCAGAGTAGGCAGGATTTCGCTGATGCACCATGTCCCTGAAAGAGAACACAAACAGGATATCAGCAAACTATGTCAGCAATATATGGCACACATACTATACATGATACTAAACTGTAGTGATATACTACTACTCCCATATGTAGCATGTGTGCGTCTCTTGGTGGATACACATGTACATGGCCAGATATCAGTGCTCAGCCAACACCTGTGCAACAATACCTGCCACATTCCATACAACATAATACCAAGCCCCATCGGTCAGCACACTGAGACAGGTCCAACGCACAACCTCACTCTGGGGGTTCATACCAAGGTACTGTATGTGGAACGCCATCCACTAGTGTGATCTGGACACAAAATAATCGGCCTGGATATACATATCCCACCACCACCACCAGCACAGTAGACTACTTTGATATATATGTGAATAGACAGATTTTCACTTGTTAGGACTGACATGGTATCCATGCAGCCCACTGGGCCAGTGGAAGCCACAACCCACAATGCTGACCCCTTTGCGAATGCTTCCCATGGACATCCCAAAGAATGCATGGAACATGCACACAATTCTAACCCAGACCCTATGCACAAAGGTTAAGCATCCTGTCTGGTGGACCCCAGCCAAAGACAAATTGTATAACGATAGAAGGAGGCTACTGCAGGACAGAGCAGATTCACATAAAGGGAAGGCATCTGTGGTCGGCACTGGTAATAAGCTAAGGTCTCTCATAACAACATCCAAGGCCAACTCTGAGAGGAAATGGCCACGGACACTATAGATAACCACAAGGCCTTCTTCAGTTTTGTTAGACACATGGACCAAAAGCCTCAGATATGCTCTGAGTTACTACACACCTACTTAACATTCACTGAACCCACAGATATTGGCAACATTCTGGCAGACAGGTTCAGTGCAAATATCCCCCCTCCCTCTCCCCCACACTTAGAAATACTTATCACAGCTGAATGTAACCTCCCTATCATCTCAGATGTCCAGGTGAGGGTCACCCTCAGCAAAGCAGAACACACAGCATCAATGTGACCTGATGGTATCCCTGGATGTGTGCTACGTGAACTCCAAGAAGAGATACAACCGCATATAAAACTGATATTTAACCTTGGCCTTACTACGGGATATGTACCTGAACAGTGGCATACAGCAACAGTGGTCCCACTCCACAAAGGAGGCACCTCTACTGACCCTGTGAACTACCGCCCCATAAGCTTAACCAGCCTGGTCTGCAAAGCTATGGAATGATTCATTATGGGACTCATATACAGCAATATTGGGTACCTGCAGACACTTGATCCCACCCAGTTTGCCTTTGTGAAGGGCTGATCCTGCCTTTTGAACCTGGTTGACCTTTTCAAAACAGTCACTACAGCCATTGATGAGGGCAAAGCAGTCCATACAGCCTACCTGGACTTGCCTAAGGCCTTCAACACAGTACTCCACTCAGGCATCATAGACAAGCTCATCAGCTTGCATGTTAATACATATGTCACATGATGGGTTGCACACTGGTTGAACAACAGAATCCATAAAATCAATATTGTGGGAGCCATGTCAGACTCATAGCCAGTCACATGTGGTATCCCACAGGGCTCTGTCCTAGGACCCCTCTTGTTTGGCATTTACTTCTCAGATGTGAAAGCAAACATGTGCAGGTTGTGGATGACAAAGTTCCCAGATGACTGCGAACTAAGCGCCATAGTTGTTACACCAGCTGACACACACATCCTACAGACAGGCCTCACTGAAATGGACAACTGGTGCCAGAATCATGGCCTAACACTGAATGACATGTAATGTATAGTCATCCCCTTTGGGTAAAACTACATGCACACAACTTATCACATAGACATACATATCGATACAGACCAATAACACATATGGAGGGTTCACAGTATCTAGACTATTAACTGGTTACTTTACATTACCTGTGTTTGTCGCAGCTGGTTGCATTACCATTAGTATAGCTTCCTGCTGCTGCTAGCCCAGCTTGATACTGACACTGATGACAGCTTCAACTTAGTTTGTCTTCGTGTGTTTTTGTTTGTGTTCTTGTTATTTTTTTTTTTCTGATTTTCTTTCTCTCTCTCTCTCTCTCTCTCTGCCTCCAGATGGTGCAATGAAAGTGCTGCATGTGTGGAGTGGGAGTACAGGATGCTTTTGTAGGTATCTGCATAAGTCCATGTGATGGCCTCTGCACCAATTGTAAGCCAGCATTTGCTAATTGCATGCAGCCAGTTGTGAACTGATTGCAGTTCTCACTGTGATTTCAGGACAGTGCTATAAAAGGGTATGTGAGATAGGCGTTGCCCTTTCAGATTGTAAGGGCGGGGACCATGCTGGTATGCTGTGGACACTGTTCTGTGAGTGTAAAGGTTAGTATCTCTCTCATGATTCAGGCTGTGTTGTAGATTCACATTTCTCCATTCATCTCTCCTGTTTCCTGTACTAAGTGTGTATGTACACTGACACCTACAACTATATATATATATATATATATATATATATATATATATATATATATATATATATATATATATATATATATACATATATTTATATATGTATAATAACTGACATTATTACCTACTAGCTACCAACTAGCATGGCTGTTTCTGTTCACACACTACTATTATAGAAATCCACTCGATTTGACAGTAAATATACATGCCATGCTTTGTGTACTACACATCCTATATTGCCTTTACATTCATTCCTACTATTACATGATATATTTATTGTAGCACAATGTTCTTATATAACAGTCATGGCTTAGTGGTAAGTCATGCAGACTACTGTTTCCAAGGTCCTGGGTTCGGGACTGACAGTGGGATTTTATTTTGCTTTTGAAATGACTACAGGACCTGTCAATCAGAGTGACTAAGGCACTTTTAAGCAGTTGTAACTGGGTTAGCGCTAGTTTGCGCGGAGCTCCCGCATGCGCACTGGGGTTCAGCTCCGCGCACACCCGCTTACAACCGCTTAACAGTGCTTACTCTGGCGCACACCCGTGCTATTTTCTTTGAAAGAAATGAAAATGGGGAGACAGGAAAGTGGAGAAAAAGGGGTCACAAAGAGGGTAAGACAGTAGGGAAACAAGCTTGGGTTTTGCAGGAGGGATGTAGGTAAGGCCCATAGCTGCCCATTTCTTCATCAGCAACAGCTGTGCATATGTTTGTAATTTGGTGTGACATTTGAAACCTTCCACCCCTGAGAGAGGTGTCAGGACAACAATAATACTTGTTGTACAGCCAATTGTAATTGATAGTTTCCATGTCCAGCAGACATGTGTGCGGAATGAGCAGCTATGTATGGGGTGTACTTTTTTTGTGGGTACAGAGTGCCCTTTTTTTTTTTTCAGGTGAGAGTGGTATGTCAGGTAAAGGAAGTCGGTATAGCTGGGGAGGTAGGTTGGGTAGGTCAACAGACAAGACAAACAAGACGCATACAGGGGCGGTGTATGACACGTGTGGGGGGGTTACACAATTGACGGGGACGGATGTTTGGATATCCAGAGCCCATGAGCCCACAGATGGCAACAGTGAAACTGATATCCCCACCCATGGGCAGTTGCCACTGTTCCTTCACTGCCCAGGATGGGGCTGTGCTGGGGGCTGTGTAGGCCAGGCAATAGGCATGCCTGTATGTTGTGCCACCTGTGCCTCAAGCTGGCGTAGGGGCCCAAGAACAGATTCCCAGATCACCCTACGCACCACAGTCCGGACGCTACGGAGGGTGAGTGGTGGTTCTCCTCCGGCCACACTTGCAGAGGGGGGATGAGCCCCATCCCCTGCAGCACTTCCACTCACAGGTGGCACGGGGCCACCAGAGGAGGGTCCAGACTGGGCACTGCTGCCAGGTGCACTCACCCGCTGAGGTGGGAGAGGTGGGTCCGCTGGAACCCGCCTTCCCTGTCGTCCTATGTTTTGCATTATGTCATGACAGTTTGGGTTAGTAACATACAATACCATTCGCAATTAGTTGTAACAGCATGTATTAGTATTCCCATCAACCAAACACCCAGATATTCACACCATTGAACAGCGAGCATAACACATGCATAATTTGAACAGCAATACACAGTCCAACAACATGCAGGGTTGATTGATGGCAACAGGCCATCAGGTTTGGATGTATGAACAGGGCAGATGCATCAACGTACTTGCAAATATGTATGACCCAACAGGACAAATGTCCAGGGGTGTTAATTGTGATTGCACATACCAATTTCATGTGGAATGGATTATATGTGGTTATAGGGTAGGGTGAAGAAAATATAATTAACACCTTCAAATACCAATACATATGCTGTACATTTCTAATAGCTGCAGATATATACACACTACTGTTCTACCTACAGTTTCCTATGTGATAACTACTTCAAGTTGGTGATAGGACTGTTACTGCTACATCAATATACATTTTATTGTTATTCATACACGTTCATATCTGGCTTTGTTCATCTACATCATCCTGCTACATTTGCTTTATATAGCTATAGACAACTGTGGATTTTTGGTATTTCAGACAATCATACTATCTGCATATTGCAGACTGAGAGCAACATATCCAGATTTTGGGATACACATTCCAGCTGCAGCAACATTTTGAACACATTTTGCAGTTTGGTTCTGCTTGTCACATTCATTTCATTCTGTACTGACTGCAGTATACTTTATTCAGGGGTTATTACTACTTTATTGGTGGATTCTTAACTCTTTCTCACACTCTCTCATTTGTTTTAATTTTACAATTCAGGATGGTACTTACTTCTATTCTTTATTGACATGTTTTACCTGTAGTTATTACAATCCTTTCCAACAGTCTCACTTCTGTCATGTTTCAGTATTTCCACAGGGTTATATTTCACACATGTGATTTGCTCATCTTCTGCAGCTGTACTTTTCAACCTGCTGCAGGTTGTGTACTATTATATTACAGGTGGGTCATCTTTATTTCAGACTTTATTTCAGACATTTTCATTTTTCTGTTTGGATTACAGACTGCAACACACTTTTGTAATCAAGCATTACTTGCAAACACTCTTACACTGTTACTTGCACATTTTATTACTTAGTGACTACACTGCACTCTTTTGCTAACTGTCATACTTTTATATTTCTTTACAGTTACAGGGGAAGGATTACTGACCTGCTTGGTGGCGCAACCGCACCAGCCTATCGCCATAGGCTCTGCGGTTCGCAGAACGGACACCTGCAGCTGTAATATAAATAAAGTAATATTGGAATACACATCTCCATAATATCAGCTAGGTTAATTTCTTACATACATAATTAAATGTAACTTACTCAGTAGTGGGGCGTTGGGCATTTGCCGGGCATCCTGGATCCAACGGTTCAGTTGTTCCTGCTCACATCTCTTCAGGTCTGCATGGTGGTGACGGACCTGCTCACCAGTCCTTGAAATCCCTGTGGCACTGGTGAGATCATGATCCAACTGGTCCCACGCCTCAGCCCTATATGCTCCCCACAGGACCTGGCTCTGCATGAGTTGGGCCTCATGATTGTGGACAAGGAGCCAGACCATATATCTGGACTCCTCAACACCCCACCTCTGTGTAAGGAAGCAACTACCCTCACCTACTCCTGACATTCTGGCTGCAGGTTAGTTCTACAATTGGTTATGCTGTGTATTCCCGCCTATGGGGCTTATATATGCCATTTTTCCCGCACTTATCTGTGATTGGCCATTTTGGAATTGTATCAGCTTCACAAAACCTGCTTTGTCATGCTCCTCTTTCTATTCATTCCTATATATTTGCTATTACTGCATTTCTAAGTACAGCTGTCATGGCTTAGTGGTTCAGTACCTTGACTATGGTGCATGGTATCCTGGGTTCGAACATGGCCACTGCTTTTTATATTTTATGTCTGTCTAGACAGGCTAGGGGGTGTGTCTGTGTAAAGGCAGTTTTGTTACAGCTTGCTCAATGTTGCCCGTCGGTTAGATTGTTGGCGCGGTGCACAGCTCCGTGCAAACGAGTTACGCTGGTTTACGCTACATTTGGCTGTAAGCACACATATTACACTCAGCTCACCTACGGGCACTCATTTTGCACCTATTGAACCATTGCTCACCTACGGGTACTCATTTTGCACCTGTTAAACCACTGCTCACCTACGGGCAGATGCACTCAACCTGTTAAACTATAGCTCAGCTATGGGCACATCTGGCATTTGTTATTATTTTATCTCACATTTCTTCACAATAACTGGCCTATTTCATTACATTTTACATAAAATATAATTTTATATGTGTACATATGTGTCAGGGACTTGTTTCGTGCTTATTTCACTAAAAATAAAAATTGATGTTGTGGGGGCTCGAACCATGACTGCCTGCTCTTCAGCCGATGTCTCTACTGCTATGCTATTGCTTTTTTGCTTACTTTGCATAGTTAGTTCTTATATGCTTTTCCACTTACTGCTAACTGTGACTGAGCTATGGGCACGCCCGCGCAAACGAGCGCACTCATGGACAAACATCTTTACAGTTTAAAAAAAATATTAAACATGTTCATTTATATGATTTTATGTTCATAGTCTGTGGGGGCATGTGTTGTGTTGTGTTTATTCACATTTCCATGTACTCTGTCGTGGGGGTTTACTTGGGCACTTTTACTCTTCTGGGGGGTGTGTCCGCTTGCTGGGCTCGGCCTACGGACATGCCCCCTACTGTCTTCCACGGACCGTGTTAGCCTTAGGTGTGATTCAGCATGCCCTCATGCATATGCATGACATGCTGACGTCACACTGTTTAACTGCAGCCTCCGTGTAAGCCTTGTATCTCTTACATGGAGGCTTCGTGAATCCTGCCCCATGTTTTATAGATTCTAATTCCTTATAGTCTTAACACTTTCTATATTCCATTGCTTTACATTTCATTTCTCCTTTTTCTGATAACGTTTTGATCATTAATTGCCATAAAATATCTTGACATTCTTCCTGTTTTTAAATCCTTAACCATGAAAAATCTTGACATTCTTCCTTCTTTAAATCCTTTCCTACTTTTTTAATATCATATTTTACGGTGCTGCGGTAGCGTTGCCACCTCACAGTAAGACGCTGTCCGGTTCAATTCTCAGCTAGAGCGTCTTTTGCATGGAGACATGCATGAATGGGCGCACCTTTGTTGAAGGTTGTGTGTCAGGGCTGGTAACTCGGCACATAAAATTCAACTACCAGTCATTAGCGGACCGGAGTTCCGCTGTGGCGACCCCTAACTGGGAAAAGCCAAAAGACATAGAACACAGAAATTTTCCACTGGATATATATAACACATTATTTTTATAATATTTTTGTACAAAAATTCCCTTTTATCTTCTATACTTTTAATATTCACATTCCACTGCATTATTTTCCTCACTTCTTTGCCTTCCATTTCCCATTTGCTTTAAATTTTTCCATTTCAAATAACTTCAACCATAATTTCTTATATTTTTATTTCATAATTTTAAATATAGTCTTATTATTTTCTTTAATTCTCTGCTTTAAAGTATTATACAAAACCAAGAACACTAAAAATAAAGTCACAGTTTTTTAATCCTAAATCCCTGTATTCTACCTAATTATGAACTACATCTTTTTCAATGAGGTTTAAACCTGACCACCACTATTTTTAAAATTGCACTTTCTACCTCTTCTGGACATAACCGACCCAGCATACCACAGTTTTCCTAAAATATATCCATTTAATTAATATACTGTTTCTAAACTCAAATTAAATGTTTTTTCATAAATTAAGCAAATCTTTTATTGTTTCAATCATCTCATTCCATTGCACTTTCATAACTTTTTAATTACCAAATCATTAACCCAATATTTTTATTGTTGTATTAAAAAAATAAATGCATCCTTCCATAGTAATTTCTCCAAAATGTCTTCTTTTCATTTATTTTAGGCCCCTATATATCTTAAAAACTTTTAAACTACTTTAACTACTTTTATAATCCATTTTGTTTTGCTTTTTACAATTAAAACCACATCATCTGCATATGCTATCATTAAAGAATTTCAATTCACCCCATACTGATATTTAGCTTTGGTTAATTTTTTTATATATTAAACCTACAATAGCATACATACTTAATACAAAGAATAAACCACTCAATGGACAGCCTTACCTCACCTGTTTTGTATTTTAATTAATTGAGTCATATATCATAAACTGCTTTAACAGATGCAGTATTTTTTATCCATATCATAACTCTCTATGCTCTTCCATAATTGTCATCCATTCACATTTTCATATGCTTTTCCCACAGCTGTTTCTACAGTCCTTACTTCCTTTCCTTCCTCATTTATACAATATATTTAACTATCATTAACATTTCACTCACTTGTCTTCCTTTAACTCCATATGTACAATATTTCCACTGTTTATCAATCACACTTTCTAACCTAACCTACAATATTTTTATCAAAATTTTATAATCTAGATACATCAACGTGATAGGCCTCAAATTGTTTAAATATTCTTTTTCTCTTTTTTTCCCAAATTAATCACCATGCCCTTACAAATACTAATGTTTCCAAAACCTTGCTCTTTTGATTCATTCATAATTTTGACAAATTCTTCTTTTTTGAATCCTAGTCATCTCTTTTGTAAAATTTATAATGTAATCCATTTACCCCCAGTGATGAGCTTTCCTTAATGTTTCTTAATATACATTCAATTTCCTCTACAGTGCTGCTTTTTAACCATTCATTCACAACATCTGTGAACATTTCAAATTCCTCTTTCAGCTCCACCTCCCTTCTATCTTCCTGATACTTCTGTGCCATAAACTTAATTACTTTTTCAGAATCTTTTTGTTTTATCACATCATTCTATTTCTTTATAATCCTTTCCACTATCATACATTGTCTTCACCTTTTTTCCTCAAAACACAGATTTACTTGCTCTTTCTTACCTTGTACTTGAAGCCTATACTTTCTCATTGAAGTCTCTAGCCATTCCTTATTTTTACAGTAGAATGCCCATTCTTTAGCCATATATTATTCATTATCTTCCATTGAACTTCACATCTTCTGCTTTACATTAACATACTTCATTTTTCCTTCTAAAAAAGTATTTTCTATTCTTTTCTATTCCTAACTTTTGTTTTATATACTTCCCACCAATCTGACCAGTTGTTATACATAAATCTTGTAGCCCAATGCTCCTTTCACAATTATTTTTGCAGTCCTCATTTGCATCATAATCATTTAATTTCTTTAAAGCTTTTCCAATCTGGATACATCTCTCTTTCTCCAGACCTAAACCAAACTGGTCTAACACCATCTCATTAAAAGCTTCTAAACAAATCAGGTAACCAATCTCAGTTTTGAATTCCCCTATCTTATAACAATAATATCTTTTCATTCTTATCGTTATTTCTCCCAGAGTCATAATTTCATTGATTTTTAAAATGTTTTGAATATTTTCCCACCTCCTTTCTTAAGCTACAGTTAAAATCACCCATGAAAATATTACTCATATTAAACATTGCATAAGGATTTAACAAATCAAATAACTTTTCTCTCTCCTTACCAATAGTGAAAGTGTAAACTATAATTAATCTCAATGGCCATCCTTTAAAATGAATATATATAACTGACACTTAGCTTAATTTAACAATAATATAATCTAAAATAAAAATATTTTCATTTTTTAACTACACAGCAATTCCTATACATTTTTCTATCCCCAAATTCTATTAAAATTTTCCTCCCAACATTAATTCAAACTGTCTTCTCATTAACTAAGAATCTTGTATCAATTAATTAAATTATGTCTGCATTAACTTTCTCACACCATTGATATGCTATCAATCTCATTACATCATTTATTATACTGTTAACATTTAAGGTAACAATTTCACAGTCATGCATTTCCATTTTTCCTTTCTTTCATACTTTTCCCTCTGAATTTTCTTTTACTATCCTTAACTCTTTTTCCAATGGAGTCTTTTACTCTTCAATAAATGCCATCCTATATCCTCCTTATCACTCACTGCTGATCCCTTGTTTTTTAGATATTCTACCCCTACTTTTCTTCACTTCTGCCCTTCTTTTAATGTTAAGTCTTCTTCCCTGAATCATCTGAAATGCTAACATTTTCTTGCCTTAGCTCCTCCTTTACAACATGACTTTTTTAATTTTCCCACATCACAATCCATCCATAAATGGCCAATTTTTTACATTTGTAACATTTTGTTTTATATATTTTTTTTCCATCATGCTCCTCCTCAACACACATTTTTTTTTTTATACATTTATCAATCAAGTGAACCTCATTCCAACAAAAAACAAGTTTTAGGTTTCCCCCAATATTTTACAAAACTTCTTGAAGCTTCCACATTAATTGTATTAGATAAATGCACATTGTTTTCTTTCAACATTTTCAAAATAAGGAAACATTTCCATCCAACCATCCAAAAGCCAATATTATCATAAAGCTTCACAATCTCTTGAAAATCATTACAGTATTCGTCTAAGTCTCTTTTTCAATGTCTGTACAAAACTGCATATGAATCTTTTTTAGTCTGTCTGTTAAATGCCATAATCACATATTCATTCCATAAACCAAAGTCATTATGTTTTTCATATTAATTCAAGAATATTTCCAGTGCTTATCCAGTTTCAGATATAATGTTTCAAAAAAGACTCTTTGTAATCAAAATAAAATCTTTTACCTAAGACACTGATATGCACAATGGTACAGGTATATTGTCCCAAATGTCATATCTGTCCAACTCTTTCTGTCACTTTGATTGTATTTTAATCATATATCTTTTACTTTGATATGTCTTTTCTTCTCTGTCTCTTATCTCATCTCCATCAGCCACGTCTTCTGTTTTTCTTCAAACTCTTTTCCTCTATTCATCTTTTGTATCTTTTTCATGATGTCCCCACACAAAACACCCCCCCTACTTTATGAAAAAGTTATAAACTCCAAATACCAAAATAAAGTGACAGAAGAAATAAAATATGAGTCAAAGTTGCAAGCAAAAACCCCAGTCACTTACAGCTGCAGGCAATAAAAGTCTCTGGATTTTAAACACAAATCCATTATATAGTCAAATCCAGTAAAAACTCACAGCTGCAGGCAATAAAAGTCTCCAGATTTTAAACACAAATCCAGTGTAGAGTCAAATCCAGTAGAAAATAATGATCCAAAGGTGAAGTAATATCAAAGATTTAATAAAAAGTGAGCGCTTTCATGGTACACCTGACCATTTCATCAGACTTTAAAAGTGCATACAATACGGCAAGCTGTTTAAATACTATGGTTAACCAATCACAACTTTAAGCAGCATATTCTTTAAGAATTAAAAGTGTGTACACACAAAAAAAACCCACAATAATAATAAACATTCTGAAACACAGGGTTAAATTAAAATTATTTTCAGTGTTTAAGTGCACGTGCTTTTAAGAAAGGTTTAAGGGAAACTTTACTATTTAAACCAGGTAATTTGTCTGCTTTAAAGGTAATTATCCATCTTTGTTCATTTGCTTCTGTAATGTTCTTTATGTAAGAGATTTATATATTCTGACAGGGTAGGCACATATTCCTGTAGAAATTTCCTAGCATGTAAACACATTTTTAGTGGCAGCCACTTTATGCACCACCAACTAGATGTAAGGATAGAATTTAATTTTTATTCAGACTGCACAATGAGAAACATTTATTTTAGTTTCTGTACTGTATGGTATGTGTTTTATATAGGTAAGATGAATCATAGTCTTAAAGAAAGAATATTGGAACACTTAAGGGATATTAAAAACAAAAAGTCAGAAAGTGCATTAGTACAACATGTCATGGAAAAGGGTAATGAACATTTCTTTAAATTCTTTGTTCTGGAAGTTATACATGAGAACATGAGAGGAGGGGACATAAATAACATTACAGAAGCAAATGAACAAAGCTGGATAATGTTTTTTAAAGCAGACAAACTATCTGGTTTAAATAGTAAAGTTTCCCTTAAACCTTTCTTAAAAGCACATGCACTTAAACACTGAAAAGAATTTGAATTTAACTCTGTGTTTTCGAATGTTTATTATTATTGTATTTTTTGTGTGTGTACACACTTTTAATTCTTAATGAATATGTTGCTTAAAGTTGTGATTGGTTAACCATAGTATTTAAACAGCTTGCTGTATTGTATGCACTTTTAATGTCTGATGAAGAGGTCAGGTATACTGTGAAAGCGCTCACTTTTTATTAAACCATTGATATTACTTCACCTTTGGATCTAACTCTACATTGGATTTGTGTTTAAAATCTGGAGACTTTTATTGCCTGCAGCTATGAGTTTTTACTGGATTTGACTCTATACTGGTTTTGTGTTTAAAATCAGGAGACTTTTATCCCCCTACTTTCCTGCTTGCTCTATGTCAACAGGTTGTGCACTAAATCATCCCGCAACTCTTCTGACTAAAGAACTGTAAGAACAAATTTATCAACACTTTGTTTTTCCTCTAGTTGTTCACTTCCAAGATTTTGCCGAAAAATATACTAATTTACATTTCTCAAATCATCACCTCCTTTTTCACTCTCCTTTCAAATACTAGCAGGGCATACAAATGAAATCAACTCCCATGTTTGTTATGAGTAGAGGTAGTTTATTTACATATAAAAAGACTTATTTACAACATATTTACATATTTAAAATATTTACACATTTACAAATATATAGATATACAAATATATTTACACAGATTAATAATTTCCTTTACAATCATGCCAAATCTTCATCCATTTTAGACCACCACCATCTGATTTTATTTAATGTTGTTGTTAACATCCATTTAACATTAAACATAATTTCATTTACTCTTTCTTTCCACATAAATCATATGACATAAAATAACATTGTATCTATTCTTTTAATATATTCTTTACTTCTATTCTTGTGATATTCATATTTAATCATATCTACATTTATTTTATGCACTTCTTTTATATCTTTGGAAATATCTTCTTTACATAGTTTTCCCCAGAACATTTTACTCTTTTATATTTCAAAAGTACATGTTCTGTAGTCTCTTCTTTTTGACAATGTAAACATATTGTCACTTTTGTTTTTATATGCCATATTTCCTATTACTGATAATTTATCTATCACCAGTCTCCACAAAAAAACTTGACACCCTACTTTCTGATTACACCATTTCCTTCTTATTTTTACAGCGTTATTTTTTTTTTTATCTGTTAGATTTTTCCATGGTTTTACAGAGCAAAGTATTATCATTTCATTCTTATACCATACTTTTCTATCTTTTTCTAGATCATCAGTTTTCTCCCCAAAAATCTTTTTTTCTTGGTAACATTTTAGGTCTTCATTTATACACAATTTTTCTTTTTCAGTCTTTTTAACCATACCCCCAAATTTATCATACTTAAAATTATATACTTTTACTACTACTTTCTCATCTTTTTTCATTTATGCACTTTAATACCTTGTATAAATTTAATGAAGCAGCATATGCCACTGGCTAATTAACCCTAAACTTCCTTTCTTTTTATTTACATAAAAAACTCAGCTTCTTACTGGATTTAATGTAGAATTCCGTATTAATGAAACAAAATTCTTTGCAATAATTCCTTTTTAGATACTGTTGGCAATATAAATACACTTATGAAGTATATTATTTTCCTATCAGTACTGAAGTTATCAATGTCTTTTTTCTGAATGACAATTTATATGTTCTCCAGAAAAGAGAAATCTGTTTTATTTCTTCTGCTGTTTTTTCCCCACTGAATTCTACTCACATCTTTATATCCAAATTTACACCTAACACAGAAAGTTAATTTACTGTAAAATATATGCCCCTATTTTTACATCACTTAAGCATTTACATCTCTCTTTACTTAAAGCCATCCATAGCACCTCTAGACACTCATCTGTGCAAATGATTACTTCTTTTATCCCATTTTTTTTTGCAATTATTATTATGTCATCTGCATATGTTAACAAAAACTGGAATTCTTAACCCTCCATGTGTTATACACCCTGCCTCCTTCATTTTTAATGTATTTCATATACTATCACATTCATAACTAATGAAAGAGTATATGACTCATTGGACATCCCTGTCATACACCACTCTTCATATGTACCTCTTTGCTTAACCAGCCATTTACAAGTATTTTTACTTTATTACTATACTCTAACATACACAATTTCCTAACTTTCTCGATTACATTATATTCTATCATTATTACCCATAAGATCTCATGCCCAGTTCTATCAAATACCTTATTAAGGTCTCCAAACATGTCTTTTGCTTCTTCTTTTCTGTTCATAATATCATCCAGAATTTATCTATTATTAATAATTCTTGATAACCCTTCTCCTTATACTATATATAGTATCTTCCATAATATTATCATTTTACTTTAAAATCTGTTTTATATTATCTTCATAAAGATTTTATAATCATTATTCAATAATATTGGTCTCTGTTTTTTATTGTCTTTTATCCTTCTTCTTCCATAAGAATTGAAGTATTTCACTACATAATTCCTTACACATAAAACCTTCATTTAACCATTCATTCAAAATCTTTCATTTTCTTTTTCCAATTCTTTAAAATTCTATACATTTCATACCCTATTCTATCTGGTCCTGCAGCCAAATCTATATTTACTTGCCCTAATACTTTATCTAGCTCATTTAAAGCAATCTCCTTTTCAAATTCTTTATTCCCTTTTTCTTTTAACTTTTTTTTTTTTACTTTCCATGTTTTTTTCCACTGCCTTATTTTTTCTTTAAACATCAGAGTTCTTTCAAGTTCTCCTTTTACATTTTTTCTCATTATACTACTATCTTCATTTACTAATCTGCTTAAGCAACTCGATACTTCTCTTTTCCCTGTAAAAATATTTTTGCTTATTTGTCTTGTATTTTTCTTGATTACTTCCATGTTATTCTTTTTCTTTGTCAAACTACTTTCTATCATTTTGTTTAAAATAATTGAATGTATTGTTATATGTTCTTTTATATCTTTAATTCTCTACTTTTCCCACATCATATTGTCATTGTAAAAAAACATTTTTTTTATATTTTTCCTTAAATATCATCCGCCATTCGGACCAGTTATTAAAAAAATGTTCTCATAGTAATATGATCTTTTTATAACTGTATTACTAATTTATTTTCATCTTCATTCCATGCTTTATCATTTATCATTTTTATTCCTTTGCCTATTTTATAGATTCCTTGTTTTCCTTTATCTGTACTCATATTGGAACATGATAAAAAAATCCTGTTTCAACGACTTTCCCTTCTTTTATATCTAAACCTTCTGATACTATCAAATAATCTATTTCACTTATATAAATACTACTTTTGTAAGTCCATGAAATGTTGTCCAAAAGATTTAGCTTACCACATCTTATAATCCATCTGTCCATCCATCCACAACATTTTCTTATATCATTTCCTTTTTTTTATCCTTGCCTTTTAAGTCAGAATTAAAGTCTCCTGTTATTATAATATTCATATTTATTACAACATAGTCTAAGATCCGATGAAATAAGCTTTCCCTTTCTTGACAATTAGTATAAGCATATAATTTTATAATTTTGTATACTTGTTGTTTATATTTTAACTCTACAATGGTTAATCCTCCATTTTTTGTTAAAGTTACATCTAATATCTTTACTGCATTTCTACAGAATGTGGCTATTCCAGAACATCTCTCATTTCCCAAATTCTAGATTATCTTTCCTCCCCATAGATTCTCTGTTTGTGATATTTCTTCATTTGTTAAATATCTTGTGTCATATAACTATATCTATATCACCTGTATTACACCACTATAAATTCCCTATTATTTTTAGTATATTCTTAATACTATTTACATTTACAGAAAGCAATCTAAAATTTTCATTTTCCCTCTTCTTTATATTCATGGTTCATAAGCTCATAGCTTATTACTACTCTATTTATTATTTATTTATTTATTTGTCAACCGGGTTAAGCTCGTTTTCAGTGGAGACCCATGGAGAAAAGCTCCAGACAGTTATTACAAAGTTATGAAAAAGAAAAACATCTGACAATGAAGTTTTTTGCAAACATTACAATAATGTTCTTTACGTGAGAACATTAGACATTTACTAAAGGCCTGAGAATGAAATTTACACAAACATTACAAAAATGTGCATAACATGCAGTATAAAAGTTAGAACTTTTTTTTTAATCAACAAAAGAAAAAGAGATGCAAATGAGATAGGACACTTGCAATATCTGGGTGTTAAAAGTATGAGAGGTAGTAAGGTGGTAAGGTGGGCTTTAAGTGGGATCATTGCAGTGACAGGTGTTGGCATTATGGAGAAAACTTTTAAGTTCGGATTTAAAGAGATTTATGTTAGAAATGTTAAGGGGGAGTTTGTTCCATGCATGGGAAATACTATATTTGTAAATATGTTTTCTAATGTGTTTGTTTGGTTTATAGGTGCCCGGTAGGAGCTGGTCAGAGCTGTGGAGAGTTCTGGGAGGGGCATAATGTGATATTAGTGAGGATAGAGTAGGACAGGAAAGGGATTTTAAGAGTAGAGTATGAATCATTTGCAGCTGAAGTGAAGCAGGTGCTGGGGGAAATCAAGCCACTGGAGTTATTTTAGTGCATGGCAGTGATGAGATATGTAGGGTTGGTTGTTAGTAAATCTTGCAATACTATAGTATAATTGACATATTTTAGCCAAAAGGGTAGATTGTAGATGTGAAAAAATGGGGGGAAGCATAAAGTAGACACAGAAGGAGGAAGGTCTGAGCTAGTTTCTGCCTAGAGTCAGGGGCTAGGTATTTTTTATGTCTGTAGAGTAGAGCATGTTTTTGATTGGTCTTTTTGATATGAATATGGGTATCAAATTTTAATTGGTCATCAATAATAACACCAAGATGTTTAGTATGTGGGTCAGGTTGTATGATGTTATCGTCGAGAGAAGAAATGGTGAAGGTTGTTTTGAGGTTAGAGAGGGTTTTTTGGAAAAAAAAGAGTAGTAGCTTTGTTTTTTTTTGGATTTAGAATTAGTTGCTTGTCAGTAAGCCATTTTTCTACAATAGGAAGCTATGTTGAGTAGTAGACAAGAGTTTAAATAAACTGTCAAAACAGGTAATATGGGTAGAGTCATCCGCATATTGTGTCTGGGAGGATGCTGCACAGGAATATGCAGGTGGTTTCTGAAACTATTAAAGGGAAGAGGGCCAAGAATCAAGCCTTGAGGCACCCCAGTTTTGATTGGTAAGCGGCACAGGTAGCCTGCCATTTTACTGACTGTTGTCTATTAGTGAGGTAGCTAGTGAACCATTTAATAGTAGAGGGAGATAAGTTGAGTTGTGATAGTTTACCAAGAAGTTTGGACTGTTACATGATACTGAATGCTTTAAAAAGGTCAAGAAAGAGGCAAGAAAGCAGTAAATATTTGTCTGTGGCTTCAGTAACAGTTTGAGTAAAGGACAGTAGAGCAGTAGATGTACTATGATGGGGTCTGAAGCTATGTTGCATGGGGGTTAGGAGGTTATTATCTAGAATCTACTTAATATGCTGTCTATGAATGGATTTTTGAAGGAGTTTAGATAGCAGAGATAGGATAGCAATAGGTCTGTAGTTGGGTGGTGCATTGCTGTTGCCTCCCTCATATAATGGAGTGATAAAGAATGATTTCCATATATCTGCTTTAGCTTTCTTAACCGAACATTCTAAGCCTAGTCAGTTTGTGTCTGTGAGTCAAACACCTTAACCATAATACCAACCCCCCAGTCATTAGCTGTATACATTAATTTTTATCCATTTCCTTTTGTACTTATCCATTTAAAATTTATTTTTCTTTTACTCTCTTACCAATGGATTTTTTTTCTTTTACTACCTCTCAGTTAATGTCTTCTTCATCACTTATTTCTCAACTTTCTTCTATGACCTCCTAATTATTTTTCTTCACCTAATTGTTCTTCTATATCTACTAACTCTAAAATATCTTCTTTCATTTTTTCACTCTTATTTTCAATTTTGCAATCCATCCATAAATGTCCAGTGTTGTACATTTATAACATTTCAATGTATTTTTTGTATCATGTCCCATTTCTCCACAAATGTAACAGTTTCCTTTATCAGAGTTACTTATCAAATGCCCTTCTTTTCCACAAAAATATGTTTTGGGTTGTCCCCAGTATTTTATGACACCCATATCCCCCCTCCACATTTATCATAATTGGTATATGCATAACTGTTTTTCTTTCTATTTTTAACACAATATTGCAATCCCATCCACCAGTCCATAAACTCCTTTTATTATAAACTTTTGTAATGTCCAGTACTTCTTTACATAAAGTTTTGAAATGCCCTTTCAAAGTTTCTCTTTCTACCCCTGTTCAAAATTGCACATAGATTTTCTTTTTTGTTTCCTTGTTAAATGATTTTTATCACATAAAGTTTTCATAGGTTCATAGGTTCATAGGTAGGTACTAGGCTATCGGTCCTGGGGCCTATATAAGCCTAGGCAAAAAAGTTCTCTAGCTTTCGCCACCCAAAAAAGTTATTTTCCTGTGCCCCTGACTCACAGAGCACAGATCCCTGGGGTGAATTTCCTATTTCCCATCCAATTGTCGAGATTTTTCTTAAAGGGGGCTAATGAGGAGCTTTGCTTGACATGAATGGGTAGTCTGTTCCAGAGCATGGGAAGTCACTGGGACAGGAATCTATCCCTCCAGCCTGTTCTGTTTATTGTGGTGGCAAGGTTTAGGTCCCTGGAGCATATGGCTTGGAGGGATTGGGTTTTCTTTAAGTGTAGCATGTCCAACAGATCTGGGATTGACATGGCTTTGTATGTTAGGCAGAAGTTGCTCCTGAGTAGACGATAAGTGATGGAGTAGAGCTGGAGTTTTTTGAGATGGTCTGCGTATGGCATCTGTTTGAGGCCGGTAATCCTCTTAGTGAAGCATTTCTGTGGCCTTTCTAGTTGTTGTAGATGCCTTGTGAGGTACATGCCAAATGGGGTGTTGTACTATATAATAGGTCTGATGAGGGACGAGTACAGAGGAACAATGACCTCTTTTTTTCTGGAGGTGAGCCCCTTTGTGATGAGGTGTTCCACGTAGAAGGATTTCCTGACTACTGTGGCGATGTGATTATCAAAGAAGAGACTACTGTCCACCTGTGTCCCAAGCTCTCTTATCACACTTTTGGTGTTTAGTAGGCTACTGTCTATGTGGCAGTTCATGGGTACAGTGTTTTTCTCAAAGGGGATAACAGTGCACTTCTTGGCATTGAGCTTGAGGCCATTACTTTGACACCAAGCATCAGTCTCAGTGAGGCCCCTTTGTAGAATGTCCACATCATTAGGTGATTCTATTATGGCACCTAGTTTGCAGTCATCTGCGAACTTCATTAGCCAAAGACCTGCTGTATTTGGCTGGACTTCTGAGAAATAGATGCCAAGCAGGAGAGGATCCAGGACTGAGCCCTGTGGTACAATTGTCACTGGTCTGAAGTTGGATTTGGAGTCAGCTACTTTCACTGTATGGGTTCTGTCAGTGAGCCAGTTGGCCACCTATCTTGTGACATAGGGATTTATGCCCAGTCTAGTGAGTTTATCTATAATTCCAGACTGGGGGATGGTGTTGAAAGCCTTGGCAAGGTCAAGATAGGCTGTGTGCACCACCTTACTCTCATCCATGGCTCTGGTGAGTGCTTCAAAGAAGTCATTTAGGTTTAGGAGACATGACCTTCCTTTTACAAACCAAGAATTTGCGTGATGCACGTATGGCTGCTGCATGGCTCATTTAATGACACATCCAAACCAAAGAAAAGCCATCAGTAAAGATGGAAACCCACAGTTTAATGCAAATAATAAAAATCACATAACAAGGTAGAGGGAAATAAGCCCAACTACCATCCCCAAACCGGTTTTGGCTGTAATAGCCTTCTTCAGTGAGTAAACATGAGCAAACCAAAAATCCACTCATATATATATATATATATATATATATATATATATATATATATATTTATATGTATAGTACATGAAACAATTCATTGGTGCATTCATAATTGGTCATTAAGCCCAAGTGGAAATAAAGCTCCTAACTTAATAATCTATTTACGTTCCTTAAAATTAAGTATATCATGCCATCCTGATTTGTCCCTACATTTACCCACAATACAATCTATAACAGTGAAATAAAAAGATGCAGCATTGTGTTTGCACACATGTTTATAAAAAGCATTAGTAGGACGTTTGTTCCTAATATCACTAAGATGCTTCCCAATCCTGAGACGAAAAGGTCTAGTAGTTTGTCTCACATAGAAAGAGGAGCATAAACAAGTGACCAGATAGACAACCCATTTTGTGCTGCAGTTAGCCCAAAACTTGATGCTGAAAACCACCGATGTGTTGCGACTACTGAATTCCCTCATTTTCTGAACCCTAGTCCAATGAGTACAATGACCACATGGCCTGCAGCCTATTAGTGGGCCACCTTTGAGTGTACGTTGAGTGGGAACCATAGAACTAGGTCCCACCCTCTTATAATGACTAAAGAGGGAACCCAATGTACATCCTCTCCTGAATGAAAAAGAGCATCTATCACCCAAAAAAAGGTGTAATCTCTCCTCTGCCATAAGAATGTTCCAATGTCTATTAATAATATTCATAAACCCCTGTGTATTACATCCATATGTGGTCACCAGACGAACCAAAGGATTAGAAAAACCTCTTGGTTTGTCCTTATATTGTAAAAGCTTAGTTCTGTCTTGAGTGGAAGCCCAGTGACAAGCTGTGCTAATTGTCCCAGAAGGGTAACCTCTCTCACGAAAATGTTGTATCAAATCATCCCTAGTATCTTCAAATGTTTGCTGGCTTGAACAAATCCTTTTTATCCTGAGGAATTGTGACTTGGGGATATTCCGGATGATATGTCGGGGGTGTAAGCTAGTGGCATGCAAAAGTGAGTTGTACTCGGGGAATTTCCTGAAAACCCATGTAGCTAAGGTATCATCAGGATTCCTGCTGACTTCAACATCAAGAAAAACAATTTTCAATTTATGAAAATTCAGTTTAAATTCAATTCCCCATTTGTTGTCATTGAGACAGCCAATAAACTCATGTAAGTATGTTTCATCTGACCTCCACACCTCCCAACAATCATCCAGATATCGCCTCCAAATATCTCTTTCATCAATATATAAATTATGACTAGAGTCATAAATTATAACCTCCTCAATGTAGGCCATAAATAGGTCAGTATAGATGGGTGCAAAAGAGGCACCCATTGCTGTACCCTTGACCTGCCAAAAACATTGGTCCTGGAAGTAGAATACATTACTAGTAAGAACATATTCAGCCAGGCATACTAAAAAAGTATTAAAGCCTGGTTGGTATAAACCAGATCTTCCCAACCAAAACTCCAAAGCCAGCAAACCTGCCCATTGGGAATATTCGTGTAGAAAGAGGTTACATCCAGGATACACATAAGCCAATGAGGCTCCAATTGCATGTCAGATATAATATCCAAAAACTGAGTTGTATCCTGAATTCTGGCCCATAGTAGTGGTTTGAGATAATGTGTTAAATATTCAGAAAGTGGTACAGTGATGGATCCCCGCCCTGATACTATTGAGTAAACATCTAGTGTCCTTATGTATTTTGGGTAATAAGTAAAAATACTGTTTATTCGGGGATGACACCAACAACTGATGTCTAACAGAATCAGTAATGATGCTCTCTTCCTTGGATTGAGTAAAAAAAGAATCAATTTTAGTCTTAAAGTGATTAGTTGGATCCAATGGCATAGCCATATAATACCTGTTATCACCAAGTTGTCTTAATGCTTCTTCATTGTAATTGACCCAATCCTGAACCACTATCACACCACGCTTATCTGCTGGTACAATAACAATCTCCTTGTTATTCTTAAGATCTTCTATGCACTGTACCTCCTCCTTGGAAAGATTGTTATAAGAATCCTGAAATTCCCTGAGGTTACAATGTAAATCTTTTAAAACACTGGCCTGAAAATTGGATACTATATGTAACATAGGCGGAGTAAAAGTAGACCTTTTAAATTTGAACTCTGGAACTTCCTGAGTGATATCATTTTCAAAAAACAATTTAAGATTAAGCAAATGACAGAAATTGACCACATCCTGTGCTAAGGTATATTCTGGAACAAAAAAGCTGGGGTCAAAATGAAGGCCTTTGTTTAAAACTTTAATTTGCAAATCGGAGAGGTGTTAACATTTGTTCAAGATTAAGTAACTCTGTGGTTAACTGATTATCAAGGCTTATCAACTCAAAAAGATTACACCACGGGGTCTTAGGGTGAAGGTACAGCCTCTGGTACACAACATTGATGAACAGTTTGATGAATGGATGCAGATTCAACAATCTGCATCCATGGGATTTGTGGATGCTTTAGCTGGTTTTTATGAACGGGCTGTCAAACAAGGGATTCAGGAGGTGGAAACAATGGCTAAGCCATTGGATTCAACTAATCATTTTAAGACTAAAATTGATTCTTTTTTTACTCAAGCCAAGGAAGAGGGCATCATTACTGATTCTGTTAGACATAAGTTGTTGGTTTCATCCCCGAATAAACAGTATTTTTACTTATTACCCAAAATACATAAGGACGCTAGATGTCCTCCTGGTAAACCAATAGTATCAGAGCAAGGATCCATCACTGTACCACTTTCTGAATATTTAACACATTATCTCAAACCACTACTATCCATGGTACAGGGCAGAATTCAGGATACAACTCAGTTTTTGCATATTATATCTGACATGCAATTGGAGCCTCATTGGCTTATGTGTACCCTGGATGTAACCTCTCTCTACACGAATATTCCCCACTGGGCAGGTTTGCTGGCTTTGGAATTTTGGTTGGGAAGATCTGGTTTATACCAACCAGGCTTTAATACTTTTTTAGTATGCCTGGCTGAATATGTTCTTACTAGTAATGTATTCTACTTCCAGGACCAATGTTTTTGGCAGGTCAAGGGTACAGCAATGGGTGCCTCTTTTGTACCCATCTATACTGACCTATTTATGGCCTACATTGAGGAGGTTATAATTTATGACTCTAGTCATAATTTATATATTGATGACATAGATATTTGGAGGTGATATCTGGATGATTGTTGGGTGGTGTGGAGGTCGGATGAAACATACTTACAGTGGCTATCTTAATGACAACAAATGGGGAATTGAATTTAAAATGATTTTTCATAAATCGAAAATTGTTTTTCTTGATGTTGAAGTCAGCAGGAATCCTGATGATACCTTAGCTACACAGGTATTCAGGTAATTCCCAAAGTACAACTCACTTTTGCATGCCACTAGCTTCCACCCCCGACATATCATCCGGAATATCCCCAAATCACAATTCCTCAGGATAAAAAGGATTTGTTCAAACCAGCAAACATTTGAAGATACTAGGGATGATTTGATACATTTTCGTGGGAGAGGTTACCCTTCTGGGACAATTAGCACAGCTTGTCACTGGGTTTCCACTCAAGACAGAGCTAAACTTTTACAATATAAGGACAAACCAAGAGGTTTTTCTAATCCTTTGGTTTGTCTGGTGATCACATATGGACGTAATACACGGGGGTTTATGAATATTATTAATAGACATTGGAACATTCTTATGGCGGAGGAGAGATTACACTTTTTTTGGGTGATAGATGCTCTTTTTCATTCAGGAGAGGAAGTACATTCGGTTCCCTCTTTAGTCATTATAGGAGGGTGGGACCTAGTTCTATGGTTCCCACTCAATGTACACTCACAGGTGGAACACTGATAGGCTGCATGCCATGTGGTCATTGTACTCATTGCACTAGGGTTCAGAAAATGAGGGAATTCAGTAGTCACAACACATCAGTGGTTTTCAACATCAACCTTTAGGCTAATGGGTTGTCTGTCTGGTCACTTGTTCATGCTCCTCATTCTATGTGGGACAAACTTCTAGACCTTTTTGTCTCAGGATTGGGGAGCATCTTAGTGATATTAGGAACAAACGTCCTACTAATGCTTTGTATAAACGTGTGCAAACACAATACTGCATCTTTTTATTTCACTGTTATAGATTGTATTGTAGGTAAATGTGGGGACAAATCAGGATGGCACGATATACTTAATTTTAAGGAACTTAAATGGATTATTAAGTTAGGAGCTTTATTTCCACCTGGGCTTAATGAACAATTATGAATGCACCAATGAATTGTTTCATATACCGTGTGTGTATATATATATATATATATATATATATATATATATATATATATATAGATATATATATATAAGTGGATTTTTGGTTTGCCCATGTTTACTCACTGAAGAAGGCTATTACAGGTTTGGGGCAGGTAGTTGGGCTTATTTCCCTCTACCTTGTTATGTGATTTTTATTATTTGTGGGTTTCCACCTTTACTGCTGGCTTTTCTTTGGTTTGGATGCTTCCTTTTACAAACCCAAACTGAGTGGGCCCAGAGTTTCAAGGTTACCTATGTCCTTGTTTATAAGCTCCAAGATGATACGTTCCATGGGCTTGCAGACCAGGCTCATCAGGCTAATGGGGCAGTAGTTCCTGGGATCCATGGTGGTGCCCCCTTTGTGGAGTGGAATAAGCATCACTGTGCACCATTTAGTAGGCACAAAGCCTGACGTGAGGCTATGATTGAACATGGTACTTAGGTGGGATGTTCGTTCATTCTGTAGTTCATGCAGAACACAGCCTGGGATGTTGTCAGCTCCCATGGATGCTGTATTCTTGGCTTTGGAGAGTGTGGTCTTTGCTTGTGCAGCCATGATTACAGGGGGTTTGCATTCTTCCGGTATAGTGATGGGCCTTTTGGGGGGTGAGGGGGGGTGACGTTTGCACTGAACCTATCTGCCAGGTTGTTGGCAATATCAGTTGGTTTGGTATATCTAGTGCCATTGTGCTGTAGCTCAGAGCAGATCTGAGTGTCACCATTGAGATTCTTGACATAGCTGTAGAATGATTTGTGGTTGTCTTTAGAATCAGTGGTGATTTTATTTTTGTAACTAGCTTTGGAGGATTTTATGAGGAATCTCAGCTTCTTATTGAGGCTAACCAGGGAGTTCCTGCTATCAGGGGATTTTACTCTTTTTTGCAACAGCTTCTTCCTTCTGTTGCAGAGTTTGTTTATGGCAGGGGACCACCAAATTGCCTTCCTTTTTCTGGTAGATAGTTTCTTGGTTCTGTTGAGGATGGCACAATCCATGCACTCGTGTGTGTGCTTATACAGTGAATTTGTGTAGGATTCAGCAGTCATACCTCTGTTTTCTGTCTGTATGGGTGTTGTGAAGCTTGCTACTTCTGTCTTAAGAAGCATGAAGTTGGCTTTGGAGAAGTTTTTTATGGTGGTTTCCTTAATGGGGGGTGGGGGTGGGATATTGATGTCTAGGGTGATTAGCTTGTGGTCGGATCTGACCAGTGAGGAGTTGACATCTGGCATGGAACATCAGTTACCCATATTGGTAATGACCAGATCCAGGATATTGCTGCCCCTGGTGGGGGTATGGACAAGCTGATCCAGGGCATTGGAATTTATGAATTCCAGAAAGCATTGAGCAAATGAGTTAGTACATGAGTAGTTTTCCCAACTGATGGTGGGGTGGTTGAAATCGCCCATTATTAGGGTTTTGGGCTATACCTTAATATTACCCAATATATTAAGAAACATGGAGTGGGCATCTTCAGGCATGGCGGGGGATCTGTAACAAGCTACAACCTGGATTGCAGTCGTGCCCAGTGTTAGTTAAACTTGGATAATTTTGGATGCATTACGTTGAGCAACTAGCCTGGAGGTGTGGATATCCTTAATGAATATGGACACGCTTCCTCCTTTAATGTTTCTGTCCAGGTTAGGTGGCCGAAAGATGTGGTATGAGTTGTAGCCAGGTAATGCAGGGGTGCTCACTGGAGCCTTGAACCAGGTCTTCGTCACTGCACAGATGTCGATGTTCTCCATTTTAAGGAGTGCCTTGAGTGAGTGCATTTTGAGCTTTAGACTTCTAGCATTGAGTAGCATTACTCTCAGATTTTAATTGCTTATACCTGTTACGGTGGTTTGTTTGTCATTTGAACCTTTCCTAAAAAAGGCACTATAGGGATGGCAAGAGCCATAGCCAGTATCCAGAATCCCAAGGGCTGCAGGTGCAGGCCATCTCTGGCAAAGCATTGTGGTCTATTGATCATGTTGTCCCAGGCAGACAGACACTGGATCCCCTTAGAGTGATATCAGAAGCTTAGCCAATTGTTGAAGTCAATCATTTTGTCCTTGTATTGTCAAATAATTCTGGGTGATGGCAGGATGCTACTTAGGACTAGGGTCATACCTGCCTGGGCTACATGATCCAAGAGCTCCTCTATGTCTCTTTTCATGTAGTCCAAGGAGGTATATCTCAGGTCATTCACACTAACATGGACAATGACAGAGTTATATTTGTACTTGTTGTGGAGTGACCTGAGTGCTTGCATTATGTGGTGGATCCTGGTATCTGACAGGCAGCTGACAGTAACTTTCTCCTTGTTTAGCCTGGTGAGTGGGACATCAGTGTACTTGACTATAGAGTCACCTATGATTAGTGTGTAGGGTACATTGTTTTGGCTTATGGGCTGAGATTGAGCGGCACACTGATTTTGTGGGCTATGTGTCATTTGGGTAGTGTTGGGGTGGTGGCTGCTTGCATTTTAGCTTTGGAGGTCTCTGTTGTTTGGGAAGATTTTTATTGAGAGCCTCTGTGAATGTAGGTGTGTGTTTTGTGTTACTGTGTGTGGGTTTAGGTGGCATACGTTTTGATGGACTATGTGTTGAGTGTGATGTAGTGCAGGTGTTTACCTTCTCCTCTTGACTGTTTAGTACAGTCTTGGCTGGAGAGAGCTTGGCTTCCAATTTGGCTATATAAGTGCATCTCTCACAGGTTGTAGTGTTGGGTGCTAGGAGGAGAAGGTTGTCAGTGTACATGAGACAATTGCTACATTGCCCCAAGATGCCCAGATTCATCAGGTGGACAGGGAGAAAATACTGGGAGCTGACCCTTAGATATGCCTGGATAGGTGCTTATGAATTTAAGTACTAAAAACTGTTTTCCTCCTAACAAGTGAGGAAAGTAGAGTGCTGCAGTAATTTGTAGATTATTTAGTGCTTCCAACGAGTTTTGAACAAGTGCCTAGCACAATGAAACAGTTTTGGGTGCTAAAATTAGAAAACTGGCTAGTTCTAAAGGAAAATTAGAAGAACAGACTTTCTGGCCCCAGGAATAGTTAACCTTAGTTAAATGGCACTGCACAATGCGCAAAAACGTGCAAATACAGGTTTTTAAACAAAAAGAGTGAAAGGGACAGAAATAGCCCAAAATGGCCAGTAAAACTACAGATTCTGAGCTGAAACCACTCCTCCAGCGACAGATAGGCTGCTCAAAGCTCACCACTCTCACTGATGAACAGAGCAACACAGAAACTACAAAACAGCCCAGAATTCAGCAAAATCTGAAAACTGGACTCTACTGGTTATAGAAAGGTGGGAAATGAGTAGAGAGATAGGACTTTTTTGTTTTTTTTTTTTGTTTTTTTTCAAAAACTGAAACAGATACAGTAAAACAAACACTTTAAAGCAGAAAATGGCTATCGCACTTCAGTGTGTAGCCCTCAACAGTTCAATAGTTGAGACACACTTAAAAATGATCAGTTAAAGTGCAAACACTATCACAATTGAAAAAAAGCAGTTCAAATAAGTGCAAAGTTAATAAAAAATGCCTGGAATAATGCAGTTAGCGAAAATAAGCAATAAAAAGCAAGACAGAGGTACTTAACCCACTCAAGGTCTCCCTTTTCTCTCTCTGCTGCTGTAGAACTCTGCAGGACACCCAAGCAGGATCTTGCTGAGGTAATACAAGCGCAAAAAACACGTAAACATAGGTTTTTAAACAGAAAGATGAAAGGGATAGAAATAGTTCAAAATGGCCAATAAAACTACAGATTCTGAGCTGAAACCACTCCTTCAGTGACAGATAGGCTGCTCAAAGCTCACCACTCTCATTGATGAACAGAGGAGCTTCCTTCTATCTTAGTAAGGTCTGGGCAACACAGAAACTACAAAACTGCCCAGAATTCAGCAAAATCTGATAACCGGACTCTACTGGTCATAGAAAAGCAGGAAACGAGTAGAGATATAGTTTTTTTTTTTCAAAAATTAAAACAGATACAGTAAAACAAACACTAAAGCAGAGAAATGGCTATTGCACTTGAGCGTGTAGCCCTCAACAGTTGAAAAACACTTAAAAACGATCAAAGTGCAAACAGTAAAAACACTTAAAAATGAGCAGTTAAAGTGGCTTATAGTCTTTTTTTGTATACTCCAAGAACATTTTCCATTGAAACAACAGTCTCATTTATAATGTCACAAAATGTCTCTGTTAATAAGAATAAATACTCTTACCTCATGTGCTTTTATACCCAAAGGAGCTATTAAATTGTCCCTCACTTCATAACTGTCCATTTCTTTGTCTTCTTTACTTTGAATCCTTACCAAGTACCTCCATTTTTCATTTTCTTCTACTCCCCTTTTGCCTTCTTTTACTGTATGTGTTATATTTTCTTTTCCATCTCACCACTATTCTTCATAATTGCCCCTGCATCCTCCTTTTGTATTATCTCCATAATGTCCCCCCAGGAAATGTCTCCTTAATTTTCTGTCTCACTCTGAATTACCATTTCTTTAAATAAATTATCAAGCAACCATCCCATTTGGAGGGTTGTAATTATATAGTCATCATTTGCTGACTCATCTCCATCGAACTGATTTCTTCTCAGAATCTTGCACGCATTCTCCTTTCTCAATATTTTTCTCCTGAATTTCTTTCACCACTCCATTATCTCTTTCTCTCTCTCCATCTGCCTCTCTATTTCTCTGGGCTGCTTCTGCCCCTGGAATGGAAACAGGAAGAGCTCTAGCAAAATAGGTTCCACTTGCAACAATGATGAGTAGGACTTTTTTATTTGTATACATATATACAATTATATTTTTACATATTTACAATATTTACATATTTTAATATCATTCGATGTATTGGTATTTCCATTACTGCAGTGGTGGTGCTGTGGTAGCATTGTCACCTCACAGTTACACGTTGCCCATTCTATTCTCAGTTAGAGCATCTTCGGTGTGGTGACATGCGTGAATGGGCATTCCTTCGTTGAAGGTTGTGTGTTAGGCCAGGCGGGAAGCCAGCACGTAAAAATCTACTGCCAATCATTAGCGGACCGGAGTTCCACTGTGGCAACCCCTAACTGGGAAAAGCTGAAAGACACAAACAAACAATATTGGTATTCCATTGTAAGTATTTGCCCCTACTCTTTTACCCACAACCAAAACCATATTTTCCAGTATTTTTTGTCAATGTCCATTTTCCATTGTATCTGATTTCATTAAGTCTTTCATTCCATATAGTTCATGTTACATATAATATGATTCTGTCCATTTTCCTAGCTTCATTCTGGAATCTTGTCCCATAAAACCCATACTCTATCATGTCCATGCTTAACATTTCAAAATTTAAATAAATTTTAATCAAATCATATTGCATAGATCAAACAGATCTACACACAAGAGACAACTTACTGTGCAAGTAGAGCTAGGTCCTGAGTTTGCAGCAAGATACGGAGAACATAGTCTTTAACATTTCTACAAATACTTTGACTCTGGAACCACAAGAGGTACTCAGTTTAGGTCTATCCTTTATTCCAGCAAGAAATTCAAGATTGAATGATATTTTAATAGATTTGAATTTATTTAGATGGAATATAACTTTAAAGTTGCAGTTTGGTAACAGCAATGATTCACAACCTGCTTTTAGAAGGCAAAGTCAGTATACACCTGTAAATCCACCACTTTTGTAGGCTTTTTATATGCTCTGTGATGGTGATATATATGAGCATTTTAATTGTAAACATAGGAAGCATTTTCATAATTTGAGTCAGCAACAGTTTAATGCTTTGTATGAACTTATTTCACAGAATGACATTTGTATTCTTCCTGCCAGTAAGGGAGGGGAATAGTGGTAATGAACTCATGCCAGTATATGAATAGCATGCTGTCAATGTTGGGAAATTCGAACACCTATACTGAGAGTACTAATTTTCAAGTTCTGGCATTGATTGATAAAGTACATGTTTGTTTTGATGGAAGGAACTATCAATAAATCATTATTTGATTATTTTATGGCTGAATATCCAACTGTACCTTTAATCTATGGGCTTCCAAAGATACATCAACATCCTACTGATCCAACAATGCGACCGATAGTCTCTGGTAGGAGCTGGGTCACGGAGCCCCATTCCATATTCATAGAGAAACATAGTCATCCTTTTCTTGATAAGGTTGATGTGATTTTGAAGGACACTAAACATTTTCTGAATAGACTATTTGAATGGTTCAAGAATTATTCAGGTGATTTTTCTTTTTGTGACCATGGACATTCTGTTATTGTTTACCTGTATTCCTAATGAAATTGGTATTGAAAATGTCAGACCTTTTCTTAATGAGCACTCTGATTATAGAGTTGATTCCATTTATTTGATATGTGCTATTTTGGATATTATTCTTGAACACAATGCAGTTTTGTTTGCAGAAAAGTTTTTTATCCAATGAACTGGAGTTGCAATGGGCACCATGTGTGCAAATAGTTATGCAACATGGTGTAAGCCCATTGGGAATCTGAGTATGCATTTAACAGTAATAATAGGTTTTTTGAAATTATTTTACAATATGGTAGATTTGTGGATGATATTTTTTTTGTCTGGGCAGGTACCCTTGAAGCCCTAAATGACTTTGTTCAGAATTTAGGGAATATAACTATGTTTTCTAGATTTAGTTATGAATATCCTGAATATAAAATACATTTTTTATATGTATGTGTCTTTAAGTCCCCCAATGGTATAGATACATCATTGTATAAAAAATCATGTAAGAAGAATAGTACCCTCCATGCTCTAGTATATATCCTAAATGTCTTAAACAGAATGTTCTGAGAGGTCATTTTTTTAGATCAGCACATTTTCTTACTAGATATAGTGATATGCATGAGTCTTTTAGAAGCTTAACTGATGGTTTTATCAATAGAAGATATGATGAAACAGATACACATATAGCTCAAAATGATGGTGTATCTTTGAGAAGCACTAGAACAAAACCTTTTTATATGAATTCTGAAGATACTGGTAATAGTAGTATGAGAACCACTAGTTCTCTATGAATGTAACTTACATAGTCAAATGATATTCAGTTTATTTGTAACATTATAAGAAAGCACTGGAAGATTTTCACATCTGATTGCAGATGTAAAGCAATTCTAGGTGAGCACACTTTTTTTCTCCTTTAAGAACAACACACCTATGAAAAAGGTGTTGTGTTATAAGCCTATGGTTTTTAATTCTCAGATTAATACAAGAATAGGTAGAACTGGGACTTTTTGATGTAAGGGATGTAATGTATGTAAATATATTAAAACTGATAATCAGTTTATTCATTCTGAAACTGCACATATATTTTATTGTAACACCTATGCTGACTGCAGTTTGACTGATTTGGTGTATTTGGCTGTATGTAATATCTGTCAATCATTTTATGTTGGCAAGACAAATCATTATACAAACTACAATGATATCCTGCCTGTACAGCAACTGCATGGCTCAAAACAAAATACAAAAAATAAAACAAAGCCAGCAGATCATGGCAAGCTGTGTGATTTTATTAGCTTGTCTTAGAACATAATAAAAAGACCAGTTTTGGCTCAATTAAATCTCAGCCTTCTTCAGTGTTTTAAATAAAATGAGAACAATAGTCCCTTTTATAGTGAACATACAAATTGATGTTAAGGCATGATTGGTTCCTTACAAATGTTCATTCAAACCAAGTGCAAATAGTTGCCTTAGCATCAATTTGCATGTTCACTATAAAAGGGACTATTGTTCTCATTTTATTTTAAACACTGAAGAAGGCTGAAATTTAATTGAGCCGAAACTGGTCTGTTTATTATGCTTTAAGACAAGCTAATAAAATCACACAGCTTGCCATGATCTGCTGGCTTTGTTTTATTTTTTAAGACAAATCATTGCCTGAGAGATCGTATTAGAGAACATCTGTATTTTATTAATAAATGAGATAGTAAAAATGCTGTATCAAAACATGTTATTTATGTAGGAAATGACCATACTTTCAAATTTATGGTTTTGGAGTTATATAAATCTAATTTAAGAGGATGTGATGTAAGGACATGCACTAAATGTATGGAAATTAAATGGATAACAATTTTACAGGCAACTAGAGGTAAAGGGTTAAATGAGTTTATACCTATTAGACCTGTGTTGAAATCACGTGGATGAAGGCAATAGTATTTAAGTGAAGGCCTGATTAACTATGTTTAGATCTGAAGAAGCACCCTGTGTTGGTCAAAAGCACTTATCTTTTGTTGTTTTACTTTGTGTTAAAGTTTTATTTTATAATTACACCAACTGCCTGCCAGTTTTACATTTTTTCTTTTTATATATCTGCTTCATTTACTGGCTTTCACTCTAATTCTGATTTTAACTTTTAATCAAATCATGTTTACATACTTCTTTCCACAGTTTTTGAATTCTCTAACATTAAAAAATGTTCTGTAGTTTCCAATTCTTTACATTTATTACATATTCTATCTTGTTTTCTCCTTTTATGGCATATTTTCCCCCACTGGTAATTTTCCTATGGATAACTGCCACAAAAAATCATTGCATTCTTTAATTGTTTTATAATTTCTGTATCTCATCATTACTGCTTTCTTCTTATTTATCTCTCTTTCCATGGATCCACTAAATAAAAGGATAGTATAATGTTAACATACCATTCTTTTCTGTTCTTTTCTATCACATTCTTTTTTAATTTCCACAATATAATTTTACTGTAAAATTCTTTAATTTCTTCATTAATAACACTTTTACTTCTTTATTTTACTGCCATTTCTTCCCAAATTTCTCTATATTTACATTAAGTTACTGTTTCTGTCAAATCTTTATTATTTTTCATTATTTCTTTTAGTATTTTATAAATACTTAAAGAGGCTGCATGCACAATCGAATTTATCAGCCCCAATCCTCCTTGTTCATCTTTCATATACAAAATTCCACCTCTCAACTGGGTTCAATCTAGACTCCCAAATAAATGAAAAAAATTGTCTGCATAATTTCCTTTTCATATTTCATTGGCATCATATAAACATTGGCAATACAAGCTATTTTACCTATTATTATAGTATTTTTTTCCATTCAGACTTTATTTTATTTTTTGCTACTACTACAATGTCATCAGCGTAAGTATACATTATTGGTAACTGTATCTATTCCATCATTCTATATCCTCCCTAACTTGACATTTTATTAATTTCCATTGCTACTGTGTTCATGAATATAGTAAAGGTCATACTGCTTACAGGACATCCTTGTTTTATACCACACTCTATTTTCAAATCTTCCCTAATCCAACCGTTTACATTCAGTTTCACAAAATGCTTTTCATATACTGATTTAATAACGTGTAATATTTTTTCACTTATTTTGTATGCTTGTAAAATTTCCCATAATGCTTTATACTGAATATTATCATATGCCTTACCGATATCACCTATCATGATTTTTGTTTCCTCTGTTTTATTAATAATGTCATCAATTATTTCCCTTATTATCGAAAATAGGTCTTCACTCCCTTTCCTTTTCTTCCAAACAAATTCTGATCATATCATCTTTCTATTTTACATTGTAGTCTTTTAGTTACTATTCTCAGGAACATTTTCTAAACTGTGTTATTCAGTGTAATGGCTCTCCAATATTTTATTTCATCTTTACCTCCTTTCTTTAATATAAATTTTATCACACCTGTGCACATTTCTTTATACTTAATTCCAGTTTTCCACATTTCAGAATTTCAGTAACCATTTTCACATCAGAACTATTCATTTTATTTCTCAAATTACAATTAAAGTCACTTGTCATTATTATATCCATTCATTACTTCTATAAACACAATTTTTGCTAGTCATATGTTTCTTTATATATACTATATTCAGTTCCATCAAAACCTGTAGCTGAATTAATGTTAATACATTTCAAGATCTTGTTCAACTCATTTATATTTATTTTTCTCTCTAAATATTCATTATCTTCCTTAATTTTCCACCATTATAAATTTGTTCTTTATTAACTTCTTTTTACTAAAGAACAAATTTATAATGGTGGAAAATTAAGGAAGATTTTACTATGCCATGGTGGTGCAGCGTTGTTGCCTCACAGCAAGAGGTTCTCCCTTTCAATTCTTGGCTGGAGTGCGGGGAGTGCCTTCTGTGTGGAGTCTGCATGTCCTCCCCGTGGTTGGGTGTTGTTCGAAAGACATGCGTAAATGGGCGTGCCTTTTTTGAAGGTTGGATGTCGAGCTGGCGCCTCGGCGTTCGTGAAAATCTACTGCCAATCATTAGCGGACTGGAGTTCTGCTGTGGTGACCCCTAACCGGGAAAAGCCGAAAGACAAACAACATTAACTTCTTTTTACTATATACATTTAATTCATATTCTTTAATTATTTCATAGATTTCTCCTTGTTTTTTTTTTAACTTGTTTCCCTTCTTTATTTTTATTTCTCTTATTATCTTTCCTTCTTTTACTATCTTACATAAGTATGGCGCTGTTTCTTCTTTTTTTCCTTGTAAGCAATATTTTTTACTTACATAACAGTTTATTAACCTTAGCCTTATTTCTGCTATATAACTCTTTCTTTTTCATAAAATTATTTTCACTTCTCTACCAAGTCTTAAAATATTTTTGACAATATTTTGTATTCCATTTTTTCTTTTTTCCCTTTTTTCTATACATTCTAAAAATATTTTTAGTATTTCTTTTTGAATTAACTCCACCATATTGTCCAATTTTCATAAAAATCTCTCATACTAATATGTTGTCATAATTCTGTAATTTATTTTCTTTCACCTGAATCCCTTTTTCATTTACTGTTTTTATGCCTTTTCCTAATTTAATATATTCCTCATTTTCTGAATTCTTATCCAAATCGCCACATGATCAGAGAACCCATTATATTCTATATTTGCTTCCTTTGTATGTAATTTGTGTGCCTTCTGATATAACAAATAATCAATTTCTCTCTTAATTTCACTTCTATTGTAAGTCCAGTGTTTATTTTCCCATATTTTTAATTTTCCACATTTCAGAATTTCAGTAACCATTTTGACATCAGAACTATTCTTTTTATTTCTCAAATTACAATTAAAGTCACCTGTCATTATTATATCCATGTTAACACAAACATGAGTAGGTATACGTTTAAGCATTGTCTCTCTTTCTTTTTTGTTACATACACATATAAAGCTATTAATCTATATATTTTTTGTCCATATTCTTTCCATCTTATATCTACTACTGCTATTTGTCTCAGTTCTACTATTATAATATCTAACATTTTTATATTTTCTTGGCATAGTATACATATACCTGAACAGGTTTCTTTGCCTATATTCCAAATAACAGTACAATTCCAAAGTTTTTCTGTTTGCACCCACTCTTCTTCTGTTAACATTCTAATGCCTTTTAACACTATTACTTGAGCATCCACTGCAGCACACCATTGTAAAATATTAATTCCTCTCTTAATATTCTTCATACTGTTCACATTCAAAGCTAATATTTTCAGCTTTATAGAACAATTAATAGAATAATCTTCTCATTCCTTACCTTTCTTATTCTCTCTTACCATTATATTTTTAACATTTTTTCTGTCCCTAACTCTCTTTCCGATATAATTGTTTTTGCCTTTTACTATATACCACTGACTGTTCTTCATTTATTTCATCTGTCTCTTTTTTTCTTTGTCTTTCCCTTTACATTTAAATATCATTTCTATTTTTTTCTTGTTGTGTTGTGTGTTGTTGTATAACATTCTTTTTTTAATCTCTTTTTCTTGTATAATTTCATTTTCATTTTGTATTTCTACCTCACATTCTAGCCATGAATGTGCTGTATTACCATATTTCTTACATTTCACTTCACATTTCCTCGCATTATAACCTGTCTGACCACATAAATAACATATTTTTTGTCACATTCATTAATTAAATGATCACTTTTTTTTACAAAATAACAAGTTTTTGGTTGTCCTCTGTACCTGACAAAAACCTCTACTGCAGAGATTTTTAACTTTTTCATCTCATGGCACACAATTGCAAAAATATATTAAATTTTTTGCCCGACAAAAAATAGTTATAATTTTGATTGATTTAGAAAATCTTTTCCTCTTTTTTACTTGCATTTAATATTTAATGAGATATCTGAGCTTGGTGTTATTTTAGAATGTCTTTTGTGCAAGGCTGAATTTTGGACAGCCATACTCTTAAATCTTCTTCCATGCTTTCCAGCTGCAGTCTGTTTTTTGTTCTTAACATTATTCATTGCAGAAAAGCTTGATTTGCACAAATATGACATGGAGAAAGGAAGAATTGCTTCTATTTTTTTTTTGTCATATTGGGAAATTCACTTTTAAGAGGTAAGAAAAATGAAGTAGTATCTGTTGTTGAATGTTTAAGTTTTAATTCTCTGTCATTTCTTATGTCTGTCAACTCGTCCTATTTTGTAATATTTAAATTTGCTAGTTTGCACTCATTTAAGACAAATGGATCTCTTATCCAATCCAAGGATATGTCAACTGTGGGAAAATATTTTTCAGTATTTATACTAAGTAATCTTAAAGTTTGTAAAATTAGGTCTATAAGACTTCCATCCAGTTTCCACCTTTTCATTAGCTCAAACATTTCTACTGCATTTTCTCTTCTGATTCTTTCTTTCCAAAGCATTAGTTTTCCTTTGAAAGCATAACTTTTGTCAGTGTTAGTAAGAATATTTTCATAATCTCTTTCCATACTTTTATTAAGTGTGTTCAAAGATTGAAACAAATTAGAAAGAAATGCAATGTTATTGCATCAAAGCTCATGACTGAAAAAATCAGCTAACTGAGATTGTTGAGTTGTCAAAACAGTTAGAACTTCCTCTTAGTTCATACAATTTTAATAGAACTTCACAACGAGATAACCACCTAACTTCTATTTATTTGTTTATTTTACATTTGTTTACCGGGAAGGTCTGATTGGACACAGGTCCCTATTCACTGGAGGCCTGTGTAGAAAAGCTCCAGTTACAAAGATAATGTCAACATATACTAGCAGGCATAGAGTTTCAGTTACAGACATTTCAGCAGTTTAACAAACATACAGGATACTATATTGATGGCAAAAAATGCAAAAGTAAAAGACATACCTTTCATTTCATGAAAAAAAGTCCCATCATAGCTCATATTGCTACAGTTGCAGTTGAAATAATTGAGAGGGTTATACACATACAGATGTAGTTGCTACAGATGTGACTGAAATGATAAAGAGGGTTATAAACTTAGCAGATGAGGTTACTACAGCCTGTTATTTAAATAAAGAGGGTAGAAGATTGTTTGGGAAATGAGGAAGGCCTAATCAAGGGAGTAACAAGAACACAGCCAGGTGTCCACTAGGTGTGATATGAAGAGCTTTTGAATTGTGAAAGAGAGCTGTTAGAAGTTATTGGGGTTGGCAGCTTATTTCAAATTTTAGGAATATAGCTAGAGAGAAGAGATTTCCTAGCTGAGTTGTTGGCTTTGGTGGTATGTGTTGGTTACTGGAGTGAAGAAATCAGGTTGAGGTGTATGGTTGAATATGTTTTTGGGGAGAAGGGGTTTTATTAGGTTGTTGGAGAATTTTGTGGGCAAATGTTAGTTGATTAAAGTGTAGAAGCTGTGAGAATTCGAGCCAATTAAGCTGTTTTAGTGCTATACAGTGATGTGATTTATGCAAAGATCCAGTGGCAAATCTTGCTATTTTATTATAGCAAGATTCAAGTTGGTTTATGTCCATTTTTGTGGAGATTGGTTAATACTGGGGAGGCATAGAGGAAGGTTGATAGGAGGTATGTGCAGGCTATGGTAACTTTCATGTTATTTCTAAGAAATTGTTTGTGTCTATATAGGAGACCTATTTATTTATTTATTGTATTTTATTTATTTTACATTTGTTAACTGGGATAGTCCGACTGGATAAATGTCTATTTTCAGTGGAGGCCCGGGGAGAAAAGCTCCACATGAAGTTACAAAAGTAGACTTAACATTGTACAGATTCAACACAATTTACAGACTCTGTTTAGGAGTATAAGTTATACAATCTAACAAACTAATAATCTAGCTTAACATTTACAACACAGTTGAGTTAAATTTACAAATAGAAATATGAACTGCACGTAGACTTACAAAGCAGAAACTTTATTTTAATAATGTTTGTGCTTTGTAAGTCTACGTGCAGTTCATATTTCTACTTTTGCACATTTTTTGCTGCACTTGACTGTACTCTGGACTCGTTTTTTTGATTCTTAAATTTACAAATAGTACTGGTACACATGTAAGACTAAATATTCAGTCAGGCTTGGAGAACTTCCTCTTGAACCTGGTTCAAGGCTCCTGAGAGCACCCCGGCACTATTAGGTTTTACCTCATATCATGCGTTCTGGCCCCAAAACCCAGACCACACCACAAAAGGAGGGGGTGTATCCATATTCATAAAGGATACCCACACCTCCAGGTTGGTGGCAATGCACGAAGCTTCAGAAACCATCCAGGTGCAACTAACAATAGGCAAAACTGCTCTACAAATTGCAGCATGCTACAGGCCACCCTCTCAAACTCAGGAACCCCACACAGCCTTTCTGAAGACACTGGAGGGTATAAATGTATCTCCAAACACCATCATATTGGGTGACTTCACATACCCGAATATAGACTGGGAACATTACTCAAGCCCTAACTTTCTAGCCCAACGGTTCTTGGAGTTCATAAATTCAAATGCCATGGAACAGCTAGTCACTGTTCCCACGAGAGGAGAAAATATACTAGATCTCATTATCACAAACATGGGGACAAAATGCTCTACACCGGAAGTATATCCCTCATTGGTGAGATCTGATCATAAACTAATCTCACTGGAAATCCACATCCCGCCCCCACCCAAAACAAAAAAGACCACAGTGAAGAACTTCTCTAAAGCAAACTTCACACTACTCAAGACTGGTGTGGTATCCTTCAAGGCCCCTGAGCCAGTGGAAACCACAACCCAAGCTGCGGAAGCCCTTACAAATGCCTTCTATGAACACCTCCAGGACTGCATGGATCAGGCAATCCCAAATAAAACCAAGACTCTGTCCACAAAGGTTAAATGTCCAGTCTGGTGGACCCCAGCCATAAACAAACTTTACAATAAGAGGAGAAAGCTATTACATGATAGAACAAAATCCATAAAAGGGAAGTCACCCCTGATCATTATTAGTAAAAAAATACGAGCACTCATAAAATCAACTAAGGCCAATTTTGAGAGAAAAATTGCCATGGATTCAAAGGACAATCATAAGGCCTTTTTCAGCTATGTTAGGAACCTGGGTGGAAACTCCCAGATATGCTCAGAATTAGTCCAAAATGATACAAAAATCACTGAACCCACAGACATTGCCAACATACTGGCAGACAGGTTCAGTGCAAACTTCACCCCCTCTCCCCCCCTAAAGGAGAGATAACTATCCCAGCGGAGTGTAGCCTCCCAGACATCTCAAATGCGCAGGTGAAAGCTGCTCTCTTTAAAGCTAAAAACACAGCAACAATGGGACCGGATGGTGTCCCCGGCTGTGTGCTACACGAGCTAAATGAGGAATTAAACCCGCACATAAGGCAGCTGTTTAATCTCAGCCTTACCACAGGATACATGCCCAAGGAGTGGCATACGGCAACTGTGGTCCCACTCCACAAAGGCGGTGCCTCTACGGACCCTGGTAATTACCGCCCCATAAGCTTAACAAGTCTAGTCTGCAAAGCTATGGAGAGGATCATAATGTAGCTCATAAACAAAGATATAGGGGACTTGCAGACATTGGACCCGACCCAGTTTGGCTTCGTCAAGGGCAGATCATGCCTTTTGAACTTGGTCGACTTCTTCGAAACAGTCACCAAGGCCATTGATGAGGGAAAGGCAGTCCATACAGCCTACCTTGACCTTGCAAAGGCTTTCGACACAATACCCCACTCAGGTATTGTAGAAAAACTTACCAGCTTAAATGTAAACCCATATGTCACAAGATGGGTTGCAAACTGGCTTAAGGACAGAACCCACAGGGTTAGAGTTGCTGGCGCTATGTCAGACTCCAAGCTGGTCACAAGTGGTGTCCCACAGGGCTCGGTCCTTGGCCCCCTATTGTTCGGCATCTACTTCTCAGAAGTACAGGCCAACATGGGAGGACTTTGGCTGACAAAGTTTGCAGATGACTGCAAACTGGGCGCCATAGTGGAAAGTGCATCGGACACGGATATCCTTCAGAAGGGACTCACGGAAACAGATAGCTGGTGCCAGAGCCATGGCCTGAAGTTAAACGCCAAAAAATGTATAGTCATACCCTTCGGGAAAAACAAGGTAACCCCAAGCTGCCATATAGGTGGCAATCCACTAAGCACAGAAGAGGTTATCAGGGACCTGGGGACCTGGGGACCCAGGTTGACAGTGGCCTTTCTTTTGACACTCACGTTGCTAAAGTGGTTAGAAAGACCTTCTACATTGCCCACCTGATCATGAAGGGATTCACATCCAGATCTAGTGAGGTCATTGTTCCCCTGTACTCTTCACTTATCAGACCAATGATCGAGTACAATGCCCCATTCGGGATGTATCTCACCCGACATCTGCAGCAATTGGAGAGACCCCAAAAGTTCCTTACCAAAAGGATAAAGGGACTCCAAAATCTGTCATATGCTGCCAGATTGAAGAAACTCCAGCTCTATTCAGTCGCATACCATCTGCTCAGAGGTGACATGTGCCTGACATACAAGGCCATGTCCAACCCGGAATTAATGGACATGCTCCACCTCAAAAAATCCAAATCCACCAAAACCACTAGAGCAAGCGACTTAAACCTTAGCATGGATATAAATAGGACATGCTGGAGGGATAGATTTATCACTCAGAGACTCCCCATGCTGTGGAATAAAATCCCGGTCCATGTGAGGCAGAGCACCTCGCTGGCTCTGTTCAAGAGAAATCTTGACCTGTGGATGGGAGATCGTAGGTTTACCCCGGGAATCATCTCTGTGTCACTGCTGGACAGAGGCACAACAAACTAATGGTCACAGTATTTTTTCATATAAGGGGTGGCGTAAGCCACAAAACTTTGGGCCTGGCTTATAAATGCCTTAGGGCATATAGCCTAGTATAAACCTATGAACCTATGAGTAGGGACATTGCCATTGAGACTTGAAATACTGCTTGAGAATATTCTTAAAGTGAGATAGGGTAGTGATTAGGGTAATGTTACAGGTAGAGAGTTTCAAGTTTTGCCAACAGTGTTGGCGTTGGTGAACAGGGAGTCACTGGCTGTATTGTTGGATTTGATAGTTTGTACTACCAGTCTATTAAATGAGTGAAGTTGTCTGAGGTTGGAGTGGGGGTAGATGATGTTTTTCAATGCAGGTGTATTTTCAGGCTGGTTCAGTACTTTGTGTGCCACAATAAGTTGATTATACTGACTCTGCCTGGGTAGCTCTAGCCAGCCAAGATTTTTTAGGTTTATGCAGTAATGTGTCCTATAAGGCAGTCCAGTGGCAAATCTGGCAATGTTATTGTGGCATTAGAGAGTCTGTTGAATTCGGCTTTAAGTTGGCAAGTAAAGGGGAAGCATAGAAGAGAGTAGGGAGTAGATGGGAGTGGGCAATGGTGGTCCTAGCAGGTGGGGTTAGGAATGGCTTTATCCTGTATAGTGAGCCCAGTTTTCTGTTAATGGTTTTGATTGTTTTGTTAACGTGCATGTCAAATTTGAGATTGTTATCTATAATGACCGCAAGGAGTTTGGTGTGGGTATCTGGGGAGATTATGGTACCATTATTAGACTTAATGGAGAGTGATAACATTGGGGATCTTTGGGTGGGAGAGAAAAGTAGGAGTTTTGTTTTGTTGGCATTTAGAATCAGACAGTGGTCTGCAAGCCAATTTTCAACTAAGTTAAAAGTACTTTGAGTAGTTGTCTGCAGCTCTGTATGAGAGGTGTCAGTGCAGATCAATGTGGAATCATCTGCATATTGAATGCAGTTGGCTGTTGGGATGATTGTGTGGAGGTCATTAATAAAAATGGAGAACAGTAGTGGTCCCAGAATAGACCCTTGGGGGACACCTAGGGTGTTGGGTAGGAGGTTGGCTAGTTTGTTCTTCCATAGGACTGCTTGTTGACTGTTGTGCAGATCAGATTAAAACCATAGAAGAGAATGATTGTCTAGAGATGTTGTTTTCAGGGTGCGGATGAGCAGTTAGTGATTAACCATATCAAAAGCATTAGAGAGGTCCAGAAAAAAATCTGAGGATAATCTGTTGTTGTTCCTGTTATAGTTTATAGCATTACAGAAGGTGAGGAGGGCAGTGGTGGTACTATGATGCGGTCTGAAGCTATGCTGAGTATTAGCTAGTAGGTTGTTTTGAATTAGCAAGTGGAGAAGTTGTTTGTGAATGCATCTTTCCATGATTTTGGCCAGAGGTGACAAGATGGCTATTGGTGTATAATTTGATAATTCATAGAGCTACCACCTTTTATGAAGGGGTATAACCCGAGATATTTTCCAGATAGAGGGGACTGTGGCTGCTGTTATGGTCCGATTAATTAGAATGGAGATGGGGTAGGCTGTGGTATCTGCAACTTTTTGTAAGTATTCAGCAGGGAGAAGGTCAGTGGCTAAGGTAGTGGGTTTTAGTTTTTTGATTATAGTGCGAATGAAAGATACAGAGTTTGGTTGGAAGCTAAAGGATGGCTGGGTACTGGAATTGGTATCCTGGGTGTTAGAGGGGTTCACGGGTAATGGTCTTGCTAAGGCTTGGATAGTCTCAGTGAAGAGACTATTAAAGGTGTGAGCTATATCTTCTGATGGTCTATCCGTATGGCCTGAGGGAGGTGGGGTGGTGGTTTGACCTGGGTGCAGTAGTTTATTTATATCTGCCCAGAATTTTTGAGGGTTGTTTTGGTTTCCTTGCTGGAGCTGGAAGTAATAATTTTTTTTGTCTAGTAAGATGGATCTTTTAGTCTCATTCCTTATTTGTCGAAATTGAATTTGATCTAGTGGGGCTTTTGAAGCATGCCATGTAGTTCAGGCCCTATTTCTGACTATGATTTTTGTTTTGGTTTCTTTGGAGAGCCATGGTGCAGCTTTGGTTTTGATCCTAGCGGAACGAACAGGAGCATCAAGGATGGTAAGGAATTTATTGTTAAAGTAATCACTGCTTCATCTAGGGGCAAATGCTTTAGGGCAGTCCAATTACAAGATTGAAGTTTGTCCTGAAACTTGTCGGGATGAAAGTTTTTGTTATTTCTTACTGTTCTATAGGTGGGCTGGTGAGAATTATAGAACTTGTGTTTACAAATACAGGTGATAAAGTGATCACTAAGGTCATACAGGATGGTCCATGATGTGTACATTTGTGGGGGGCTGTTGATTAATATCCAGTCTAATATACTCTCTTTTGGTTGAGTTTACCCATTCTGGTTGGGGTGGATATGACCTGTGTGAACCCATGTAGGTTTACATGGGTGGTAGGAAATTGAGAGGAGCAGGTGAGCCAGTCAATATTAAAATCTCAGAGTACTATTGTTTCTTGTGGATAGTTATCAGATAACCAGTGGAGGATATCTTCAATGCTATTGGTATTATTCCCTGGGGGAATGTACAAGCAGATAATATTTATGCATTTGTTTTTTATTAATTTGTAACTTGGTGGAAAGTATTTCTCCTTTATTAACCTGGGTGGCTGAGTGGGGTTTAAGGTAACATTTAGGGTAGATTTGAAGAGTACAGCTACCCACCTCCCTTCCTGGTAGTGCGGTCAAGCCTAAGTATATTGTTCCCAGGTGGTAAAACTTCATTATCTGAGGTTGATGGTTATAGCCAGGTCTTCGTTAGGCACAGAATATCAGGGGACTGGGTTTGTAGGAGGGCATGTAGGTTATGCACCTTGTTATTTATACTTCTAATATTTAGATGGGAGACCAGTAGGGAGTTGGTGGACCTATTTATAGATAGTGATTTGTTAGGCTTATAGTTGTATATGGTTGAGCTGGCTGGAGTGGAAAGGCCAGGGTTTGGGTGAATATCTCCATCCATAATGAGGTTGTAGTGTAGGGTTATAATTAGCTTAAGGAATTTATATATAAGTCTTTGATAATGTTTTGCTTTTGAGCTAATGTACCTAGGTTGGATAGGCTGATGGAATGCTGGGGTTAAGGAGCTGGGTATAGAAGTAACTAATGGGTGACCTGCCATGTTTGACCCAAGTGATGTTGTTTGACATTTTGGGTGGTGAAATCGTTGTTCGGACTGATTTTCATAAGTGGAGAGGAGATATAGAATTACCATAAGGGATAGCCATGAGAGTTGTGATATAGTTTTGAATGGTAACATAGTTGGAGGCTAGGTTAATGTTTTAAATATAGGAACCTCAGGATTTTGTGGATAGCAAAAATATATACTAGAGGAGGGTGAAGGGTTGGGTTAGAATAATCAGTACAGCACTGATTGGTTCTGATAGAGACAGGAAGGGGGATGTGAGGGGTGGGATAAGCTAAGGAGTGAGATCCTGATTGGTTACAATAGGAGAGGTGTGATGTTGTGCCTATAAAGCTAGCAGCAGTGGGGGCGGGTGAGAATTGGGGACAGGGAGGAGTGCGAACAGAGCCTGAGCACAGCGAGGGCAAGCGGAGCAGGGCTAATCCCGACACAAAGGATCTTATTATGTGGAATTAAAAAGGATCTCAGTACCTGTAATTGTAGGTAGGTATACATAGGATTTTATAAGGTGAGGTTTTTAAAGTAAATATGTACCGTTTCAAGTATACCTTTCTCAAGTTATGGGAATGTGATATTACTGCTTTACTTCCAATTTTTTGCTTTATTTTTAGGGAACACTGTATATTTTACTTCCAGTTTAGTAATATTATTCAGTTTTCCTTCCAATTTATTTTAATATATGGGCAATTACTCATTAGGCATCCAGTTTTCCTTTAGGAATTGGTGCAGTAATTTTGGCAACTAAAACGTGCTATAGACCTAGGTCAGCAGCTGTGGCATTCACAGAGAGAATTTATATGTAATAACCTTGGTAGGATGGTTAGGTCAACAGGCAGCACAGAACATGTTTTCAGTTTTAGATTTTGCTGTGTAGCATCCTTCTTTTAGTGTAGGCTTAGCAGGACTGCTGTTACATGGGATACTACCTGGTGGGGAAAGATGAATTAAATAGATGCGAGTGAATAGTTCATAGGTTGGTACTAGGCTATTGGCCCTAGGGCCTATACAAGCCTAAACATAACAATTCCCTGGCTATTTCTTCCCACACTATTTACTTCCCTGGACCCTTGTCTAGCAGGGCAACTGACGTGATCCCCGGGGTGAATTTCCTTTCTCCCATCCAATCATCAATGTTCCTTTTGAAGAGGGCCAAAGAGGTGCTCTGCTTGACATGTATGGGCAGTCTATTCCAGAGTCTGGGGAGTCTCTGGGTCAGGAACCTACCCCTCCAGCATGTTTTGTTTATTGTGATGACAAGGTTTAGATCTCTGAAGCATGTGGCTCTGAGGGATTGGGATTTCTTTAAATGTAGCATGTCCAACAACTCTGGGTTTGACATGGCCTTGTATGTTAAGCAGAGATCGCCTCGGAGTAGACGATATGCTACAGAGTATAGCTGGCGTTTTTTAAGGCGGTCAGCATAAGGCATCTGCTTTAGGCCTGTGATTCTTTTAGTGAGGTATTTCTGTGGCCTTTCCAGTTGTTGCAGATGTCTTGAGAGGTACATACCAAATGGGGCATTGTATTCTATAATGGGTGTAATGAGGGATGAGTACAGTGGAACAATGACTTCATTTTTTCTGAATGAAAAGCCCTTAGTGATGAGGTATGCCTCATAGAAGGATTTCCTGACTGTTGTGGAAATGTGGTTATTAAAGTTGAGACCACTGTCGACCTGTGTCCCTAAGTCTCTTATCACATTTTTGGTGTTTAGTGTACTGCCACCTATGTGGTAATTCACGGGTACATGTTTTTCCCCAAAGGGGATAACTATACATTTCTTGGCATTGAGCTTGAGCCCATGGCTCTGACACCAAGCATCTGTTTCTGTAAGGCCCTTTTGTAGAGTATTGACATCATTTGGGGATTCAGTAATGGCTCCCAGTTTGCAGTCATCTGCAAACTTTGTTAGCCAGAGTCCCTTAGTGTTGGCCTGTACTTCAGAGAAGTAGATGCCAAACAAGAGAGGTCCCAGGACTGAACCCTGAGGTACGCCACTTGTCACTTGTCTGGAACTGGATTTGGAGTCAGCTACTTTTACAGTGTGGCTTCTGTCAGTAAGCCAGTTGGCAACCCATTGAGTGATGTAGGGATTAATGCCCAGCTTAGTAAATTTATCTATGATTCCAGAGTGGGGGATGGTGTCAAAGGCCTTGGCAAGGTCCAGATAGGCTGTGTGGACTGCCTTACCCTCGTCCACAGCTCTGGAGACTGATTCGAAGAAGTCAATCAGGTTCAGGAGACAAGATCGTCCCTTCACAAACCCAAACTGGGTGGGGTCCAATGTTTTAAGGTTGCCAATGTCTTTGTTTATAAGTTCCATGATAATACATTCCAGGGCCTTGCAGATCAGGCTCGTCAGACTGATGGGATGGTAGTTCCCGGGATCTAAGGTGGATCCCCCCTTGTGGAGTGGGATCACTGTAGCTGTGCCCCACTCAGTGGGCATGAAGCCTGAGGTGAGGGTATGATTAAACATGACACTTAGGTGAGGTGCCAGTTCATTTTGTAGCTCATGTAGTACACAGCCCGGGATGTCATCTGGTCCCATGAATGCTGTATTCCTAGCTTTGGGGAGTGAGTTTTTTACCTGTGTGGCCATTATTACCGGAATTTGGCAATCTGCCGGTATTGAGATGGGCCATTTAGGGGGGTGAGATGGGGGTGAAGCTGGCACTGAATCGATCTGCAAGGATATTGGCAATATCCTTGGGATCAGTATATTTAAATCCAACAGTTAAATGGTAAAGCAGTTTCAATATCTGAAGGAGGTCACAGTGTCCCAACTGTAGACCTAAAGCAATTAATTCAATTGGTTTCCTGACTTCTGTACCATTTTCAGGCAACAATCAGGTTAAGAGTAAACAGTACACACACTAATCTTCTTAGTCACTATTGCTATAAATTGGCAGATTTGCTTATCAGACTTCCGAAAACTTGGTTATTTAGGTTAATAGTGCTATACAAAGTAGTTTTCACCAAGCACCAGTTCACTATAACAAACAGTACCAGATAGGCTTGATAGCCTTTGTACACATTTATATATGATTACAAGTCATGTTTTTTAAAACTAACTTTTTATCATGCTGTGATATACACATTCTTATTATGTCACTATAATTAACGTTGCTACTGCAAGCCTTAAAAGTCGCTAACTCAGTAGGACTACACTGTTTAATCAGACAAGCTTATTAGACTCTAATGAACATTTCTACGTATCTGTGGAGCTAATCCGTAGTTTCTGTACAAAACCACCATAGATTAAACACAACTACTGCAGCTTTAAAGTCGCTAATTCAGTAGAATAAAGCTATATATTTAGGCAAGCTTGCTAGTCACTAACGACCATTTTGCCGTTGTTGTACAGCTAATCGTCATTTTCTATAAAAACAAATGACAGCATGAAACAACAGTTAATGAGTGCATGTTGCTCCAGTTTTCAGGATAGGAGCTTAAATACAGTCCGTAGCACTTTGTACATTAAACTAGACAGTTATTAATACAATGTTAAGTATTACTTGCAAAAATCAATAAGTTGTTGAAAACATATGTAGCTGTAGGCATAACTGAATATTAACACAAGTTACATACCATGAGGGAGAGGGCCACTGACTGGGTCTAGGAGCACTGATTATTTAGAAAATGGTGGTTTCTATTTTCTTGTGAACCTTTTTGATTGTTTGCGCTATGTGAATATCATATTTCAGGTTATCAGTTTCTACCATGAGCAGTTTAGTGTGAGTGCTTGGGGTGATCATAGTTTTGACCCTACATAAGATATTAAAGGACTGGGAAGATGAAGGGAATCTGGTTGGGCTAAAAAGAAGGATCTTAGTTCTGTTAGGATTTAGAATTAGCTGGGAGCTAGTGAGCCAGGTTTCTACTGACAGAAAGGAATCTTGGATTTTGGTGTGGAGGGCTCCCAGTGTGGGGGCAGCACATAATATGGTGGAGTCGTTAGTGTATCCGTATTGTACTAAAAAGGTTTGTGGTGCTGAGGTGGTTAGTGAATAAAGAGATCGTAGTGGTCCAAGGATTGAGCCTTGTGGAACCCCTAAGGAGACTTGAAGAAGAGGTCATCCTGTTAGATAGCTTTCAAATCATGTAATAGTGGAATTACTGAGGTTTAGAGTGGAGAGAATATTGATGAGTTTATTGTGATTGACCATGAAAAAGGCCTTGGATAAGTCTAAAATATGGATGATATAAATCGTCCATTGTTTTTATGGTGGATAACACTGTTAGTAAAGGATAGTAGTGCTGTGGTGGTGCTGTGAAAGGGACAAAAGCCTTGTTTGGCGTTTGATAGTAGTTTGTGTGTGAGAAGGTAGTCCATTAGTTGGGTGTGCATGACTCTTTCTAGTAGTTTGGATAAGGGAGATAGAATGGCAATTGGGTGATAACTGGTGAGTTCAGTGGAATTATCTCCCTTGTGTAGTAGTAGAATGTGGGAGGTTTTCCATATTATGGGTACCTGGCTTTCAGATATTGATTGATCTATGAGTATGGCTACTGGGTAGGTTATTGCTTCAGCTGCACTTTGTAGCAAGTCTGCTGGATGGCTGTCAGTGGCTAGAGTTGTTGGTTTAAGTTTTTGAAGTAGTTTTTTTTGCAGTTATACTGGGTATAAGTTGAAGTGGGGGCTGGAGTCTTGGGATTTGGTGCTGTTCTGGGGGGTAAGACAGATAGGGTTACTTTCAAAGCCTTGAGAGTTTGCTAGGGATTGGATAGTTTCTGTGAAGAATTTATTAAATTGGGTTGCAATATTATCAGAATTGTTGGTTGCTGTTGGGGGAGGAGTGGTGGATTTACCTGGTTGAAGTATGTCATTAACTGCTGCCCAGCATTTTTGGGTTTTTTTCAATGTTTAGTTTGGACATTTTGGTAATAGTTGATTCTATCTAATTTTATTATTTTGTTTTATTTATTCCAAAGTTCTAGATATGTTTGCTTAGTTGTTTGTGTTTTTTTTAATTGTTGCCAGGGTTTGTCTCTATCATTGAGTCAGGATCTACATTCTTTAGTTAGCCAGGGTGCATACTTAGATTTTACTCTGATAGTTCTAGGGGGAGCATGGGAGTTTAGTATGTCTAAGAATGTGTTGTTGAATGAGTTTACTGCATCTTCAAGAGGTAAGTGAGAGATTTCCATTTACAACTATTTAGAGTGGTGATGAAACTATTTAAGTTGAATTTATTTTTGTTTCTGATTAAGTGGAAGGTGGGTTGGATGACTTGGTGAGTTTGAGTCCTAAGAAGGAAGGTTGGCTGATGGTCACTTAGACTGGCAGACAGCCTGATTGAATGCCTGAGAGAGGTTGCTAACTAAAATCCATTCAAGAATTGACTGTCTTTTGGAAGATTTATCTGTCCTTGTAGGGGAGATGATGAGTTGAATAAACCCATGGAGGTTTATGTGGGAAGATGGATTTTCTGAGGAGCAGTTAAGCCAATCTATATTGAAGCCTCCCATTAGAATTGTTTCTTGTGGGAGAAAATTGGATATCCAGAGTAGGGATATTGTTTCTTGGTGGGATATAACCACCAATAACATTAATGTGATTTTGGGATTCATTTTTAATTTGGCAAAGATAAGTTCAGCGTTGTCAAATTCAGGAATATTTATGTCTAGGTGGTCTAGAACTAGGTGATGTTTAAATAATATAGCTACTCGTCCCCCATTCCTAGATTTCCTGTCGTTATATATAATATAATAATCTGAGGCTGTTATTTCATTGTTGCTAATACTGTATGGAATGTTGTTAACTTATGTTACAACTGTGTGTGAGAAGCTTCTATTGGGGAATATAGTGCTGCAAACAATCTTAATTGTAACTGCCTGCTTTTTATATAACTGACAACTGTGACATTCTTGTCTAGTACTGTTTTCAGCTCAGGTACCAGTGATTTTGACACTAGTACTTCTCTGTGGAGAAAATAATGAGTACAAATAATTCTAGGATTCTTTTTTTGAGCCAGTGTAACAAATCCTTTTACACTTCATGACATAGAGTGGGCACCATCTGTGCAAATACTGATGCAGGACAGGTTATGTCAATTGGTAGTCCCTCCACCAATAGGGGCCTATTGTCCTTGAGTATAGACAAGATGGCAGCATCGTGTTTTGTAACCATGTGCATTTGGGCTAGTCGGAGCATCTGTGCCACAGTACCTTGCCTCTGTGATAATTTTTGTATTTACTTAATTCAAAATAAAACAGAGGCAAAGTGGCTTTTGTAGGGTTGTGGACGGACATTTTTGGTGGCAGCAACAGCAGGTGAGTGAAGTAATCCTTACATTTTAAAAGGCTAACTATCTTTTTAAAAAATCATGTGGCACACCTGTTGACCTCTCAAGGCACACCAGTGTGCCATGGCACACTGGTTGAAAACCCCTGCTCTACTGGCATGCACATCAATAATACTAGGTATGTGCATCACATTGTCATTTTCTATTTTTAAAATGATTCCACATTTCCAAGCCCCAGTCCATCATCCTCTTTCATCACAGATTTTAGTAGTGTCCACACTGCTTTACGTATATATTGTCAACAAATATTCTTTCAGTTCTTTTGCTCCAACTTCAGTTGTAAACTGAATATATTCTTTTTTTTTTTTTTTTGCCTGAAAAAGGCTTGCACAAGATATTTTGACCCTGGAAAGTCTGCTTTCTTTTTTTCATAGGCCCCCAAAACATGTTCTATAACCTGGCCATTTTCAAAAAATAAGTCACAAAATGTTTTTTTGTTAATTAAAATGAAAACTCTTACCTCCTCAGCATCTACTGCCAGAGGAGCAATAACACTGTTCCATACCTCATATCTGTCCAGGCCTTTTTCTTTTTTACTGCTCAACCCAACAGCATATTTTTTCTTTACTTCCTTCATCTCTGTGTTCTCCTTTGCGCCTTCTTCTACTGTTTGAGCATAGCACTTGTTTTCTAGAACCTTCTCTGGTTCTTTTTCCTTCTCTTTTTCTCCCTCTTCTATTTTTTACATAATGTCACTCCAGGATATAGCAGTTCCACTTTCTGGTTCACTAGTCCCTCCAGATACTCATCCTGCAACCTTCCTGTAGATCAATATATGTGTATGTAACTTTAAGAAGCTATCCGAGCACGTGTAAGTGTGACTGGCATTTTATAGCTAGCTGTTGAGATGTGAACATATATGTATGTAAGGTCTGTCTGTTAGTTTTTTCATATTTAAAGATATTGCTATCCATCCTGATGTATTTCTATGTATTAAAGCATCTAAATGAAACCCCAAGACTTTTTATTATTTTATTAGAGATGAATGAGTGACACCTCCTGACTGTAGGGTTAAAATACATTTTTCTGCCATTTCAAACAGGTTTTTCTGGAAATTTTCTTCTGAATCAATCTCCACTACTGCCTTTTTCTCCCTCTCCTTCCCAATCTCCTCACCATCAGCAGACGTTTTCTCTTCTCCCACATCACCTGAAAACATTTCTGGCAGTGATTCTACCATTTTTCTTCATTTTCAACACATTTAACTTCCAAATTGCCTTGGCTCTCAGCAGCCATCTATCTCCCTGTTCCGTCTGGTTGCCTACATGCTTGGACAGGAAACAGGAAGTCAGGATCTGTAACACCCAATCTGTTCACTCTACTGTAAAGAGTAGGGGAAGTTCCCTGATGCCCTGGACAAATTCCCCTAGTGATATGAATACCAGCTTGAGTCTTCACTGAAAACAGACCACTATCCTAGTGGGACTAACATAGTGAACAGAGGACAGATAAATAAAATAAATAAAACAGTGCTTGTAGAAACCTCTAGGCAACAGAATAGATCTCTTCCTAATTCCAGCAACAAGGAATGACAAAATAGCTTCACCCTCTATACAGGCAGTAATACATGCAGCTGGTTTTCCTTTCCAGGATCTGGTCCCTTCTCTCATATGGATACTCTCCAGAGTAACCTTCCTTTTTTTCCTTCTGGTCTAGTAACTCCAAGTATAGTTCTCCATGCACCATCCGTAGACTCAAGGGTCACAGAGCTGTTGTGCTTTTGGCCATTAAGTTTCAGATATCCCTATGTGCAGTTCTCTTTCATTACTTCTAACATGTTTGTTTATTTCTGGGTTAATTTCCAAAACAGGACCACTCAACACTATGCTGCCTGATGCTTTTAGGCTAGTACATTGAAAGAGACCAGACAGTACTATGCTACATGACTGTTTCATCATAAAATAATTGATTTGTGACTCTGCAGATTGGTTGTATACTGCAAAGATTTATCTTAAAGGTATACAGCTGGAAGGTCAAACCAGGCCACACTGAGGCAATTTTGAATTGGGCTCTTTATGTCTGAATAATCAGTGGGGGGCATAATATGTGATGATGTGACAAAGTCTATTCCTAGAGTGTAATATTCTCATGTGATGAAGACTCACATAATGTCTAAACACTCTCCTTCTATAGTGAAGTAGCATTTTGTGATATTAATAAGCTTTCTACTAAGAAAGCAGATGGGGTCTACCCTTTCCCTGTACAACCTGAGGCAAAACTGCATCTATAGCTACTATTGAGGCACATGTGAGTATTAGGAATTGTTTATAGCCTCAAAGATATCTGCAGATCCCCTTTTGGCAATTAATCACATTTGAAAAAAATCCTTGAAAACTCAGTAATGTCATATCGCTAACGCAAAGATGAATTATTAAAAATCCATTTAAGGCTGATCCCCCCCCCCCCCCCGGAATACAGACACAGCATATCATGTATCTGAATTATGATAAGTATTTAGTATATAACAATTCTGTTTTTTTTTTTTTTTTTAATCCCACTGGTGTGAGTGCGAAGCAACAATATGTATATGAAACCAAAAGTCTCCACAGAGATGCAGAGAGAACCCAGCCAGTAACACCATGGCAAATAAACAATGTGTGAATAAAAATATTTATAAATCTTTTATCAAGGCATTATGGGAAGTGTATAAATTACTTCCAAAAATGTTTTAGCACAGTGGATTAAAAATGACACACCATTGATTATAATGCAGTGAAGCTACAAAAACCTGAATCCATTAGATATGGACATATGCTTTGGTCTAACTGCCGATCACCATAAGTGGAAAACAACTGTGCAGAATTCAGTGTACAAGAATCCTTTATTACTAAATTATTATTTAATATTTATCCCACATGCATGGTACCCAGTAAGGGTGGAAACAAGAAATTAAAATAGTACCTATATAAAGAACTTTGCCAGGTATAGTAGATAAATTCTCCCAGCTAAATGTAAATCCCTATGTAACTCATAGGTTAGAAAACTGATTCACAAACAGAACCCTGGAAATTAGGGTGGGTGGCTCTACCTCTTTCAAAAGTCCCATCACTAACCATGTACCTTGAGGCTCAGTCCTTTGATCACTTCTCTTTGGCAATTATTTCCAGGAGGTCAAAGAAAATGTTAAGGCTATAAAGCTGATCAGGTTTGCTGACAACCGTAACCATGGTGCCATTATAAACTCCTCAGAGGACACCAAAAACCTCTAAGATATCCTTTCCCAGATAAATAGCTGGTGTCAGAACCATAGACTAAAACTAAATGCTGAGAAATGTATGATCATATTCTTTGTCAAGCATGATTTTCTTTGTAACTATTGACAAGACCCCCCCCCCCCCCCATAGTCAGGGATTTAGGGACCTATGCTGACAATGAGCTGCTCTGTAATTATCACATATCAACTACTGTAAGGAAATCATCCTTTTTATACCTAATGACATGTTGCCCAGAGTCAGGGATGTAATCATTCTACTGTACTCAGCTCTTATCCGGCTGATCGTTAAATATAATGTCCCATTCAGTGTGTACCTCTCCAAACACTTGTCACAACTGTAGTGACCATAATGCATTCTCTAAGAAAAAATATCACAAAAACATTGCGGACTGTCTCAAAGTCTTTTTCTTAGTATCTTACAGGCTATTAAGAGATAACTTTTACCTTGCATATAGAACCTCAACCATTCCTATCCTGTCTGACCTATTACACATTTCAAGTCCAGTGGTAGAATGTACACCAGCTCAAGAGATATCAAGTTATTTTGTAATATAAAGATAATATGTTGGAGGGATAGGTATGTATCCGAGGGATTACCTCTTTTATGGAACTTTCTTCCCCTTCACACAAAGCAAAGTAGTTCTCGTACTCTATTCAAATATAATCTGGATGAATGGATGGGAAGCCACAAGTCCCCCGCAGTTTAGCACCCTTGTCCCTCATAGATAAAACAATATGTAAATGTCCCAACACATCCTTGCACTGCCTACTTCTGGGTTATTCCTACGCAAAATATGAAGCTAAAAACTTCCATGGGAATGTAAGGCTGAGTTGCTTTATGACAGAAAGAAACTTGGCTGTGTTCTGGATAAAGTTAAGAGTTTCTGTTGATTGGCTGACTAGTTTTTGTTGATGTTTAAATTTTGGTGGCTTGTGCACCTCTGTGCTACACTTGTCCATAGATGCAGGTCATTTGAAGCGAGCTCAGGCTATATCCTTAGTGCCCCTATTTTGCTCACTCTACTGGATTCAACCTCAACATCAGGGAAGAGGTTACCTCTGCTTTGTTTAGCATCTTAAACTATTTTATTACTGATATTTGCTTCTTTTACACTAAGTACTGTGTTAAGTGCGAATCCTAAGTCATCATCATCTTCTTTCGGCTGTTCCCATTAGGGGTCGCCACAGCGGATCATCTGTTTCCATTTCTTCCTGTCCTCTGCATCATGCTCTTTCACACCAACCACCTGCATGCCCTTTCTCACCACATCCATAAACCTCATCTTAGGCCTTCCTCTTTTCCTCTTACCTGGCAGCTCCATCCTTAGCATCCTTTTCCCAAATACCAATCATCTCTCCTCAGCACATGTCCAAACCAATGCAATCTCGCCTCTCTTGCTTTGTCTTTCTTTATCTCTTTGACAATCCCACTTCTTCTTCGCCAGCCTCTTCCTCTGTATACTCTCCTGTACTTCCTCATTCCACCACCATGTCTCCTTGCCCTCCTTCCTCTGTCCAGATGTCACACCAAGCACCTTCCTAGCAGTCTCCCTTACTAGCTCTGCTGTAGTTACCCAGCTATTCACCAACATCATCCTGCAGACCACCAGTCTATGCTGCTTAACTACACTTTCCCCAGTCACCACTTTACAGTCTCCAATCTCCTTCAGACTGGCCCTCCAAATAGGATATAATCCACCTGTGTGCATCTTCCTCCACTCTTGTACGTCACCCTATGCTCCTCCCTCTTCTTAAAATATGTATTCACCACAGCCATGTCCATCCTTTTCACAAAATCTACAATCATCTGACCTTCTGCATTCCTCTCCTTAACACCATGCCTACCCATCACTTCCTCATCCCCTCTGTTCACTTCATCAACATGCCCATTGAAGTCCGCTCCAATCACTAGTCTCTCACCCTTGGGTACACTCACCACCACTTCATCCAACTCACTCCAAAATTTTTCTTTCTCATCCATCGCACACCCAACTTGTGGAGCGTATGCACTAACAACATTCACCATGACAGCATCAATTTAAAGCTTCATAAACATCACTCTATCAGACACTCTCTTCACCTCCAAAACACTCTTGGCATACTGTTCCGTTAGGATAACCCCTACCCCATTTCTTCTGCCATCCACACCATTATAGAAAAATTTGAACCCGCTTCCTATACACTTGGCCTTACGTCCTTTCCATCTGGTCTCTTGCACACACAATATATCAACCTTCCTTCTCTCCATCATATCAGCTAGCTCTCTCCCTATACCAGTCATACTACCCCAATTCCATTTTTTGTCAGGCGGAGTAAACTTCCCACATTCCATTTTTAGCTAGCTAGAGTAAAAATTGGAAACCTCTCTGCTAGGTACTCCCAATTAATTAATAGTCCCCTTGTTATTAATTATTTTAGCTATCTTTATAACAGACCCACCTACTACATACTAGTTTGAGTTAATCATGGGACCACATTCTGCACTTATACCATCTTTTGCCAACCTTTAAATCAGTATCCTGATGCAATGCATAAACTATCCTGTGAAAACTGACAAACACTTACTTCTGTGTAATACTGATTCTGCATGTGAGGAGTACAGATATCTACGCGTACGTGTGGGCACACACACACACACACACACACACACACACACACACACACACACACACACACACACACACACACACACACACACACATCCAAAGAAAGCCATCTACCTAGGCAATGCCAGAATCACAGAAGTGAAAGTATAGTATTAGCTCTCATTTGGCACTCAACCCAAACTATACTGCTTGACCAAAAAAAGCCTCTGGACAGATTGGTGCTGAGTTTCCCCTGAAGAGCTTTATCCTTTCAGCTATGAAATCAACAGCATGGTGATTAAGGTCAAATTACAAGTAGAGAGAAAACTCTCAGCTTAAGTACTGCATTGGAGTAAAATGACCCAGGAAACCTATAACACATAATAAAACTTACTAGAGACACTCACCATTCAACCCAATACCATATTCATGGGTGACTTTAAGTGCCTCGCTATAAACTGTGAACCATATGTGACCCCAAACTTGAAGGCCCAGATTTCTAGACTTTGTCAGCATACACAGCCTGGACCAGTTAGTCCATCTAGCCAGTAGTAAGTGTACATACTGTATCTGGTCCTCACTAACATGGGAGTACATTGCATCTCCCATTGTGTAAGGCTGTCTTTAGAAAGGTCAGGCCATAAAGCTGTTTCCTTTGTAAAAAATAAAATCCTGGGGCCCCTGCTTACCCTGGTACATTTAGTAACTATTCTAACACAAACTTCCTACTATTGTGTAAAAACGTGGCAAAATTTCAAACACCCAACCCTTGAGAACACTGCTGCCTAGGTGGAATTGTTCACAAAGGCCCTATAAATCATGTTAATAGATGTATAGAGACAGCTGTGGCTATCAGGAATAAGCACAAAAATCCAAAAAAACAAGCTACCCTGGTGGAATCTCAACATCAATAGGTTGTATAACAAAAGAAAGAATGCATAGAAGGATGAAGAATTCTCTCATCAATCTAAGAAAGCAACTCAGGGGGGAAATTAAGTCTACCAAAGCCAAATTTGAAGTAAAATAGTAATCATAAAGCTTTCTTCAGCTATGCACGCAACCTCAAAGGCAGTAGACAACAATGTGTAGAACTGATTACAAATGGAGCCACCAACACAGAGACAGAAGCTATAGCAAATCTACTGGCTGACAGATTTAACTCCAATTTTACCCCCCAGCCCATCACTCAGGAAATGCCACTGAACATACCTCCCCAAGCTAACGCTAGGCAGCAAGTCGTCACCAAGGCCAAGAATATTGCTTTGATGGGGCCCGATGATTTATTTATTTAACATTTGTTTAGTGGGAAAGTCCAACTTGGAACAACGCCAATTGTCAGATGAGGCTCGGGGAGAAACACTCGAGACACATGTCTTTGAATTGTGGGAGGAAACTGGAGCACCTGGAGGAAACCCACATTAATGAAGGGAGGACATGCAGACTCCGCACAGAAGGCACCCCAGCCGATAAATAAACCAGAGAACCTCTTGCTGTTAGGCGACAATGCTACTGCTGCACCACTGCACTATCCTAATAATATTCCAGGATGCTTTCTAAATAGCAAATAAACACAGTCTCTCAGCCTCACTAGAGTCATTGTTGAACCACAGCCTCCATACATCATGTCACGAGAATGGGAAACTGCAACAATCATCCCTCTACAAAAGGCCTGACCAACTACAGACCCATAAATTTGATTAGTCGCATATGCAAAGTCATTGAAATAATTACCATTAAAATTATTAACGACGTAGGAAATCTGCAGTCAATGGATCCAACTCGGTTTGGTTTTATCATGCCTACTCAACCTAGTGGACTTCTTTAAGAAGGTCACTAAAGCAATGAACAAGGGAAAATTGTGCATACTGCCTATAATGCCCCACTCAGCCATTGTAGACACATTCATAGAGTTACGTATAAATCCTTGTGTCACCCATTGGATAGCACCCAGGAAATCAGGATAGGAGAATCCACCTCCACAATAAGGCCAGTCACTAGTAGATTCTGCTCCTTTTTGGCATCTATTTCTTTGAAGTCAAAGCCAAAGTTAAAGGCATCAGGAAGACCATGTTTGCAGATTATTGCAAACTAGGTGCAGTCACAGAATACCCCCAAGACACTAATATCCTCCAAGGATAACTCAGACAAATAACTGGTGCCAGGACCATGGTCTAAAACTCAATGCCAAGAAATAATAGTATGCTTTAGGAAGTTGGCTTCACCTGAAAACTACATTATTGATAACACACCCCTAAGAGTAGACCCAGTGGTCAGGGATTTGAGGACACACAGAGACAGCAACCTGGCCATTGACCATCATGTGTCTATGGTTGGAAGGAAATCATTTTATGTTGCACAGCTTATAAGCAAGGGTATGATATCTAGGTCCAAGAAGGCCATCATTCCATTATATTCAGCCATCATCAGACCAGTCATTAAGGACAATGCCTCTTCAGTATCTACCTGACCAGCGCATGCAATAATTGGAATGCCTACAGAGGTTCCTCTCAAAAAGGATATAGAGAATAAACATGTCTTACATGGATCACCTCAAAGACCTGTCTCTGTGCTTGGTCTCCTACAGACTGTTGAGAGGTGATCTATGCCCGATATAAAAGGCATCCTTGGATCCTGATCTGACGGACCATCTGTGTACCTGCCAAAATTACTTAACTTAGGGACTTAAACCTTGCTTGCAGCATAACTAGGACATGTTGGAGGCACTGGTATGTAACTCATAAACTACCTCTTCTCTGTAACAGGCTTACCATCCCTAAGCCAATGCCAGCATAACTTGAACCAGTGGATGAGGAACTGGAAATTCAGTCCTGGTCTGACATCTATGTCCGTAGTGGACACAGGCAGCCTGTAAATGCTTGTCCACCTAGATCCAAGCCTATGTATACCTATCAGAATAATCTTAGGGTTCTGAAATGTGTTAGATAAATTTGGGATGCGCAATTATGCTTAAAAAGGCCCCTGTAGTCATTAGCCTAGTATACACCAATAAACGATATTAGCTCTCAGTTGGGGTTTGAGCCCGAGACTTGCAGTATACTGTGCTGGTATCACCACCCCTAGGGCCAGCAGGAGCTACAGGTGCTGATTTCCCTGAAGAGTTTTATCCTTGTTAATTATCTAGTCATAGGTGATTCCACTGCGAGATACGTAGATGTATCATCCCAGAGGCCAATCAAGAAAAGGGTGACAATGAGCTGCCTGTCTTCTTCTATGACAGGACAGATTATTAGGGCATTCCAAGTCACATACAACATGGCTGTTTTTCCTATGGGTGTGAATGACCTGAGGGACACATTCTTGGATTATATAAAAAGAGACATGGGGCTCTCTGATATGTATTTGAGTCTGGTATGCAGCTAGTCTTGAGTAGCATCCTAACTTTTCTGAAAAGGATGCCTAAATATAAACAAAAAATAACTCAGTTTAATAGCTGACTGAGGTTTTAGTATTATTCCAAGGGGAATGCTTTGTAAGGGAAGACCTGCACTTCTAACTTCAGGGTTTTGATATACTGGCAAATACTTTTGTCCACCACTATAGTGCCTTTTTTAGACAATGTCATTCAGCCCCATCTATCAACATAATTAGCTAAACTACTCAAGATAGCTTACAAGTAGAGCTGCCCTAGAAGCCTGAAGAGGAACTTTCTAGAAGATTTCTTGTCCCTAGAAAATATTGAGATCTGTGGTGTCACCAAAACATGGCTGAGGTTTCACTGCCTACCTTTCATTCAGGTCTACCACTGAGGGTATCTCTGCTACAGATAGTGTGCCCTAATTTATGTGTAGCTCTGTCACATCTAGATTTATATGGCAAGACAATGATCTGAAACTCTTCCATGTCCTAGTAGCTATAAATAAGATACCATACTATATGTTGACAAATTCCGAGCATAGCTAAACAACCTTGACTCCCTTATTATAGGGCAAAACACCATTATTCTTGGTGAACAGCTGCTCACCTATAAATTAGTAGACTGATGCTGCTAGAAATAAATATCCGCAATGCTTCCAAGATTACATCTGTCCAAACCCATGGCACCAACACATGCTCTCACCTACAATGGGGGAGGGGGCAAATTTACTTGACTTGGTTCTCATAAACATTGCAACTATGCCCTATACTTGTACTTGCCACATCATTACTCGGGTCTGACCATCATTTGATGATCATTTCCATTAGGAGACAAGCAAACATGCCTGTAAACACTACTATCTTTAGGAATTTCTCTAAGATAAAGTTGTTGCAACTAGAAGATGATCTCATATGGTTCAAATGACACTCTCTTTGAGGACCCTGTGGCTCACACTACTGCATTTGCTCAGAGCTTTTATGCTTATTGCAATGTCTGCATCAATACATTTGCTGCTGTATCACAAATACAATGTCCCTGTGGTGGAACTCTGCAATAAAAGAAAAAAAAACTCCTTACCCTTGGGAAAAAACTAAAACCCTACATCCCTAAATTAACCTAAAAAATTGAATGAATTGTTACAGACCTCGTACACAAAGCTTACATTTCTCTGAGCCAAACCAGTTTGGGCTTGTAAGTGTAGATCCTGTTTGCTTAACCGAATAAACGTCTTAGAAAAAGTTATTAAACCTTTCGATGAAGGCAGAGGGGCAGACATAGCATACATCAATATGGTAAAGGCCTTTGATACTAACAAACTAATCAAACTAAATGTAGATATGCATATAACCTCCTGGATAGCAGACTGGCTCACAGGCAGAATCCATCACATCTCCAAAAGGCTTGTTACCAGTGGGGTCCCACAGGGTTCTGTACTGAGGTCACTCCTATTTAGTATCTGTTTCTCTAAGCTACAAGCTAATATCAAGGGTGTCTGCCTAACCAGGTATGCAGATGGCTGCAGATTCTCCTGAGGACTGCTGGATCCTACAAAAAAGGGCTATTACATGAAAATAAATGCTGCCAGGACCATGGACTGAAGCTTCTTGCAATACAAAAGTGCACTACTGTGTTATTTGGTAAACATCATCAACTAGTATCTACAACAGAGAAAATATTCCTTTAGAACTGATAAAGGTAGTAGGGACATGGTCACTTTCATAGACAATCAGTTGTCCTTTGAACTCCAAATCTCAATGGTCATTAGAAAATCATTCCAACTAGTTCAGCTCACTTAGTAGGCTCATAATTGAATACAATGCTCCAGCTGGTATAGGTTCATAGGTGTTTATTAGGCTAATGACCACAAGGGTCCTTTTAAGCCTAGACATGCATCCCAAATCTCTGGCAAGTTCTGGTACCACGATAAGGGTAAGCAGGGTCATGGGAGATGAAACATTCACAAGCAGGGGCCTGGGAGATTAACCATTTACAGGCTGCCTGTGTCCATTAGAGACATAGGTGCCAAACAAGGAGTGAATTTCCTGTTCTCCATCCAGTTGTCCATGTTACACTTCAATTGGGTTAGGGAGGAACTCTGCTTCACATGGATGGGGAGTCTGTACCAGAGATGATGCAGTCTCCAGGTTGCATACCTGTCTGTCCTTTTTATATCACAGGGAAGGTTTATGTCTTTAGAATAGGTAATTCTGGTGCTGATTGTTTTGTGGATATGCAGGAGGTCCATCAGAGTGGGGGTCTAACAATTCCCTATATGACAGGCATAGTTCTACCGTCAACAGCCTGTAGGAGACAGAATATAGGAATAAGGCCTTGAGGTGTCTGCACAGTACATGTTATTTAAGCCCTGTATTTTTTAGTGAGGGACCTCTATGGACATTCCAATTGTTGGATATGCCTGGTTAAGTACATACCAAAGGAAGTACTGTACTCAACAATAGGTCTGATGAATGGCAAATACAGTGGAGCAATGACTTCCTTGGACCTAGATGCCATAGCTTTATTTATAAGTTGCACAACATAGAATGTTTTCCTCACTAGTGTAGACACATGATGGTCAAAAGCTAGATTAGTGTCTATATGTGTCATCAAGTCCCTGACTACTGGGTAAGCTCTTAGGTGCATGTTGTCAATATAATAGTTACCAGGGGTGTAATACTTCCTGAAGGATACTATTATGCATTTTTTGGCATTTAATTTTAGTCCATGGCTCTGATACCAGTTGTTTGTTTGTGTCAGCCCTTCCTGGAGAACATTTGTGTCAGTGGGAGGGTTCAATGATAGCTCCTAATTTTCAAAGTAAATGCCAAAAAGGAGTGGTGCCAGGACCTATCCCTGAGGCACACTGCTTGTGACTGGACTCTTTGTAGAAGTGGACTCCCCAATTCTAACTTCATGGGTTCTGTCTGTGAGCAAGCTGGCTATCTACTGGGTGACATAAGGGTTTGTACCTAACCTCTTGAATTTGTCAACAATGAGGTATTTTGTCAAATGCCTTAGCCAGGTCAAGATAGGCAGTGTGAACCATTTTGCCATCATCCATTGCTATTATGACCTTCTCAAAGAAGCCCACCAGGTTGAGTAGGCATGACTTGCTCTTAACGCAACCAAATTGGGATGGGTCCAGTGTCTGTAGATTTCATACATCATTATTGATCATTTACATGATAAGTCTTTCCATGGCTTTGCATATGTGACTAGTGAGACTTATGGGTCTGTAGTTTCCAGGGTCTGCAGATGCCCCTTCATTGTGCGGAGAGATGACTGTTGTTGTTGTTCTTCATTCATGAGGCATGAAGCCTGTTTGGAGATTACAGTTAAATAGCAATTTCAGAGGGATTGATAGGTCATATTTCATGGTATTTAAAAGGCATCCTGGGATATTGTCTGGGCCCACTGATTCAGTGTTCTTGGCCTTAGAAAGAGCATTAAGGACCTGTTCCCTAGCGATAGTAGGGGGAGTTATATCTGATGGTATTTCCCGAGGGAAGGTTGGGGGGAAAGGGGAATAAAGTTGGACCTGAATTTATCAGCTAGTAGGTGTGCTATATATTCTAGCTTTTTTTTTGTAATTTCTCCAAGTCTTTTGGGTTTATAATACTATGACAGGAATGGATCCCATTCCTAAGTCAAAGTATGATTAAAGTTCATGAAATTAGTATGATTTCAATCTTTGATTCTAGCCAGAAGAGCTATTCGCAGCACCCACAGTGTGCCCAGTAATGACTTCTTCTCCAATTCATATGGTGCCATGTGTAATGGTAATGTATCTAAGTACGACTATATATAAGGCCCATTGCTTCTACTACTACAGGAACTGTCTGGGTATACTTCTTCCGCATTGCCCTCGTTTCTGTCTACAAATCCTGGTATTTTATGAGTTTGTGTCTCACTGTACATAAGTCGCTGCAGTCACTAGGTGTAGCAATTTCTGTGATCAATGCTACTTTTGTCTTCTATTCATGGACAACTATATCTGGTTTTCTTGCATCTATTTTTTGAACTTTTGGTAATGGGTGATCCCATGTGATATAAACTTTATCATTTTCTATAATGCATTGTGGCTCATGTTTCCAATGTTTTTCAGCTACTTCAGTATTATAATGTTTGCACAATCCCCAATTCAACAATCTTGCCACATTATTATGCCTTTCAGTATACAGGCCTTTTGCCATTAGAGTATCACAACCAGCAATAAGATGTGCAACTGTTTCCAATTCTGTTTTACAAAACCTACATTTGTCTGTTTCCTCCCACATTTTCAACAGACTTTGTAAACTAATGTGTATGTAGTTCATTATCTTGGGCTGCCAATATTAACCTTTCATCTCTTGGTTTGAATTTGCCTCTCCTTAACCATTCCTGCATTTGATCCTGATCAACATGAGGTTATTCCAAAAGTTTTCTATACTTGCACTATATTTATGCATTTTCCACATTTCTTGCCTTCTCATCTGATCCTTCACTTTATGTTCTTTCGTTTGTTTTTTGGCACATTTAGTTGCTGCCTGATTTTTATCTACTTCTGGTTTGATTTCCATTCCTGCTTGACACTGATATGCTTCTGCTAGTCTAAGCAGGGAAGTCATCTTAGACTTATTCTAATCATGTTTTAAATCTTTCCCTATAATTGTCTCTTGTGTGGTCAGCAAACGTGTATGCAGTCCTATGATAGCAGATCTATACATGTAATCAATTTCGAGGAGGCCATTACCTCCTTCAAAAAAGGGAATATAAAGTATTGGTATGCACTGATTTTTATAAGTCATTTGATGAGCATGAAGCATCTTTCTTGTTTTCCTGTCCAACTGATCCAACACCTTTTAGGGCCAGTTAATCACTCCAAAACTGCAAGTAGGACAGGAAGAGCAACTTGCTTTATAGCTTGGACTTTGTTCCTAGATGTCAGCACTGTTTTCAGTATTCATTTTAGTTTTCTCAGTATAGGTGTCTCCATTAACAATGAGCTCTGCACACAATTGTGTACTGCCTTTGGGGTTATGGACATAGCTTAAGAATGCCTCATGGTTGTCCTTGGTCTGGGAGATAAAGTTTACCTCAGATTTGGCACTGTTAGACTTTATTTGTCCATGATTTTCTTCCTTCTGTTATACAGCCTATTGATGGTGTAATTCCACCAGGGTGGCTTGTTTTTTTTTTTTTTTTTGAGTTAGTTCTGTACTTTATCCTGGTGAGTACAGCTGCCTCTGTGCAGCTGTTAACTTGCTTGTATATGATTTCTGTGAACAGTTCTGCATAGGCAGCAGTGTTCTCAGGGTTTATGGGAGCTTGAAAATTTGCCAGGTTATCACTTAATAGTAGAAAGTTATCCTTTAAAGTAATTCCTAAATACTTCAGGTTTTCTTTATACTTCAAAGGAGACCAGTTTATGGTATCACATTACCAGAGAAGAGATTACACTAAGGTTGTACAGCACTCTCCCATATTAGTGCAGATCCAATATGGTTGCACCTATGGTCAGTATACTGATAATCTGGTACAGGGAGTTTGTGTTAACAAACTCCAGGCATCTATGCACCTGTACATTTAGTGTCATATGTTGTCACTCATTCATCTGTATTACAAATAATAAGAAGGCTTGGGGTTTCATTCAGATGCCTTAATATATACAAACACATCAGGATGGATAGCAGCATCTTTAAATACGAACTAACTAGCTAACATACAGAGCTTACATATATACATGTTCACATCTCATGTGCTCAGTATTTATACTCTTGTGCAAGCCCTTAGATAGCTTAAAGGTATATACACATGCATATTGATCTGCATTCTCCCTCTTAAAAAGATTGCCCTTCATGCAAGAGAATATTAGACACAAGCATGCATTGCTATGTAGATTAGAAACAAAATACAGTGTTCATGTCCAAGTCGCTTCATATCTGGTACAGGGCTTAGAGATTCGACCATATCTCGTAACATAACAGCTGGGATTAGATTTAGCAACAGGGATAGTCTGCGGTGCACAACTCATATCAAGAACTTCTGGATTCATCATAGGAACAGGATTGTCCTCTGGAACTTCCTCTGGAATTAGAACACCGGACAACTCACTCTGAGATAAAGAGTCTCTCTCACAGACACTTTGCTGTGGTATAGGCTCAGACACCTGTAGTAAATGTTTCCAATTTCACCTAAAAGTTGCTCCTTCTGATCCTATAATGTACGATCTGGGCTATGGAACAATATTCTTTACAACACCAATCAAATCATAACCCTTGGACACTTGCATCCTTACCACTTCTCCCTTTTGTAATGACTTGAGCAGTCTACTGGTCTTATCGCAGTAGGACTTCTGGGATAGGTGTTTCCTCAACAGATTGTTTCTCACTCATCTGTTGTTCTTGACACATGGAACCAACAATTGACTACTGATTGGTAATGTGGTTCTGGTTTGTCTCGACAGAAGTCTCAGGTGAACCAAGATGTTTATCTCGAGGAACATTTCTGAGATTCAAGAGATTCAGGAAAACATCATTATTATCTCGTTTAGACTTCTCAAGTGACTGTTTTGCACTTTGCACTGCCCGTTCTACCAGACCATTTGACTGGAGGTACTCTGGACTACTCTGGATTACATGAGTAAAGTCCCATTCTTCAGCAAATCTTTTGAACTGTTGGCTTGTAAACTGTGTGCCATTGTTAGAAATAACTTTGTGTGGATTACCATGAGTTGAAAAATAACGCTTCATCTTAGTAATGACAGTACTGGATGCTAGATTAGGAAGTAGGTCAATCTCGAACCAATTGGAGTAAGAGTCTACTAACACCGAATAATGTTGACCATTCCACTTGAAGATATCAGTGGCTGCTATCGGCCGAGGTAGTTCCGGATTCTGATTAAGCTGAAGTGGCTCTTTTTGTTGATGAGTCTTTGTACTATTACACACTGAACAAGAAGAAAATGCTCTCTCATTGCCTTGTGATATAGAAGGCAAAAATACTATCTCTCTTGCCATTCTTCTGGTAGATTCGGTTCCTGGGTGACCATGATGCAAGATAATAATGTACTTTGGTTGCAAGGACTTTGGAACAATAACTTTAGGACCTTTCATAATGATACCTTTCTCAGACAAAATCTCATCTCTGTATGGAAAATAAGGTTGCAGTACTTGAGGTCCACTAGATTGCTTTGACAGTCATCCTTGATTGATAAAGTGGCTGAGCCTTTGTAAAACTGGATCTGCGGCTGTGTGATCTCTGAGCTCATCAAGACGTGTGGAAGAAAATTGTCTCACTTCCATAACTTCAAAATCATCAAACACTTAAGAACCTTGATTATCATTCTGTTCAGTGGTATTTCTGGGTGATCTGGATGATGTATCAGCAAGATAAAGAAGTTTGCCATTCTTGTAGACAAGATTGAAATTGTACTTTTGCAATCTCAGCATCATACGTTGCAGTCAGGCTGGAGCTGAATGCATTGACTAACTCAGGATACTAACTAATGGTTGGTGATCTGTTTCAGTTTGGATAGGTCTGTCATAAACCTAATCATGGAATTTCGAACATGCAAACAGAATTGCAAAAAGCTCTTTCTCAATCTGGGCGTACTGCTATTCAGGTTGAGTAAGAGTTCTCAATGAATAGGGAACAGGTTGATCCTCTTGTAAAATGACTGCACTAAATCCAAATTTTGAAGCATCACAGAAAAGTGTTACTGGTTTGTGAACATCAAAGTATCTGAGCGTAGGCGGACTGGCAATTCTCTGTTTTAGGACTTCAAATTATTCTCTGTTTCAGGACTTCAAATGCTCTTTGTTGTCGCTCTGACCAAGACTAGGATACATCTTTATGTGTCAGCTCTCTGAGTGGTGCTGAAAGTTGGCTCAAGTCTGGAATGAACTTGATTAGGTAGTTGACCATGCCAAGAAAACGTTGCAGGGCTTGAACATTGGAGCTGTTATCTCGAGAATGGCTGATTGCTTTGAAGGATCTGGTTTTAGGCCTGTACTCATAAATAAATGACCAACATAGGGAACTTCTTATAGCCTGAATTTGCATTTCTGTGCATTGAGCTTAAGATTCACTTGATGTGCCCTTTCTAGAACTTTTCTGAGGTTTCTGTCATGTTCAGCTTCATCACAATCTCATACCAATATGTCATCTATTATGATAGCACAAGGATACCCAGAAGAAATTTGCTTCATTGCACGCTGAAAGACTTCACTTGCCGAATTTATCCCAAATAGCATTCTCAAAAATCTGTGCCTGCCAAATGGAGTATTGAAAGCAGTGAGCAATGATGATTTTTTGTCAAGCTGAATTTGCCAAAATTAACTCTTTGCATTTAAGACAGAAAAAAACAGTGGCATTTGGTATCAAGGCTATGACTTCTTCAACTGTGTGCATTGGATGATGGGTCTTTTTTAGCACTTTGTTCAGATCTCATGGGTCAAGACATATTCTTATGTCATCTGAGCTTTTCTTATGAGATACCACTATGGAAGATACCCATTCAGTTGCAGTTTCCACTGGACGAATTACACCTTGTCGCACCATTTTGTCTAACTCGGCTTTGACTCTGTCCTGCATGGCTATTGGAACTTTTTGTGCTGGCCTGATAACTGGACTGACCTCTGGGTATAACTTCATGGAGTACACAGTTAGAAGTTTGTCTTTGAAAAGATCAGCATAGGTTGAAAAAATGTGCTGGGCAAAATTAGAGTAGTGGTCTTTTAAGCTAACATGATGGATTTCCTTATTAAATGAAATCAGTCCCATTTTCAAAGTGTCCTTGAGCCCTAATAATGAATGAACATGCCTCTTGACCACATAAAATAATAAGTCGTAGCTTCTACCTGCAAAGTAACATGAAAGCACAACTGGCTTTGGTTTGAATTTATTTATCTCCATAAGCAACAAGTTTCGCACACCTTGCCAAATCAAGCATTTCACCAGCACTTACTCTAGCAAATGTTTCTGCTGACATAACATTTCACTTAGAACCTGTATCAACTTTGAGCTCTGTGGGTTTGCCATTTATCCAAATAGTACCAAATACTTCATTCTTTACCCTTAAATCTACTGCATTAACTGTTTCACGAAGCACTTGCACACCATCAACATAAAGAGTAGTGTTGTCACTGTCCAACTAATCAACTCTTTTCTTAAAACGTTCCCTTTTTATGAACAAGTGTAGGCCTTTTGATTTACAAACTCTTTTGAAGTGATTCCATTTATTACATTTGTGGCATTGTTGACCAAAAGCTAAATATTTTTCCTTTTTAGGTTCATGACTTCCACCACAATTACAACAGTTGGCAATGAAAGTGGGTGGGGCCCATGCTTTAAGTGTGCTAACTCACTCTTGTGCTTTACTGAGGCTGTGCAAAGTCTGGAATGTGCGCGAAAGTTCTGAGGTTTACCAGTAGTTGCTGCAGGGGTTACAGCTGCCACATGCTGGGGCTTGTTTCAACAACATGTTACATGATATCAACATAAGCTTTATCACTGTGCCATCTAGAGCTGCCCTCATTTGTAAGGATATTTGTATGCTTTTCTGTGAGCTCGTGTTTCTGACAAATCTCAATTACCTTATTCAATGTTAAATCACTGCCATGAAGCAAAATCTTTCTCAGAGCATCATCTTTTATACCACACACAAGTCTGTTCTTTATTAACTCATCCCTCATGTCACCAAATCTGCATGTTTTAGCTTTATTTCTCAGGTCAGTTATACATGCTGCAAAAGTTTCACCAGGCTTTTGATCCCTTGCGTAAAATAAGTACCTTTCCATTGTAACATTTGTCTGGGGGTTACACATTTCCCAAAATGTACGTTTCAAGCACTCAGGATCCTCCATTCACAAATGAGTGTTCCCTTTCTATGGCTTCTGATCCAGTTAAATTAAGTAGAATAAATGCCTTTGTAAGGTCATCTTTATCAGGAAATGCAGCCCGTATGAAAATGCCATACCCTTGCTCAAACACTCTCCAGTTCTCAGCAATATTACTGTCAAACACTAGTGCACTAGGCTTTTGAAATCCATCTGTCATGTCCACAAAGTATACACAAACACACTGAAAATATGGCCCCTGTAATTATGTATGAACAAACTGTGCTGTGAGCTTGTAACAACATTCAAATGCACAATAAACTCTTTGAAACACTTTACTTTGCGAAATATGCTCTGTAATGGCTGTACTCTGTGAAATATGCCTTGCAATGGCTGTACTTTGCGAAATAGCTTTACTGTAACACTGCGCAAACATGCGAACACTTTATACACTTCTGATAACTTGGATATCTTTGCTTAATATGAAAATACATATGCTTTGCGAAAAATGCGGATATTTCTTTTTATTTTATTCATTTTATGCAATCGGACTTTATTTAAAACATTTTCCATAGTAATTTGAATATTTTTATCAATATCGTGCATATTTGATTATGCAAAAATTATTTAGAGTGTTCTGTATGCCTCGTTTCATTTTATGTGAAAAGAAAAAGTACTAAGCAAGATTTATACTTGAAATTTTTTTCTGACCTGTTTTACAAAATATGCACAGTTTTGGGATGGTCCACTGCTGTATATTCCACCAGCATCTGGATAAGTGCCTTAAATCATTTTTGCCAAGTTGTTTTAAACTTCATGCCCCTTTACTATGCAGCTTCTAACTTCAGGCCCTTTAGATATGCCGTTTGTAACTTCAGATCCTTTAGACATGCTGCTTCTCACACCATGTCGCTCGTTCGTCTCTATTACAAATAATAAGAAGGCTTGGGGTTTCATTCAGATGCTTTAATATATACAAACACATCTGGATGGGTAGCAGCATCTTTAAATATGAACTGACTAACAAACAGAGGTTACGTACATACATGTTCACATCTCAACAGCTAACTACAAAATGGCAGTCAGGCTCGTGCGTGCACAGTATTTATACTCTAGTGCAAGCCCTTAGCTTTTTAAAGGTATATACAAATGCATATTGATCTATATATGTGATTCGTAGTTAATAGAGGGGTATTTAAAGTGACTCATGAATATGGTACTGGGTTGGATGGTGAGTGTTTCCAATAAGTTTAAATACATGTTATGGGTTTCCTGGGTCATACCAGAGGGGACCTATAGCTTTCAAGGAAGTGGTATGCGTTTTTGCCTGTGGTGATTTGAACATAGAGAAGCTCAAGTGCATTTTCCTATTTCACCAGCCTTGAAGTATATTATAGCAATAACCCACACCTGGGTGTGGGTAATGCGGGATTTACCCACGGTTGGCGTGGTTTGGTCGAGCCTCGACCAAACAAAGACAACCGTGGGTAAATCCCGCATTATCCACACCCAGAAGTGGGTTATTGTTATTATACTATGACATTATTTAAGAAAAGAAATAATTACTTTTCTTAAATAATGGCATTGTATAATGCTTCTTTGCTGCCCTTCCGCAGCTGTCTGATATCCGCGGCAGTTCTGATGTACTGCGCATGCCTACGCAGTACATCAGAGTTGTGGCCAAAAGCAACGGAGAAAGCAAGATCTCCGTTGCTTTTTACTGTTTCATTATGTTAAATGGGTTTAACATAGCGAGACAGCTTTAAAATAAGCAACGGACTCCGTTGCTTATTTTAAAGCTGTCTCGCTATGCTAAACCCATTTAACATAGCAAAACAGTAAAAAGCAATGGAGATCTTGCTTTCTCCGTTGCTTTTTTTTTTTTTTTAAACCTGTCTCGCTATGTTAAATGGGTTTAACATAGCGAGACAGTTTTAAAATAAGCAACGGAGATCTCCGTTGCTTATTTTAGACCTGTGTTGCTATGTTAAACTCTTTTAACATAGCGAGACAGTGTTTTAAAAGAGACTTATACTAATGGAAAAAGGTCGGGCGACCGGACCTTTTTCCATTAGTATAAGTCGATTTACAACGTGCACGCTGGCCAATCAGCGTGCACGTTTTGGAATATTAATGGGGGGTCATGGTATAATTATTTTTTATGCACCTCCACCTTTAGTCCCTACCTGTGTAGTAGCTAGTCTAAATGTGTGGAAAGCATTATAACCTGGCACTGTTGGTGTGCTTTCTGTAGCTTTAAACCATGTCTCAGTGACTACACAGGTATCAGCATTTGCTATAGTGAAGAGAGCTTCTAGGGAGTGGAGTTTTTTGTTTAGATTCCTAGCGCTGATCTTTTAGATTTTCTTGGTTTTCATTTGATGTTGGAGGTTTTCTCCTCAGGTCTCCACTAAAAATGGGTCTTTGGTTCAGTTGGACCAACCCGGTTAACAAATGACAATAAATAAATAAATAAAAATAAAATGTCAGAAGTACATTCAGTTTGGCATTGCCTAAAAAAGACACTATGGGGAGGACAGTGTTTAGCTAATATTCAAAAGTATAAAGGAAAGAGGTGGAGACCATCCCTGGCAAAGCAGCATGGTATGTTGATCATCTCCTTCCATGCTGACAAATATTGCACTCCCTTAGAATGACACTAGAAACTAAGCCAATTAAAGTCAGTTATCTTATGTTCATATTGTGGCATCATCCTTGGAGAATGTAAAATGCTGCTCAATGCTGGGTTCATACCAGCCTGGGACACATATTCTGAGAGGTCCATGATGTCTCCCTTCATATAGTTTAGGGAGGTACATCTCAGGTCATTTACACTCACGTGGACTATGACCGAGACATACTGGTACTTGTGGTCCAATGACCTGAGTGCATGAGTAATGTGGTGGATCCTGGCCCCTAATAAGTAACTGACTGTGACTTTCTCCTTACTCAGCCTGGTGAGAAGAACATCATTGTGTCTCACAATGGAGTCTCCAATGACCACAATGATGGCTTGCATGTTAGCTTGCCTTGTGGACTTAGAAGTAGAGGCTCCATGAGATGTGTCTGTATGTGTTGATGTGGGTGTTGTTTTGAAAGAGTGCATTCATGGCTGTTGAGGGTATTTGTTATGTGTTGTTCACCTAGGAGGCATTTTAGGTATAGAAAGGTTACATTTAAATGCCTCAGCATATGTAGGTCTATGTGTCTCCTTTATTGTGTATGGTGGGTGCAGTGGGTGTACTCCTGACAACCTTAGTGACATTAGGAGTGCTTTTATGTGAGCTTTGTCTCTAGTAACATTGTGTAAATACATCTCTCACATATCATATCAGTTTTTTTGAGAATGAACTGGTTGTCAGTAAACATGAGACAATTTCTGCATTTACTTAAGATGCCCATATCCATCAAGGTGGTAATGGAGATAGTTCACATTCATGGCAACAGACCCTTATTTATTGCTTAGACAGGTGGAGTGAGAATATTATGTAATGTCAGAAGTATCTGCTTTGCAACTCTGGGGGGCAGTGCTTGTCACTGCAAACTAGTTGTCCTGTATGCAACTAGGTATTGGTGAAATTTCAATGGTATTTTTACAGGACATGCACAAGGTACAAGGTTCGATCCTGATCTACGACCAATGCCTGTTTGGAGTTTGCATGTTCTCCCTGTGTCTCTGTGGGGTTCCACCCACCTCTGAAAAGCATGCTGAGTGTTTCCATCTCAAACTCACCAATGTCTGGAACTGTGGGCAACAGCACAGGCTCTATATGGTGCCCTATAGGGGGTAGAGTTGTACAGAAAAAAAAAAACACTTTGGGCATCTACTGTGGTGCACAGTATCCTCAAGATAGCAGGATAGGAGAACACAGATCACAGACTGCATGCCATGCCAGGGCTAGCCACTCAGTGGTGTAAAATATGGCTCTATGTCATTGGGTCATGTTGACCAATACTGACAAATAGGCATGGGTAGTTACTTGTGATAACTGGGTTAAGGACCAGGCCTACTCCAACCTACACCAGGGACCCATGCTAATGGTGGGAGGGGTGTATGCTCCCTAATTGGCCAGTGTGTGCCTGCCATATAGCCCAGCAGCCATGGGTTAATAAGCTACTGGCCGGCCAGTGTCTAAGTTGCCCAAGCCTTGGTTACCTGGGATACCTCTGTTGAACAAAACCTGGACATAAAACCAATCAACCTGCCAAGCATGAACTGAAAATTACTACACTTAATGTAGGTTCACTGACAGGATGCAGCTTGGAAGTGGATGACATGATGATACAGAGGAGGATGGGCATTCTATGTATCCAAGAGACAAGCTAGAAGGGCAGTGCAGCAAAGCCACTTGGCTTGGGATCCAGAGTCTACTACTCAGGAGGGGGACAAACTAGAAATGGTATGGGAATTGTGGTGAGAGAGAAGCTTCAGAAGGCAATGAGGGATATCATTAGAATTAGTGGCAGACTCATGGCAATCAGACTCCAGTGTAATGATAGGGCACTATTCATAATCTCAGCCTATGCCTCACAACAGGGTTGTGATAGTGAGGAAAAGAGTGCATTCAGACAGCAGCTGCAGGACCTACTAGATAAAACTGGACAACATGAATTGGTGTTGATAATGGGTGACTTGAATGCACATATCGAGACAGACAGAACAGACTACGAGGACTGCCTGGGTCCACATGAGTGGGGCAACAGGAATAAAGAAGGAGAGGCCATTCTAGACTTCTGTCTGGCAAATGGCTTGATAGTACATGGTTCAGAAAGAGAGACAGTCAGAAGATCACATACAAGAGTGACCAACAAGCAACTCAGGTAGACTTCCTCCTAGTAAGGAAAGGGCTAGGGGTGGAATCAATGCTTGTAAAGTCAACCCAGTGAAACAGTCAGTCCACAGCATAAACAACTGGTTGCCACTATCAGCTGCAAGCAGTGGTCAGAGAAAGCTCTAAGGTAAACAGAGACTAGGCTGAAGACCTGGAAGTTGACTGGAGAGAAAATGCAACAGTTCAAGGAATTACTCAGGGCTCTAGCACCCCAAGAAGAGGAGGAAATATGTGTACTTGAAGAAGAATGGCAGCACCTGAAAACAGAATGTGTTAGGACTACAGAACAGATATGTGGCTGAGCCAGGTTTGGAAATAAAGTACACAAGGAAAGCTGGTGGTAGAATGCAGAAGTCCAGGAAGTCATCAAAAGAAAGAAGGAATGCAGGAAGAAGTAAAAGATAGAAAAGACCAACCAGACAAGGAAGGAATACTGATTGGCTAACAAAGAAGCTAAGAAAGGAGCTGCAATAACAAAGAATATGGCATCAAAGGTACTGTACCAACTTCTGGAAAGTGACTCAGTAAGGGGCACAAAGAAACTATATCAGGTTGCAAGGCAAAGACAGAGAGCTAAAGAAGATAGTCAGACACCCTTCATAAGGGATGCCAGCAACAACCTGCTCACCAGTCCACAGGACATCAAAGACAGATGGAAGGAGTATATCCAGCAGCTTCTGAATGAAGAAAACCCCATAGAAGCTGTACTATCCCAGTCACAGCCTACAATGAGCAAAGAAGAGCCCACCCTAGAAGAAGTAAGAATAGCACTAAGGAAAATGAAGGCAGGGAAAGTAGAAGGCTCAGATGAGGTCACAGCAGGTACGATAAAGATACTGGGTGAGATAGGGGAGAAATGGCTCCTGAGGGTACTCATAGCAGTGTGGAGGGCAAGGCATATCCCAGATGACTGGAGAATAAGCACACTTGTGCCAGTGTACACCAATAAAGGTGACATCCACAACTGTGGGCAGTACAGAGACATCAAACTCCTATCACATTGTATGAAAGTTCCTGAGAGGGTGGTTGATAGACAGATGTGCAGAATAGTAGAATGTAAGATGGAAGCTGAGCAGTCTGGATTCAGATCAGGATGCAGCACAACTGACCCAATTTTTGCAGTGAGACAAATAGTTGAGAAGAAGCTAGAGATGAGGAAAGAGTCCAACTGGGCATTCCTAGACTTGGAGAAAGCATATGACAACGTCCCAAGAAAGCTGATCTGGGCATTACTGCGGTGGTTTGAAGTCCAAGAAACATTAGTAGAATTAGTGTAGGCTATGTACAAGAACCCAATGACTCAAGTATGAACAGTGTTTGGCCTCGCAGAGGGTTTCCCGGTGGAAGTGGGTGTACACCAGGGTCCAGCTCTGAGCCCACTGCTGTTCATACTGGTGATGGACTACATTAGCAAACAGGTCAAGGGGACAGATCAACAAAGTTGCTGTATGCAGATGATGTGGCATTACACGCAGACTCAGTGCAAGAACTTCAGGAAAGGATAGGAGAATGGAATGCAAAACTGAAGGCACATGGGATGAAACAAAGCACAGATAAGACAGTGGTAATGGCAGCAAACTGGGGAAATCAAAAGGAGCTGAGAACTGAGATAGAATGGAAGATAGTGACAAAGGTATATGGCTTCAAGCATCTAGGAGGGGTGTTTGAGGAAAAGGGAAGTCTGAATGAAGAGGTCAAAGCTAGAATCAGAGGGGTTGCAGCCAAGTGGCATAGAGTGTCAGGTGTAGTCTATGACAAAAAAATGCCAAAAGAAGCTGAAAATTAAGGTATACAAGATAGTGACGCGATCAGCACTACTGTACGGTACAGAGACCTGGGCAGTAAAAGCAGAGCAGATGAAGAAGCTTGAAGTGATGGAAATAAAGTGCCTGAGAAGGGGAGTATGATGCACTCTGTCAGACAGACGAAGAAATTAGGACATAAGAGCAGAAGCCAAAGTAGCTCCAATTGCATAAAAGATCAAAGAGAACATATCATGGTGGTTTGGGCACATATGTAGAAAAGCAGAAGACAATCTGATGAGGAAGATTTGGGACAGACAGGAAGAAGGTAAGAGGAAACGAGGACGTCCAGCAAAGAAGTGGGTGGATTATGTGAAAGAAGATCAGCGACAGTCAGGCATGAATGTTGAAGAAGGCAGGAGTGTGGCACTGAATCGAGAGAGGTGGAGACAGTTAACACAATACCCCAACCCCATGTAGATAATGGGAAAAAGGGGGATGATGATGTTGATGATGATGATTTTACAGAAAAATGTGAACCCAAGGTGTCTGTTATACAGGGCACTGCTAAAGAGTTGGGAGAAACTAATAAGTAGACCCTGATGATTTGTGGATGAAGTATTTAGGCAGATATTCTGAAGTTTAAAGCAAATCAAGCAGTACTTACTGAAAAGAATGCTTTAAAGAGGACAGTCACCTGCTTCATGCTGCTGGGATACAATGCTCCTTTGCTTCTTCTCTCCCCAGAAGCAAAACAGTAGCACCATTCCCAAGATGAGAAGCAGGCCACAGCCTGTTTGGTGATCCACAGTCTTGTCCCAGATGATGCAGGGGTCTGTAGTCTTGTTGTAGCCTTTCTTAGTAGATGCCTTGAATAGCAACCAGACCAATCAGGAAGGTCAAACAAAGACAATCACTGCCCAATCAGAAACAGTAAGGAATAAATGTACTCTTCTTCTCTCAACAGCAGCAAAACATAAGCACAGATTCCAAGCTGGCACCTATGAAGCATTTCAAAATAAAACCAAGATGCAGAGTAAAGTCTCAGTTCATACGTATAAGAGATAATGTTGAGTGAAATGAAGTTGACAATGCAACTCAACAAAATACTGTTTAATCCAACAAAGCTTTCAGGTCTAAAAACCCTTCATCAGTGTATAAAAAAATTAACAAATAATAACTTCCTTATATACTAAGCACACAGCCAGTAAATTCCTTCTGATATCTGACCTATGTTCAATCATTGTATCTTTTAATTTTCTCATTGATTTTCCTGTATAAAATACTGTGCATACATTACAAGTTGCAAGATAAGACTATGTTTGTAGAATTACGTGTTGTAAAACAGCTGAACATAAATTAACTTTTTTAGTTGCTGGATGAATAAATGTAATATCTATATTTATAAAATCACAGCAACAACAATTATGACAAGAAATAGTACCATCTTACTAGAAATGTTCCTACCTACAATACTACGCAAGTCTTTACAGCATAACTTTTGTTTTAAGCTAGGACGGTTATGAAATGAAAACTTAGGAGCCTTATCAATTAAGGGGCATAATTCAGGGAGAGATCTCAATATACACCAATTATTATTTATAATTCTCCTTATATCTGCTGTAGTTCTATTAAATGTAACTAATATTAAATGTAATTAATAATTAAATGTAACTAAAGGGGTAACTAATATGCACAAGAGTTTTACATACACATACACTAGTGACTCTTACTTAACAGAGAACACTATCAATACTTGCTGGCCAATTGTCACAATGCAGGAGGATACTAGCTGTCTTCTTCCCAAAACTATTCATTTCATAAGAAAAAGAGACATCAACCTCAAGGGTATTTTTGAGCAGACTTTGCACCCAATGTTGGCACAATCTACAAATAGTCTTCCGAAAAGATCAGGCACATATAGTTGTGGGAGATGTCACCAATGTTCTCATGTTTTACAAAAAGACCAGGTGTACATATCTTCCAGAAAGCTTACTTTAAAAGCTTCCAGTCATTACTCTTGCACATCGGTGGGTGTAGTTTATTTGGGCATATGTCAGGCCTGCTCAGCTTTCTACGTGGGTAAGATGGAAAGAACACTCAAACGCAGAATTTATGAACATCTATATGATGTGGATAAAAAGAAAGACACCAATGCGTTCTTTAAACATTCTCTTGTCTGCCCACATATGTCTCTGAAGTTTTGGGTTTTAGAAAAGGTGCAACATGACCCAAGGGGAGGAGATTGGGAGACTAGGTTGAGTAACAGGGAGCTTATTTGGCAATTAAAGTTAGATGCCACTAAGTATCCAGGGTTAAATGAAAGTGTCAGCTTGGCCTGTATTTTAAAAACCAAAAGGAATGTGTTATAGCTTAAGAAGCGCTTGTTTATTGTGTATACATGTTGAACACTATTTTTAATTTCAACATTTTTTAATATTTTTAATATTTGTTATTAATACAATCAATATTGTTATTAAATGAACTATCAACAATAATTATAAACTGCGCAAGCACTTTTATATGTTTGGAAGTAGTATAATGATTGAACTTTATAGGATTCCCAAGATCCCTACAGACTAGTTTAACATTTATAACATATTTTTAGTAGGTTCATCTACAATACACGACACACCATCTAAAACACACACACATTTCGAACTATAATATATGACTAGGAAATCTACAAAAAGTTATAAAAAGTGGTATTGAATATCTGGACAGGAGTGATCGTAGCATGTTATTATAGCAGATCACCGCAGTTATGAGATGTTCACATGGTTTACCATGACGATTTAAACTTGTTCACATCGTTTATTGTTATGACACAGTGATTTATTCATTTATTTATTTAGTTGCATACATAAATAATTCAGTTTTGCATACATATTTATTAATGGCATTATATTTGCACAAAGTATTGTATTTTAGTTACTATTTGAATGTTTTTAAATTTCAGTACGCTATTATAGAGTTTGATTCAAGTCACTGTAACTTTAAAGATTAGCTATTAAAGCATTGAACGAGGTTAATTATCAAATCAAATCAACATAATTAAGATGTTAATTGGTTTTGTTAACCTATTTAAGCTAATGGCATCTGCTATTAATTTGTACTTGAAAAAACCCGGTATTACCGGGCGAAAGCGCTTGTCTTTTAACTTGTTTGGATTTCGTTTTTTGCTACAACAGTTTTCGACTTTGTCTGGATTTCAACAATTGTTTGTGTAAATAAAGCAGAGTTCTATTAGATTTAGTACGATTGACTGATTTTACTGCAACAAGGATACATATATACATTTTTTTCAACAAGCCAGTAAGAGCCTTGCATTCCATTTGGCCTGCGTGTCCGGAGGGTTTGGGTCTGGTGAGCCTTCGCACTCACTGTTCCTGGTTCTTATAGACTGCTTGGTGATTCGTCTATTAAATGTTTACATAATGTAATTTATCATCCCTTCTTTGTATAACTTGCCCTTTAGTTGATTCTTGAATTAGTTTTGCTCCAAAACAAGGTTTAGCAACAGTTTGTCTTAATTTTAATACATCCCTAATCTCCCTATCAAATTGTGAATTTTTATGTATTGTAAACCATCTGTAACTGGAAGTTTTCTCCTCGGTTCTCTACTGAAAATGGGTTTCTAGCCTAGCTGACCCAACCAATTTAACAAATGTTAATAAATAAATACATAAATAAATACAGTGTTGCTACATGTACCTCTGGGCAGTGTTTTAACAGAGTGATTACGTGATGAGTGATGACCCTTTTTTGTCAGCTTTCCATGACTCTCACAACACGTGCGATACAATTGATGCTATTCACACATTGCTGATGCAATGTGTGATGCATGTATGCATTCTTTCACAGGAAAGCCAACCAGTGGTGTCCAGGGTAGATGCCACTTCAATTAGTTATTTGGTGATGTTAATGCAGGGATAGTAACTGCTACTAGTTTTCAGTGTCACTTACTAAAGAGACAGTGTAGTGTCAGGCCCATAGTCTTGTGTGATGCTGGCAGGCAACCAACGCTGTTTACAAAGTTACATTAAACATTAGTCACAGTGGGTCCCATTGTAAACACTCTGCTTACATTGTAGAGTGCACTGTGCTGTCTGTGGAGGCATGTAGGATAACTTCTACACTACTACTCCTGTTACATGACAATGCCAGACTGCCATATTGTCTGCAAAGGTATATATGGTACCTGTATATGTTCTTCCTCAACGTAACTAATCCTGTTCTATGACAATGCCAGTGTGCTACTGTCTGAACAGGCATGTAGGGTAACTGCATATGTTCTGCCCAAACATGACTAATCCTGTTCTGTGACAATGCCAGTGCACTACTCTGGTTGAGATATCCATGGGTGCATGCCATTTTCCATAACAGACACAGCTTTGATATGTTAGCCATGATAATATGTCATGTAAGTCTGGAAGGCTGTACATATGTATGTGGTAGCTACAGCAGATATGTTTGAGCCTCACTGTATATGTTCATGTTTGCAGTTCACAATGGATGCCACTTATTAGTGACTGCTCTATAGATTTATGGCATGCCCTTTCAGGTAGTATGCAGTATTACTTCTGGGCAGACATACTGCTTGTCAGCTTACACAAATTATTCATTTATTGTCCCTATGCAATTTTCCCATGAACTTGTGGAGATTACAGGGTGACTTGCTTTTTTATATATCCTGTTTACTCCCATCGATGTTTTTGTATAACATATATCTACATTGTTGAGATAATGCCTGTTCACACTGAGAGTTTCATAACTGATCATTTTTAATTTTGTTTACAGAATGCCATGTTCTGTAGATGCTGCTTGTGGCTGGTTCTTGTTACACATCTGGTCCATAATGTAGCATATTTGTTATGTGCCTACAACAAAATGCATCTTATTATACTATCTCTGCATTGCATTGGCTCTGCTTCTGCTTTTCTATTTTACCATCTGCATAAAGAAGGGTGTAAATCTGCAAGCTGGAGATGGTGTTTCCATGATCTTTGCCTAGGCCATGTAGTTTGCTGTTAGTCCCTTTAATGGTGCACACATATCTTTTTTTTATATATATATATATACACTGGCTTGGAAATATATGCAAGTATACCTACCTGTGTGTAATATGTACAAAACATCTATAGTACCTAGAGCACACATCTTTTTTTATGCTGCATACATATTCACTTGCACAAATCTCTAAAGTTAAAATCACAACACAAAATGAACACACAGACCATATTTCACAACCCTTTTCCTCCTTGCAGTGACAAATTACGTACTGACACTATACAGCCTTCTGTATACTGAACCCTCCTTCCCTCTCTGCCCTGAATCTATAACCCATAGCTCTCAACCGCTTAACACAAGAAATCTGGACAAAGCCAAAAATAATGGAGGGACAAAGCCTCAAAAATAGGAACAAATTTTAAACATCACTATTATAAACTTAGAAAGTTGCTAGAATAAAAGGTCTTGTGTTACTATGCATTTTCTGAAGGATATGAAGTCTGAAACTAAAATGACTGCCATTATTTCGTGAATCATTCCTCACTGATTCATTACAAAAATCCAGAAAATCACAAATTTTATGAGGAACAGACAAAAATCTGGGCATTCTACATAAATCTGTACAGCTGAGAGGTATGTTATCACCCCTACCTCCTTCTTACTCCCTCAACATACCCTTCCTGTCTGTATAGATCGAAAACTATTTCAGGGTCATACTTATTCACAAAAAAATCACAGTTATGTGATTTCAGCTAGTCAGTTATGTCCAGATCTGATTTGATCGCCAAGTCCAAAAAGGTACAAAACCTTTGTTATTTGTCTTTCTGACCCACTTCCTCATTTTCCCTCAGAAACACAATGCGCACTTGTACAAAGTATATAGTGGTGTGTGATTTGTGTTGCACAGGCTTCCTGTCAGTGTGTAACTGCTCAGTCCCAAATTAATTATATTTTCCATTTCCCTTCTCATGATGTCATTCTCATATGATGGATACACACAGTTTTTGTCAGGTATACAATCATTTTTTTTAGATTGTCTTCATTAATTCAGAGCTTCCTTGTGCCTGGCTTGAACACCACCTGACTGCAAGACTTGGATTGCTTCTAAAACCATCTGGACCTACAACGTTGATATAAGTATATTTTTTGTACATGGTCTGTTTCATTGATATTTAACACTTCTGTGCTCCATGTATTGATTTTGTTGAATTTATCACTGTTTTTCAGCCTGTACTTGTTAAAGAACTTCATCTGTTTGTTACTGTACTGCTCTTGGATTGTTTATTATTCTGCAACAGCTGTTCTGAGTTTGCCAAACTTCTCCCGAGTCTGCCAAAATATTTCTAAGTTTTGCAAAGTTTTTGTGTATTGCGAACATTTCTCAGGGTTAGTGAACTTATTTACAAGGATTCCTGATATTGCAGGAATTCTTACTTCTGTTTTAAAGCATTTGTTACTGCATTTGAGCTCAAAGCCAGTTTGTTTTACATTGGGAAGGTTCTTTTGCACTCTAGTGGGAGCAGAGCTACATTCAACCCATCCAAAGTTATTGGGTTTTTATCTAATTAGCCCGAGGGTTTAAATTTATAAAGGTCTTTCATCCTGCAAGTATAAAAGCTTCACATTTGCATGATGTACCACCATGGCTCCCTGTCCTTGCATGTAAGAAAACCTCTCTGGTTTAAAATCCTCTATAGGAAATGCTCTCCATAGTCTCTCACTGTTCACAGCTGGTTGAAGGAATTCTGGTTTATGCAGAGAGTGGTATCAATGTAGGTCATCTAATAGTATACTACTAAACACTCTTACTTTGACCTTTAAGTGACCCTCCCTTTCTTCTTCCCATCTAGAAATTGTGTTTCCTTGCTTTACATAGCATAGGCTAGATTCAGACCTGCTGAATCTAGACTGTTTAGTATCATTGTGCTCTTAAACCAGCCATCTTACATTAAGAGGGCCTCCCTGCACCCTTGTGGCAGGTGTGTAGCTCAGGACCTCTTTGAGTTGGGGACTGGTGGAGAAAGGCTGAGTTTGGGGCTTTGCCTTTGGTAGTTGAATTAAAACTGTTTAAATGTGACTGTATATAAGCCTCACATTTGTGCAGGTTTTCACTCAGTTTTGTGGAGCTGCTCAATGTTTGGAAACTTTAGCCAGAGGTCTGGAGTGCATCTGCACTGAAATACAAGGCATCCACTAAAAAAAAAAAAATGAAAAATAAGTATATTTTAAGCCAGCACTGCTTTGTTGACTGTATTTAATTGAGTTACTACTTCATTTTTGCTGCTTGTGACTAAGTCCAGCTAGCCCCTTCCTTCTCAAATTACACATTCAAAAAATCATGCCACAATGGATGGGCAGTTTCCCAGCATTTCTTCTGCCAGTTTGATTGATATGGAAATCCTGATGCAGTGTAGCAATTGCTTCATGTATACTGACAACCATTTACTTCTAAAGCAAACTAAAACCCTATGTGAGAGATGCAAATACAATGTGGAATTGGAGTCAATTCTCTCAGGTAAAAACAAACTAGATATCAAACAGGCTGTCAGCACACATGCTTCACCTCTCACATAAAATAAGGTCATGACACATAAACCCACATATGCGGAGGCACGCACTAAAAGCCTGTCAAAAGAACAGAGACCTCCCAAATGCACACCATCCACACTCACCACTAAAAAAAGAAACCACTATACATATCCACACACACACCCATGTCTCAACAAATAAGTCCCTAAGATAATGCACATCAAATGTCTTGGGCACAGAGGACACCATAGTGAGACACACAAATGTCCCCCTCAACAGATTGGACAAGGAGAAGGTCACAGTCAGCTCTCTATCAGGTGCCAGGATCCAACAAATCATGCATGCACTCAGGTCACTCAATAATAAGTACTGTTATAACTATGTGATAGTCTATATTAGAGTGAATGAATTGAGATGTACCTCTCTGGACTACATGAAGACAGACATGATGGAACTCTCTGATTATGTGTCCCAGACAGATACGTCTTTAGCCCTAAGCAGTATCCTTCCCTCACCCAGGATGATGCCACAATATAAACAAAAAATTCAGCAATTGACTCAGCTTCTAGTGTCAGTCCAGGGGGATTCAGTATCTGTCAGCCTGGTAGGATATGGTAGACACACCCCGCTGCTTTACTAGAGATGTCACTGCTAGGCTTTCAGATACTGGCAAAGGCCCTTGCCTCCCCATAGGGCCTTTTTATGCAATATCAGAACAACAAATTTTCCAACATAACAAACTCTAATTGAGACAAACTCAGGGATGTGCTGCTTAATGCTCAGAGTTTAAACATGTAACTGCACTCCCTTGAAGCAATCCACACCTTAGAGGATGCTGACATCTGTGCAGTTACCGAGATATAGCTCAAGGCTGCTGTGAGAACCCCAGCCTTGCAATGCTACAGTGAATTCCACAAGTTCAGAACGCAAAATGAGCATGAAGGATCCAAAGATGGAGGTGTAGCCATCTTCATTAAAACCACATACACTTTGAGACTGGTCTAACAGCATGACTCTTTTGAATACTCCATGTCCAGTTAATTATAGGGAAAGAACCATACCACATCATTGCTAACTATAGATCCCCCACCATGAGCCAGGATAAGTACACACCCTACCTTGATTTACTGGAATCTATCACCATACAGCCTAACACCTTAGTCATGGGAGATTTCAACTATCCTTCCATAGACTGGGGAGCATGCACGAGCAAAAAACTCACTCACCCAAAGGGTCCTAGACTTTGTTAACACAAATGCTCTGTAACAGATAGTCTGCACCCCCACTAGGGGCTCTAATGTTCTGGACATAATACTCACCAATATATAGGGTCACTGTACTTCCCCATGTGTGATGCCCTCCCTGGTCAGGTCAGACATCAAATCACTCATTTGAAGTAATTACTGGAACTGGCACCCTCACAGGAACAAAAATTATTAAAAACTTTACCAAAGCTCACTACAGCCTACTAAATGATGGTGTAAAAAGTTTCATACTACCCACAATCACAGACATCAATGATCACTATTCAAAAGTGTATACAAATGCCCTGTACAGACACTTAAGTGACTGCATAAACTCTGCTGTACCTGACCAGGTCAAAACCAGGTCTTCCAGTAAAAACAAGCCACTGTGGTGGATCTCAAGTATAAACAGATTACAGAGGAAGAAACTTGTCCAAAATCAAGAGTGATATCTTAAGCCTAAACAAGAAAATCAGAAATCTTGTAAAGTCTTATAAAGCAAATTCTGAAGCTAAAATAGCCAGGGATAATCATAAGGCAATCTTTAAATATGCCATAAAATTGTTCCAATAACAATGATGTAGTCAAAGCACAGTAAAGTTTATTCCACCATTCACTAAAATTCCACTGCAAAGGTAAAATCCTCCTAAATCCAACAGTGAAGTAAGCGCTTTCGCCTGTGAACAAACCAGACTTTATCAAACTGTTGTATTTCCTTTCCCATTGCACTTATATACTTTTATGTACTTAATTAGTAACCAATTAACATTTAAAAATACAGTTCTCCAGAAATTTAAAAGTGTATATACAAATACTAAAACTCTGTGTTAGCAGGATTGTAATAAATATAAATTTTGTTACCCAAAAGAATAATGTATTTATACACAAAAAACATACATTGTATTTCAACTAGTAACATTCTAAATCACAACTTCCTAGCTCTCTGTTTTAACACTGGCCATATGGATAAGTGATCATAGTGGACCCACTTGACATTTTCTTTAATCATAGCTTGAGAACTGGCTATGTTTCTGAAAAATAGAGAACAGCAACAGTAATCGCCTTGCACAAAGGAGGGCCATGAACTGACCCTGGGAACTACAGACTCATAAGTGTAACAAGTCTCATCTGTATGGTTATGGAAAAGAATTATCATTGACCTTATCAACAAGGACTTAGGTGACCTCCAAATGTTGAATCCAACCCAATATGGCTTTGCTAAGGGTAGATCATGCTTATTAAACCTGGTGGACCACTTTGAGAATGTCACCAAAGCCATGGACAAACTTAAGACAGTGCACACAGCCTATCTCAACCTTGCCAAAGCTTTTGACATAATTCCCCACTATGGTATCATTGAGACACTCTCCCAGATAGGTATCACCCTTATGTTACTAGATGGATAGCCAATTGGCAAAATGACGAAACACAATCTGTCAAAATTGGTGACTTTACCTCCACTAGTAGATCCATCATCAGTGGAGTATCACAGGGCTCTGTACTGCTCCCCTTACTGTTTGACACCTATTTCTCAGAAGTCCAGAACAAAGTAGATGGCCTTTGGCTCACTGATGATTCCAATCACTGAGACCCTCAACAATGTCAACATATTGTAAAAGGGATAACACAAACAAATGGTTGGTGCCAAAGCCATGGTCTAAACCTAAATGCAAAAAATGCATTATTATTCCATTTGGCAAAACAGAATTCCCTACAAATTACAATACTGACAGCACCCCCCCCCCCCCCACGAGTTTCAACCCAGTGGTGTAGACCTGGGAACATGGGTTGATAGCAATCTGAACTTTGACCACCAAGTTTCCACAGTGGTAAGGGAAGGCGTCTATATAGAGCACCTCATAAGCAAGGGTATAACATCCAGGTCAAGGGATGTTATAACTCCACTGTACTCGACCCTTATCAGACCAGTAATAGAGTATAATGCACCCTTTTGCATTTACCTCACCAGATACCTGCAGCACCTGGAGAGACCACAGAGGTTTCTCACTAAGAAAATACAGGTACCCCAAACCATGACTTACATGGACAGGCAGAAAGCCCTGTCACTTTACTCTGTGTCTTATAGGTTGTTGAGAGGTAATTTGTGTCTGGTCTATTGGGCAATCACTAACCCTGCCCTAATGGAAATGCTGCACATCCGCAAGTCAAATGGCACAAGAGTCATTTGCTCTAAGGATCAACAGAACATGCTGAAGAGACAGATATGGTTCCCAGAGACTGCTGTTTCTCTGGAATAGACTTCCTATTTGTATAAAACAAAGGTCACCACTGATCCTATTCTAACACAATGCAGATAACTGGATGGGAAACTAAAAATTCACCCCTAGGGTGGCACCCTTATCTCTCATGGACAGGGGTAGCTGGTGTTGATCACAGACCTGTTCTGTTCATAAATTTGTTCTGTGAACTAGCCTAAAAGAACAAATGGGGATACTTGGGATTAATATGGCTAGGCTTGTAAGGGCTCTAGGGCCGCTAGCCCATTAACCTCCTATGAAGCTATACTTCTGCCTCCATGTGCTCTGTTTCAGTTCTGAATGCCTTTACACTTTTCTTATTTAACATGTACACCATAGAGGATTAGTGTGAACTACCTGCAGTGTGTAAGACTTTCATGAATTTCAGGCATTGCCACAGTCTTTGAACATGGGTGAAATCATAACAAAGAAAACTCTGTGAAGAGCAGTCCAGATATAACCTGAATTCACTCATGGTTATCACTGTGTGAAATGTTATGCACTAAATGTAGCAGTGTCTTGTCCTGAAAATAACGAAATGTCAGTAATGTCAGACAGCAGGGTGGTCTGATGATGTCCTATGCCCCACAGAAAGTTTTTCTTGTGGATAGAAGGTATCAAGATACAAAAGGTTAAAATGTTTCCATAATGCCCCAAATCACTAGAACATGTTCTTTGTACTGCAGGATAATTCTTTCTTGAATGAAGCCCAGTGGAAGTTAGGCTGTAATATCAGACTGACAAGTCAAACTGCCATATATAGTATTTCACATTAAAAACACTCCTGATGAAAATGGAAGACAACTTAAAGACAGAAACAAGTCAGGAAAAATAAGTAAAAAAAAAAAAAAAAAAAAAAGCCATCTTGAATATAGTGACTTTGGAAACAAAGTGGACATTCTTGGAAATCATATTTTATGATCGTGTTTATGTCTCTGGGACTTCTGAAAAGTCTGTAAAAATGGCAGTTGTTTTATTGTTTTGCCAAATACGAAAAACTATTTCAGAAATGAGATCAATTAACATGCAAAAGGAAGGAACTTCATAAAATATTAATGTCTTCAAACACATCTAGAAGTTTTTCCTTAGCTGCTTTCTGCTTCTGGCACATCTCACAGGCTCATTCTAGGTCTGACCAGTTTAGTTACATCACACTGCGACAGCAGTTAGACTGTTTCATGGAACATCATTACCACCACAGGCATATTTAATTTATCTCACTAAGATGTTCCAGGAAATACTAATAACTCATTGCATAATTAATACATCATTTATAGTCAAGAAAATATTTTAAAATTGAGCACTTACATCAGTGTCTGTTCTTAATTGTTCTCTGAAGTTATGACATGCAAGGACCTGCATCGGTTAAATAAGAAGAGACAGATGTCACTGTCATGGAAGGTGTCAGTAAGATTACACAGATAAATTGTTTACTGTCAAGTACATGAAACTCAGCAAACCTTAAAAGTTTCTAGGCCATTCTGATAAATTGAAGTTTTCAAAAAACCCATTGTGAGGCAGAAACACAGCGCTGTACTTTCATAACTGCAGGTTACATTGCCATCCATTTAAAGTTTACATGAAGGTACTTAAAACTTTGCAAGAAGTGGATGTTCTACTGGTTACACAGCAAACAGAAATGAGCTATGTCATTCTGGACTTCCTTTGGTGAAATCCTTATCAAAAGATTAATCAATCAAATTATAAGCAGTTCAGACAAATTCAGTTGATTATCCTCTGTACAGTTTATATACTGATAACCTAAACTATTTAATTATTGCTGTGTCACAAATCTGCTATGAAGATACAAACAGTAACATATATGCAGCATGGCCTCTTACATGCTCCTATTGAGTGTTGATTATAATTTTCATGGTTGAATAAGGAGCAAATCTCTTCAATCCACTTGTTCTCACTGTTGTCCCCTTGTAACTTCACAAACCACTAATCCCTTCAACTGCGGCAGGTGCTTACAATAAAAAAAACTGTCATCTTTCCAAAAATGATTGTATTCAAGCAGATGTACTACATAACAGACCAGGTAAATGTAAACATATGGCTATGCAACGTCTTTTCACCAGTTTATGCAGGACGATCTATCAGAAGGTACTTTGTCTTTCACACACCAAGTCCTCCCCCCATTTCTTGAGCTGCAGCTGTGTTAAGCTTGATTCAGTGTTGTTTAAATAAATAACATAATAATCACAACTGTTTCTCACATGTGCAGTATAAAATGGGGAGACAAAACCAGTGATGCAACGTCAAAGTTATTGCACCCTTTGTACTACTATGCCATGCACTGTGTTTCGTAAATTCACAGTCATTATCATTTGTTCTAACACTACAGTCCTGTTTATTAGGATGGACATACAGCAGAGAATACATATGCATGTATACAAAACAGTAGACCTCATTAAAAGCATTACTGAATGACTATGAAGTAGGTACAATCAGGAGCCGTTAGCCAAACAAGAGATGAGTAGTGATGTTAAAAGCAGGCATCCAGCATTATGTGACTCTACAGTCAATACTACAAAGGTGAGATCATGGAGGTCCTGTTAGGCCTGTGCAGACCAGATATATCTATATATATCTATATCTATATACATATATATATATATATATATATATATGGGCGTCTCCAGCTGAGATAGAGTACAGAGGCGCTGCACATGTGTTTGACTGACAGGAGACAGAAGATGATACAGAATAGATTGCTACAGAACTTTGCTTACTGGTGTTTTGACAAAATCTCTCTGAAGTCGCTGAATAAGTATAAGGAGAGGTATGAATGGAAAGCTTTCATCTGGAATGATCTCTACATTCATATTTTGTGACTCGTGGCTATGTTGCAATTGCTATTTGACCACTAGATTTGTTTAAATTCAGAATGATCTGCAGTGACTTAGATGAATGTGTTTATCTTAAATAAGATATTTTAATATTTAAAAGAGCATTTTCAGCATGCAAGAGAAGACGACTTGGGATCCTTGACCTAATGTATCATACCGGCTGTCGTCTGAGCTTCCACAATAAAAATATTATTTGTTTTCAAAGCTGCACTTTTATTAGCAATGGAATTATATGCCTTTAAACTGATATTTATTAATTCAATTTTTGTTTCCTGCCACAGCTGTCTGTTATCATTAATGTTTCTAAGCTCCTTTTCAGTCATTCCAGTCTTTCATTAAAGCTGGTTTGAAGTACTCCTTTGCACCAAGCATCTGCAAATATGGAAATCCTGAATGTAAGCAATGGGGGGAGTATGCTGACAGAAGATTGCATCCCACTGTAGTGCCATCCTGACAGCTATGGGGACTATCCTACTGCTGGCAGAATTCCCAGCATGCATTATATATTCGCAGGACAAACATAATGGGCCTGTACCAGCAACTGTCAGTCATTTAGCTTTAGAGCCCAACTTTCTTACTGGGGTAGGTAGCCTGACAAAAATGCTCCTCATCGGCTCCTAGCTGACTCCTCACAGACTGGATTTGTTAATCAAACCCAAGTTAGTACGGTATAGTTACGTCTGCATTCCTCTCTGTCACAGAGCATGTATTTTTAGATTAATAGCACTGTTGAAAATTCTATGTGCTTTAAGCCTCTATAGTTTTAATACAAGTTTTACTATCTTCTGTGGTGGCACAGTAGTGCAGCAGATAACATCATTGCTTCACAGCAAGAGGTTCTCCAGTTCAGTCTTCAGCTGGGGTGCCTTCTCTGTAGACATGTAGTAGGTGGATTGGACACTCTGAATTCGCCATAGGTGTGAGTGCGCATATGAATGCATGGTGTGGAAGAACAAATACAGCAGGGCTAGCCACTAGGCAGTGTGAACCTTGGCTGTAGATGATTGCAACTGTTGAAGAGACACCCTGACCCCATGTGCAAAAATAGGAAAAAAGGGCTGTGACTCTCTCTCTTTACACACACACACATATATATATAAATGTGTACCCACAGTCACACTTGTGCGTGTGTGTGCGTGTGTGTGTGTGTCTGTGTGTTTATGTAAATATATATATATATATATATATATATATATATATATATATATATATACACAGATATATATATATATATATATATATATATATATATATATATATATACACACACACAGATATATATATATACACACACACACACACACACACACACACAGACACACACACACACACACACACATATATATATATATATATATATATATATATATATACACACACACACACACACACACACACACACACACACACACACACACACACACATATATATATATATATGTGTGTGTGTGTGTGTGTGTGTGTGTGTGTGTGTGTGTGTGTGATAGTAGCTATGTGTATTTGTGTCTATATATGTAGTAGCAAATATAGGCTACCAACACTTCAGTAAGAAGTAAATAGGAGAATATTTGTACATTCATCCCTGGTTTGGCACTTATGTCTCTAATGGACACAGGCAGCCCATAAATGGTTCATCTCCCAGCCCCCTGCTTATAAATGTTTCACCTCCCAAGTTCCTGCTTACACTTATCAAGAGTACCAGAACTTGTCAGAGATTTGGGATGCATGGCTAGGCTTAAAAAGGCCTTTGTGGTTATTAGCCCAGTAAACACATATGAACCTATTAAATACACTAACAACATCTGGAAAATACAAAATAAATGAATGTGAGGGCTTGCTGCAGACAACCACTCCTATGGTTGCTTTATCATTAAAAAAGATTTCCTTTGATATCTCACACAGGAGTGAGTGGTTATATTCAGACCTCAAACAATGTAACCGAGTTTCTGTCAGTCTTACCTTAGTGAGTGGTCATCTTTATATGCATACACTATGGCAGACACCAGTTGTCTCCTTCTAGCATTATATCTAGTTAGCAGCTGCTCCAAAGCTGAAAAAACAACACTTTTTTGTTTTTTTTCCAAGTCTCACACTGGTGAATGATGGTTTACCTGTGAGCTGTCGACAATCTTTTTTTGACTCACCATTTGCCAAAAATTAATTTAAAAAATAATGAGAAGAAAAAGCAATAAAAAACAGAAAAAAATATTTTTTGCAGGGGGTGAGGAGCCTGTACGTCCTCAAAATATATATACCAGCTCAATGGCCACATACACTGGAGAAAAGGGCAGAAACCTCTAAAGAATGCACCATATTGTAGTGAAAATCATTCTGACATAAAATGTTTGCATGAAAATGTGTCATCCAAATACAAAGAGATGACTCACAGGAACTGTCTTTTCCTCACAGGATTTTATCCTGCTGGACAGTAGAAACTCTCTAAACAACAAAAGTAAAGTGTCTTTCAACAGGTCTCCTATAAGTGTATGGGAATATATGTAAGCAGAATATAATTCAAGAAAATGTTCATGCAGGGTCTGTTTTGTCCCTCAGAAATTAAACAGGTTAATCAGCAATGTAACCCCACCAAATATTAAGTGTAATGGATTTGGGTAAAAGCCTTTTAGGCACAAAGAACTGCTTAGTGAAAAAAGAAGTCTCTTGCTGATGGCTTGTGTAGAGGAAAAAGGAATTTTCTGGCAAGGCAACCAATATCTAGTTTAACTAAATATCTTTGATAAAAGCAACTTTCAGATGATACTGACAAACACAAGTCAAAACACTCCTTTTTGGTTCAACACTCTGACAGGGAAATGTAGATTCCAACCTCTAAATTTGCACTGCCAATTAAGCATATTTATTTGCAGACTCCTAAATGAACACCTCTGTTATGGTAGATTCCTCCAGACACCTTAGGAGCTAACTTCAAGAGTCTTCTTCACTCTCTGACATTTGACTCTCTGACTTCTTGTCCTCTGCCAATTTGTCTGTGTCCTTGCTTTATATAGGTACCTGCCTCCCTTTGTGCCAAATTACCAAAACTAACAGGTAATTTACAAAAGGGCCAGACCCTCAAACACCCTGATATACACTAACAACTGTCACTAACTTTTTACAACTTTGTTTGGGTAAGGCATGCCCAGTAATCCCAATGACATCTATTGTCATTACCCATTAGGTCTTCCTCGTGGAATTGTCATGTATGTTCATAGGATTGTAGGATCACAGGAGGTTACTAGGCTATTGACCTGGAGGTCATTTGAAGCCTAGCCATTTCATCCCAATGTAAAACTACAGATACTCTAGAAAATACACAGGACTGTATTTATTAATGACTGCCCATGCCCAAGAGGGTTGTGATAGTCATCCCTGGTTTGAATTTATGGTGCCCCATCCACTCATCCAGGTTCCTTTCGAACAGTGCCATAGAAGTGCTCTGCTTCACATGAATTGGCAGCCAATTCCAAAGACACAACAGTCACTGGGAGACAAATCTGTTCCTCCAGAACATCCTGTTCAAGTCAAGGGCCATATTTAGGTTCTTGGAATGAGTAACTCTAGTCCCGTTTGATTTATGGATGTGCAGCAAATTCATTAGGTTTGAGTCGGAGATTGCTCTGTAAGTGAGGCATAAGTATCATGTCTTTGTAGTCCTTGATAACTGGGACTACAGAGCTAGGATGAAGTTATTATTAGACACACCTGCCTATTAAGTAAGCTCATGTTCAGAAGTGAATAGAGCATATCAACAAATTAAAAACTGTATTAACGACTTACTTGTAGAAGGTAGGATAGAACACAAAATATATAATTACATGTTATTACTGTACCCTAGGATCCCCTATTTTTTCAGGATACCTAAAATTCATAAAAACTTGACAGACCCACCAATGAGACCTTTAGTGGACGGACGTAGTTCACCTACCTATCCATGTGCAAAATTTGTTGACTCTTTACTTAAGAAATATTTAATAGCTGAAAACCAAGTGTGTAAAGACTCTTGGTGTTTTCTGAGTAAAATCGACAGTTTGCAATTTGATGTGGACTGTAATTTCCTTACAGTCAATGTAAAAGATCTGTACACTTGCATTCCACACCTAACAGGGATGGAGTGGGTAGGGTTTATGTTGAGGAAAAATGGTGCATCAGAAGTAGTAATATCCTTAGTTATGGAATTACTTGATATCATCCTGTCTAATAATTTCTTCTTATTTGACAACGTGTACTATTTGCAAAAAGTAGGAGTAGCCATGGGCTCCCCATGTGGAGCCAGCATAGCAAATTTAGTCATGGCATACTGGGAGACAGAATTTGTGTTTAAGTTAGAAAACATAAACAATTCCATTGTTTACTATACACGTTATTTGGATGACAACTTTATTTTATTTAAAGGTGACATGGTTGCCAGTAATAAACTACTGGACTATTTTAATAAGTCCACTCAGTTTTTACAATTCACATCAACGTTTGACACTGAAGACATAGCATATCTGGATATATGGCTCTCAAAGAATAGAGTACAAAAATGCTTTAAGGCTAAGATTCACAGGAAGAGTACGTACTCTAACGCCTTCCTGCATTTCTTTAGTTGTCATCCCCACCGCCAGAAGAGGTCGGTGGTTAAAGGCCAACTGGTAAGGGCCATACGAATAGTGAGCAAAGAGAATGAATTTCTAGAAGTATGCTATTTTTTGAAAAGTATGTTTCTGGGGCGTAAGTACCCTGAAACGTTATTAGATTCACTAATAGAAGAAGTAAAACTCAAGAGATCTAACAAGATTTACAACCCTATACTCAGTGTCAAACAGTTAGTCAACACTCAAATGCAAAGTGACAATGTGAATAATTCATCAGTTATGGATGGTATCAACAGTGAGGTGTCAAAAAATAAGCCAGACTTCCATCTAAGCTTTACCACTATGTTTATGGTGGACAGCCAAGTTGTCTTGAGGATTATACAGAAAAACTGGGAACTATTTAGAATGAATACAGTACTTTTTATAAAGTTGGGTGACAGTCCTAAAGTGGTGTTTAGAAGAGGGAAAAACTTAAAGAACTTGCTAGAACAACAACATAGAACCATTCCCAAAATAACAGGTATGGGCAAATGTGAAGCTTGTAACTTTTGTAAATACATTAATGTCACTAATAATTTCGGTATAAATGGTGTACAATTTAAATTAAAACAGCGGTTCAACTGTAATTCTAGGTACATGGTGTATTTAGCTTGATGCCGAAGCTGTACTGCATTTTATATTGGAAAAACGGAACGGAGACTCCGTGATAGGGTCTACGTACATCAGTACGCAATATCTAAAGGCAAAACTGACAACGCACTAGCTAAATACATACAGTTGCACAAAGGCCACAAATTTAAATTTATGGCTATAGACCAGGTAGCTATAGACATTAGGGGTGGACCTGTACCCTTACGGTTAGAAGAATTCGAATTGCTGTGGCAAATTAGATTGAACGCTTATAATTTCCCTGGTATAAATGAAGCTTGTTCCATCAGCTGTATTTTGAAATTAAAAAGTTTGCAAAGATGAAAACGTGTTATATTTCTTTAGGTGTGTCTCATTCATAAGAATGATATATATTTTTTAAGTATTGAGCAATTTTAAATATAACTGTAGAATGTGTTATTTGCTATTTTTTATTTTAACTTGAAAATGATAAGATTTTTAATTAACCAGCATATACTAGATAGGTTTAGTGTTTATGCAAGTTAACACTGTTTGATGTGCACTGCTTCTTACATTGTAACTTTATAGTAGTGAGTAGCAGATTTAATGTGTGAGTCTTGCTTTAAAAGTTTCCAAGGAGAGAAGGTCTGTGGTGATAGGTAAAAAGTATCACCTGTTGGTATTTAAATGCATTTTGTTGTATGGTGCATTTGTAATTTGAAAAAGTTTGCTTTGGAAGCAAATAAAAAGTGCTTCAAGTTTGCTTTGGAAGCAAACGAAAAGTGCTTCATTATTTTGTATTAAAACAGAACTCAGACTTTTTTCTGCTTGTTGTTCTAGTGTCCGTTTTGTTCTAGTTGGTTGTGGGCAGTGGGCTTGCTTCTTTTTAAAATACGACTAACAAGAAGTGAATAAATGCATAAATAAGGATGATGTCACACAGTACTGAAAAAATACAGTCCTTTTGTTTGGCTGTTTAGAGATGCCCCTATGATCATTTTTCTATACGCTATATAAAAGAAAAAAGATATTAAGAGAGAGTCTAGTGTACAATGCAGAAGGAGATCTGTCTTTGAAGAAAAGATTTAGGATATCTAAACTAATCAAATAAGAAAAAATAAACATAACAGAGACCTATTATATTCTAAAGGGCAAGGGATATAGTGGCATTTGCTTCACTTACTATTGCCACTGGAGTCCATATAGTGTTGAGAACAATGGTACTGAACAAAGCATGTGCGAGTGTGTGTGTATGTGTGTGTGTGTGTGTGTGTGTGTGTGTGTGTGTGTGCGTGCGTGCGTGCGTGCGTGTGTGTGTGTGTGTGTGTGTGTGTGTGTGTGTGTGTGTGTGTGTGTGTGTGTTTGAGGTGGGATGAATTATTAGGTGAAAGCTGGGCTTGTGTCATTTTTGATGATTTTTAATAACAAATCTGGGCAGGAATGTAAGATAGACAAAAAAATGCTACCACTAAAGTAATGGGTTTTAATGTTAGATAATCTAAGTCAGAGCTGAAACATTTAGAGACATTGGGGTCTTTCTGGAGTTGGGGAGAGACATAGGAACTTACGGGAAAAGAAAGAAAGTATTTTGTGGAGAAATTAAATAAAATGATTGTATTTCATAGTGCTATGTGTCTTCATTGTCATTTATTCATTTCACTTCTTGATAGTTGGATAACTTAACCTTTGTGTTAATACCGTTTCATAATAAAAGCTGTAGGATTGGATAAGGTATTATATGGTTGAAGGAAAGTTTTAGTTCAATTTCAGACATATTTTCAGGAAGTATATTAGTCCCCTCTGACACATTTAGCCAAACATCTGATAAATTTGTAAGGCAAATACATTTCTCTAAATTAACCAAAAGGTGAACATATCAGACAATGGTCTGGGTTATAAGGAAAGAAAGATCCATGACATTTATTAACGTTGTTCTCATTTCAACCTGACAAGTATGGTGGTCTACAAAACCTTTTCAACCTGAGTATGAGCAACACGTATATATATATATATATATATATATATATATATATATAGGGAGAATTTAATATAGGATGTTTTGGAAGGTGGGAAGAAACTGGAGTACACAGAGAAAACTTTGGAAGATTTAAAGAGAAGATGCAACGCTCTATATACACAATGAGCAGACATTAGGACTGAACCTCAAAACTTAAAGTTGTAAGGCAGAAATCTTATCACTAATCCAACCTGCTGATGCTGTATCTAATGAGGTCTAGTGTCGGTGTTCTATGAAGGCTGGGGGAGGAGAGCTTTAAATCTCCCATCCTGAAAAGAAGCCATAATGATCATAGTGCTAAAGCCCAGTAAGATAGCACATGAATTGTTCTCTTACAGACTTTCTTAATTCCATAATATTTTTGTTAAAATGTTATATGTAGGAAAAACACATTAACATGAATTTTCCATGAATTACCACATCAGTGGTAGTCCACTGAACACAGAAGGCATTATATGATATCTGGGAACACAGGTTGACAGCAACGTCTCTTTTGATCACCACATTGCCACTGTGGTCAGAAAGTCCTTCTATGTGGCACATCTCATTACTAAGGGTTTTTCCATCCAGGAAGAAATAGGTCATTGTCTACCTCTACTTTTCCCCTCATTAGGCCAGTCATTAAGTACAATGCCCCATTTGGCATGTACCTCACTAAACACCTGCAACAACTGGAGAGGCCACAAAAGCACCTCACAAAGAGGGTCCTAGGTCTTGAACATTTGTCCTTTATGGAAAGACTAAAAAAACTCCAAATATTCTCTGTCTCATATCGCCTACTTAGAGGTGATCGCTGCTTGACCTACAAAGCCATGTCTGACCCAGTTCTGTTAGAAATGCTACATCTAAAGCAATCCCAATCCCTCCGCACCACATGCTCCAGAGACCTCAACCTCATTACCATAATCATCAGAACATGCTAAAGGGACAAGTTCATAACCCAGAGACTGCCCCTGCTATGGAACAGACTTCCCATACTTGTCAAGCAGAGTGCCTCATTGGCCCTCTTCAAGAGAAAGCTTGATGAGTGGATGGGAAATAGAAAATTCACCCCAGGGATCACTCCAGTGGCTTTACTCGACAGAGACACTGGGAACTAAGTTTGGTTGGCACGATGCCAGGATTATCATATGGGCCAGGCTTGTAAAGGCACCAGGGCCTTTAGCCTAGTACACACTTAAGAACCTATGAACATAATAAAACAAATAACTACTTACATAAGTGTCTACATAACTTCATATTATATGCCTTACTAAAATGGTATAAACTGATCATAGAACATAGACTAATATTTCTCTGCTAATAAGTTCAATTTTTTCCAGTAACTGCATTCTGTGGTTATTTTGTTTGTTTTCATTTTAACAGTAGACATTTCTTTTTGACACAGAATGGTAAGAATATTCATAAAGTCTCAAAATGAAAGTACAACCTCATTTTTCCAATTATTTGCAGTAATTTTCCCGACTAATGTTAAAAAGCTCCAGAGCAGTGGGGAATGAGACATAGATACACATCCAGGAAATGGGATATTAAACACCACCAAAAGTTTAGTCAACATAAATTTAGCAGACCACAATGCTTACAGGAGACATTGCTTTTCCAGGAAAAGGTTGTAGGACCTTGCAATCATAAACTATGTGCTGCCAATATGATCTGACTAAAGATTTACACTTCCAAGCAACAACACCTACTTTTTGTATATAATTCCAATTCTATGTAGAATGATAAAAGCTCTATATATAGAAATTCCCAGCAACCAGCACAATAATTTACTGCAATTGAAAATAGGCTTGATGACTCTCAACCCTCTCAGTACAAAGAAAACAACATTAATATTATTTACCCCAAAACAATTCTCTTCCCAAAAGAGCATCTTTTCAATATCTTCAAAGAGAGCACCATGAAAACTCAACTAGTCTCCCATACTAAACTGCTGGGAATCATCACTGATGAAAACCTGAAATTTGATCAAAACATTCTCCATGTAACCAATAAAATGAATCAAACAGATGGATCATTATCTAGGATAAAAACTCACATTGTAGACTCAGATAGAAAAAATATTGCAAAAACCTGCTTTCTCTTACATCATGTCTCAAAGCTATTCTGGGTTTGATGGAGTGCCGTAAGAACATCAAACAAATATCATCAAATTATTTAATGTGTTATTTAAAATGAACTAAAGAAATCAGTATAATGTATAGTATTTTGGGAAAATAACCATTTTGATTAAAATCAACCTGTCTTCCATACAAAATAATAACTTGTGACGTTTATTTATTGCTGCCTTATATTGCTTGAAAACTCTTTCAGTAATTCATTGGTGCAACATCTTTAGAACTGCATGAAAAAGCAACCTCTAAATGTTTCTTTACTAAACCATTTAAATTCACTATTAAGTTTTATGTCAAGTAATTTAACTCTTTGATAATCAATAAGGTGTTAGATTTATTCTGACTGAACTTTAGACCTGACATCGGTTCAAAATATTTAATGATTTTTTTCTATATTTGCTATCAAAAACTCAATATTACCTATCGTACTTTGTCAGCACATAACTGTTAGAACTATATTGATAATATATTTTGAACATTAATGTATTATTTTTTAAAAAAGAAATATCTTTATTGTATTATCACTTATAACATAGGTAATCATGCATTTATTTAAATTAAAACAAACAATATTGACATATTTTCAGTTCTAAGCATTATACATCACTTATCTTCTATACAGTTATTGTTAGTCAAACTTTACATACCTCATTCAGTTCCTGCCTTCCCTTAAACCTCATTCCTCCTCTAAAACATTATTCTCCATGTATTGTGCTCACAATTCCCATTTTTCTATGTAATTTGCCCCTACCCTTGTCTAAAGATTCCACTTCCAGTTCCTTTATCTCTGCTACTATATTCACTACTTCTAGAATGGTTGGTTTAGACATTGATTTCCATTTTCTAGTAACTGCTTTTTTGGCAGCCAGCAGAAGTAAACTCAGAAAGGCTTTCTTATGTCTAAGTAATTCGGATTCTGTATCACAGCTCAAAAAAAATCCTTACTTACACATGCTTACTCACTTAGTATCTGTGACAAGAGTAGTTTGCAGAGAAAGTTTTACAATCTGCCAATTCATTACACTACAAAAAATATCTTCCCAATTATCTCATTCTTCTCTATCACACCTCCGCCATTTGCAATCTACCTGAGGGAAAAAATGAAGTCTCCTTGGGGTATAAAAATACGTATGCAAACATTTCAAGCAAAGATCCTAAATCTTCTAGACTTTATTACATATTTGGGAGTCATAGTTATATCCTCCCATTCTTTCTTTGTGAATTGCTTATCTAGACTCTCTTCCTCATCCTTTCTAACCTCCTCTGATTGATTCCTATAGTTATGCAATATTTCATATGCCCTACTAATTATCCTTTCTAAACAGCAGCTTCTATTCTAAACTACCAATACTTGTCTTTCATGTAGGACCCCCTTTTCCTTTCTCTTTGCCTATATTCTGATATCAATCATTGCTAGGGAAAACAATCTCTAGCTTGCAGTCCAAATGAATTCTTGTCCTGTTCCCATTTTATAACCTTTCCCCTCTCAAATTATTTGCTCCCAATTCCTTGGTTCCTTTGCCTGTTTTCTCCAGTAAATTATAACCCCTTCTTGCCTATTCTCTGCCCCCCTAACTGGATACATCACTATTGGCAGACTCTCCTTTCCTTTCCTGGGTTGGCTTAGTTTTTAAAATACTTTCTGTTACTTTATGGATATAATATTATGCATGGTTATTGTTATTGTCCTTCAGGATTTGGATCCAAAATCCCACTCTCTCCTTATTTCTTGAGCTTCTCCCTTATTTCATCATCACCCCTTTCCACTTTGAATTATAGCTTTTTGCTTGCTCTACATATAAGAGCCTTAATTGTGTAGCTCTGAAATACCCATTCAAATTAGGTAATTCCAGACCAACTTGTTTTATCAGCAGGATCAACTTATCCAACTTGCCTATTGCCCACTTCCCCTCCCAGATTAAATACTTCAACTCTTTAATTGCTATCCACAACTTCTCATCTGGTTGATAAAAATATACCTGATATATAAAAATAAAGGGACTAAAAACATCTTCACTGCTTGTATCTTGTTATCCATACCATAAAACTGAGCTTCCAATTTCTCAGTTTTTGTATTATCTTTTTAGTCTATTCCCACATATCCTTAGCTGACATAACAGAATCCTTCTTAAGCCATACTTCTAAACACTATATCATTCTATAATTGGTGTAATAGCAGTTATACAGTGGGCTCAAAAACATTTATCTCTATTAGATATACTTTGCAAGATGTCTTTTATTAACACATACCAGGGCCCCCCTTTTAGATGTTCCCAAAATTTTAAGCCAGAATCTGTCATAACCCCAGATCCTTCACACAAGTGGCTATTGTAAGAATGTGATTATCTTAGAACATATGAATATCCAATATTATTACTACTGCCATTAACTTTTAAATATCATACCTCTTCAGTCTGACCACTGTAAATGCGGTATCTAAATATCCTTGAAGCACACCTTGTCAATGATATTAATTACAATATCTTCAATTTATGTGTCATCAACAAATTTGCTGAGCCAAACCTGTCTTGAATTAGAAACTCAGGCAAAAACATAAACAATAATGGGCCCAAAATGGATCCTTAGGTTAGACTCACACCATTGGTTTTATTGTTAGAAACAGCCTTCTTGATCCTTACATTTCCATTCTTCATCCAATTACCCATCCATCTTATAACGTAAAAAATTATTCACAATTGCTACATTGTTCTTAATATTGCATCATGGGGTGAATCAAAACATACCACATAAGATGGAAGACCGAGTTATATGCTGGTTAGATTTTGATAGAAACTAAACTGGTTTGCAAATACAAGTGCCCTGCTAGTAAACCATGCTGGAAAATATTTAGCAAATGCTAGAATAATAAATAAATAAAACAGAGTCCTCAAAGCATTTTCCAAAAATGCAAGTTAGACTGATGGGCCTATGGTTGTCAACCATAGTAAGTGACTGACATTTAGGTATAAGCACCACAACCGCTTCTTTCCAAATGATTGATACATAACCATCAGCCAAAGTTTGATGCAAACTGTGACACAAGGGAAATACTACCAGCACAGCTAGCTGGAATTTTGCATATAGTTATATGTCATTTGTGAATACCAGCATGACTCAATTGCTTGTGTTACCAAACGTATTAGAACTATATGTTATGTGTATATTAAACTACTGGTACAGACGTGTGTGTTGGACAGGGTTTGTACAGTTCTGAGCTTCAAGGATGTGTCTACAGTGTACCCTACTGGAAAAGAACAGAAATGTCTATAAACTATATACCTGTGCAAATGTATGCTTTAACAGTAGAAACTAGTCCATACAGAATTAACATGCAAAACCTCTAGAAAATAAGTTGAAATTAAATTGTTTTACGATTGTGTTATAAAAGTTAGTTTCGATGCAGCAAGGAAACAGGATGTATAGAACTAGGGTGCCTTCTGCATTGTTTTATAAGTGTTTTATTGTTTTATGTCTTCTAGCAACTACAAACATCTGAAGGCTATGTATTTTTCACAAGGAGATGTCAAATGCTATAATGGGGGGGGGGGGTTAGCTTGCGAACTTAAGTCAGGTGACAAAAAGTGACGTCATCCAAGCTAACCCAGCAGTAACATTTGATATTGATTTAAGAACTCTCTCATATAGAGACTGTGTATTTTCAATTTTGTCTTTGATCTGGAAACATTCACTCATCATCACCATCATCTGCACTTGGCTTGCTGTAAGTAAGATTTAGGGTATAGTATCTATTTTAGATATAGACAGGAATATAGTAAATATTAGTTTAGATGTTTTCTGTATTTATTTGAGACTGACCTGCAATGTTGTTTTAAAATATTTCCTATGATTTTTGAACTCTGAAGTTACTGTGTTGATTTTACTGAGTATTGTCTTGTTCTTTTATTATTTATTATTAAATGTATTTAAACCTATCTTTGTGGCTGATATTTGTGAAACATATTTAAGCTCTTTAGAGTACTTGCATATCTATTTGGTGACACTGTACAGGCCACTCCAATAGCCTTGCTTAGTCAGAATACCATTTGGATTCATAGTAACATTACACAGTAGGATTGGGCACCCTTTGTTAAGGGCCTTAAGTAGTTGGTGGCAGTGGAAACTACCTTATACTCTGGGCAGAAGGGGGCATAGCTAGTAAACCTGTGCCAGCCTTTGCTAGGAGCATGTGTGTGTTTGTATATGAATCAAACCTGAAAGAGTATGTGTGTATCAGCTAATTGGGTAGGGACACAAAGCACTGTTTTGATGGAGAGGGTGCTGGAGGTTTTGGCTTGGTCACTCAGCTGAGATCTCAACCTTATAACTGTGCTAATGGGGAGTCTTATTAGGGATCTGGAGAAAGAGGGAGAAACAAGTCCCAGACTGACTGTGATTTCTGTGTGCTCTTAAGAGAAATTGCACTTTACTGTGTCTGTACTTGTCATCCTCCCAGTGTGAACATCTCCTGCTGTTGCCAGTGGTGAGGATTGAGGCTCATTGATTACTGGTCCAGTGCAAGGACATCACACAAACCATTTAAATATGGTGTCAAATTAACAATTATTCCTCCCAGGAAAAACAAAACATTCAGTCCATCATGACCTGCAGTGGAATTTGACTTAATGGGATTTAGTACTTTGGTTATTATATCATCAAGTATAATATAAGGCAATCTCCTTAAACCACATCACTCACTGTTGTTATAGAGCCACCAAGTGACTATTATTAGAAAACAATAGAAACAATAGAAATGTTGACCACTTTATCTGGATCAGTGATAGGACCTTTACCATCTCTTAGTATGATACTGGATGCTGCATCCTTCCATAAGAGTGTAAATACTTGAGCTGTGCCTTGTTATTGTCTCTAGACTTTTCAGCTAACTTAACTTCATACTGATACCTGGCTATTCAAATTTGTTTGCTAAATCTTCTTTTAGCAGCATTATAAAAAAATATAATTTTCTAAGTTAGATACTTTCATGAACTTCTGCATAGTTTCTTTTTTTCTTTTGTTTCTATGACTCGAGAGTCTTTTGGCCCACCACGATGAAAACATTTTTCTTACAATGGAACCACAAGAAAACCACAGGAAACACCAACTCAATAATGCAGGCAACAGCTCAACCAGGAAGCTAAACCAAAAAATGTAAGGAGATGAATAAATAAAATTTATTGCACACAGCTCCAAGGATTTAGCGGTTTCGTAAAAACTTCATCAGAATCACTAAAACACAGTACAGCTCCATATATATATATATATATATATATATATATATATATATATATATATATATATATATATATATATATCTATATATATATATATCTCTCCAACCCACAAACTCATATCCAATGAATTCTCTCCCTCAATTAAAGACCAAAGGATACTTTAAAGCAACACACAATGTTAAATGGCCAACATTCAAATAAAATTACATTACATAAACACAACAAATGTTGTGATTGCAATGATGATGATTTTGCTACAGGAAGATGATGTCTGCAATTCCTCCTATGCTCCACACCCTCGGAGCATACCAAATAGGATCTTGGCTTGGCACAGATGCCTGTAATCGGTCCTATATGATCAAAACCTTTAGTTGTCTGAATTTGTACAGTCTTTCCTTCCCTCGACGAGCAAAGTAATCAGCTCAATCTGCCGTAACTAGATTTCTGGACATTACGCTTCTTCAACAATTGACCCTTGATGGTTTTATTGTTCTTAGAGTTAGGCTTCGACAAAACTTGATGAAATAGGTGGTGTAGTTTTAGTTTGTCTGGAAAGCAGTCTTTGAGCAGGTGAGCCAAGAATATTATCACAAGGTATATTTCAGAGATTAAGTAACTTCAAGAAAACATTGGTATTTTCACTCTTTGACGTTTCAAGCAATTGCTTTGCACTCTGCACTGCTTGTTCAGCTAGACCATTGGATTGAGGATATTCAGGATTGCTAGTAACATGTACAAAGTCCCATTCTCTTGCAAATTTCTGAAACAACTGGCTAGAAAATTGAGTACCATTGTCAGAATTAAGTTTGTGTGGACTAGCACAAACTGAGAAATGACATTTTAACTTAGTGATAACATCTGTGGAATATGAGTTTGTTAGCACATCAATTTCAGACCTATTCGATTAAGAGTCTACAAAAACCAAATACAGAAGTAAAGAAAGAAAAAGCCCTGTTCCTGAGTGATGGAACAAATACACAATAGTCCAATCAAAAACAAAAATATGTTCCAAACACTGAACCACCACAAAGGAGCTCATATCCAAGTAGAAATCCAAATGAAGTCCAAATGAGATTCCACACACACACACACACACACACACACACACACACACACACACACACATATATATATATATATATATATATATATCTTACTTTTTTAAGATTGGTTTCAGTGATATATAATCATTTAGCCTTTTTGTTTTATATATATATATATATATATATATATATATATATATATATATATTTATATTTTAGACATATTTTTGAAATATACATTGTAATATATAATACATTTTATTGTGATTACATATGTTTTTTAGATAGGGTGGGAGAACATGCTATTGAATTGTAACTAAGCTGTCTTTAAACTGCTTTTGAATTGTCTGTGTTTTTAAATTGTCTGTCTCTTTAAGCTTGGAAAGCATTTGCACTTTTCTTGATTTGATTGGATGATTTTAAATGACATGTATTTTAAAATGGGTGTGAGTTTTTAAGAATTCATTTTGGTCTGAGGAAGCAACCAGGATAGGTTGTGAAGGCACTTACCCTTGTAATAAAGTTTCTTTGGAATCTCATTTGGACTTTATTTGGATTTCTACTTGGATTTGAGCTCCTTTGTGGTGGTTCAGTGTTTGGAACATATTTTTGTTTTTGACAAAACAAAATACAGTTGATTGTTCCACTCAAAGATATCAGTTGCTACAGTAGACCAAGGTAATTCAGGTATTGGATTTAGCTGAAGCGGTTCTTTTTGCAAATGCGCTCTGGTACTATTACATACTGAACAAGAAGAAAGAACTGTATCAATGTCTTTTGATAATGAAGGCCAAATATTAGTTCTCTCCCATCTCTTAGTGGATAGTAAACCTGGGTGACCACGATACAAAATCTGAAAATATCTTTGCTGTAAGGAAGCAGGGACAATAATTTTAGGACCTTTGAAAATAATGCCATCTTCCATCAACAATTCATCTCTGTAAGGAAAATATGATTGCACCTCAGGTGATAACTAGATTGCTTTGATGGCCATCCAGCATTGATGTAGTGATTAAGCTTTTTTGACATTGGAGCAGTCATAGTCTGATCTCTCAACTCATCAAATCTAGTGGTGGAAAAATTATGCACTGACATTACATCAAAGTCAAAAGTTTCAGCATTAGCTGTCCTGTTGTACTTCTAGGCAATCTGGATAAGGTATCAGCCAGATAGAGCAATTTGCCTTTAGTTTAGATCATTTTGAAATTGTACTTTTGCAACGTGAGCATCATTCTTTGTAATCTCACTGGACTGGAATGCATAGGCTTCTTTAGAATGGTAACTAGAAGCTGCTGATCATTTTTGATCTGAATAGCTCAACCATAAATACATTTGTGAAACTTGGAATATGCAAAAACTATCACCAAAAGCTCTTTCTCAATCTGTGCATAATGCATCTCAGTTTGAGTAAGTGTCCTAGATGCATAGGCTACTGGTCTGCCCTCTTGAAGAATAACTGTGCCAAGACCAAAATTTGAAGCATCACAGGAAAGAACAAATGGTTTATTTACATCATAGTACCTTAATGTAGGTGGGGTGGCAATTTTCTGCTTAAGGTCATCAAATGCCTTTGGATGATGCTGCAACCACAACCATACAAAATTGTTGTGTGTTACATCTCTCAAAGTTGCTGTCAACTCACTGAAATCTGGCATAAACTTGTCTAAATAATTGACCATGCCCAGAAAACGCTGTAAACTTTGCACATTGTCTGGTTCTGATATCTCTGAAAATAGCAGTTTGTTAGGTTGGGTCATGTCCTAAGCCTAAACTAATATTCAACATAGGTCACTTCTGGAAGTCTGAATTTGAATTTCAGAGGACTGAGCTTCAAATTTACTTCATGTGCTCTGGCTAGAACTTTCTTGAGGTTTCTGTCATGCTCTGCTTCACCATTTTCTCCAACTAAGAGATCTTCTACTATTATGACACAAGGATATCCTGAAAAAAATTGTTCCATTGCATTCTGAAAGATGTCATTGCAGAATTTATTCCAAATGGCATCCTTAGGAATCTGTATCTGGCAAACGGAGTACCAAAAGTAGTTAAAAATGAGGATTTGTGATCAAGCATCACTTGCCAAAATGAACTCTTTGCATCCAAAACAGAAAATACAGTGCCATTCGATATTAGACCTGCAACTTCCTCAACTGTGCACATTGGATGATATGGCCTTTTTAATGCTTTGTTCAAATCTCTAGGATCAATGCATTTTCTAATTTCATCTGAGCATTTCTTATGAGTGGCTACCATGGACGACACCCATTCAGTTGGTTCTGTGACTGGGCAAATCACACCTTGCTCCACCATCTTATCCAGCTGAGCTTTGACTTTATTTTGCATTGTTATTGGAACTTTACTTGCTGGTCTGACTACTGGAGTAACCTCAGAATCTAACTTCATAGAATACATAACTGTAAGTTTGCCCAAATTGTCATTGAAGACATCAGCATACTCTGAGAAAATGGCTTGGGAAAAACTTGAATGTGGAACTGCACTCACATGAACTTCCTTAGCAAAAGAAAGCAGATTCATTCTCAAACTGTCTTTTAGACCTAGTAAAAATTGCAGTGGTTGTCGGTCTATGTAGAATAATAAGTTATAACAGTTTTCAGCCAAGTAACATGAAAGTATTACTGAACCTTTGGTTTGAATTTCTCCACCTCCATATGTAACAAATCTCACACTGCTGGTCACATTGAGTTGTTCATTAGTTCTCACTTTTACAAATGCATCTGCTGATATAAAATTACACTTTGACCCAGTATCTACTTCATAGGTTCATAGGTATGTACTAGGCTATTGGCCCTGGGGCCTATATAAGCCTATCCAAACGGTACCCTGGTTTTCACCACCCAAGAAAATTATTTTCCTGTGCCCCTGTCGAGCAGAGCCACAGATGTGATCCCCAGGGTGAATTTCCTATCTCCCATCCAATCTTCAAGATTTTTATTGAAGAGTGCTAATGAGGAGCTTTGTTTAATATAGATAGGTAGTTTTTTCCAGAGTAAAGTCTCTGGGACAGGAATCTAACCCTCCAGCATGTTCTGTTTATTGTGGTGACAAGGTTTAGGTCCCTAGAGCATGTAGCTCGGAGGGATTGGGAATTCTTTAAGTGGAGCATGTTCAACAGCTTTGGGTTTGACATAGCTTTGTATGTCAGGCAGAGATCATCTCTGAGTAGGTGATGTGCGACGGAGTAAAGCTGGAGTTTTTTGAGACGGTCTGCATAGGGCATCTGTTTGAGGCTGGTAATCCTCTTTGTGAGGTATTTCTGCGGCCTTTCCAGTTGTTGTAGATGTCTTGTGAGGTACATACCAAAAAGGGCGTTGTACTCTATAATGGGTCTAATGAGTGATGAGTAGAGGGGAACAATGACTTCTTTTTTCCTGGATGAGAAACCTTTTGTGATGAGGTGTGCCATGTAGAAGGATTTCCTGACTACTGTGGCGATGTGATTATCAAAGGAGAGACTACTGTCCACCTGTGTCCCAAGGTCTCATATCACACTTTTAGTGTTGAGTAGACTACCACCTATGTGGTAGTTCATGGGTACAGAGTTTTTACCAAAAGGGACAACAATGCACTTTTTGGCATTGAGCTTGAGGCCATGGCTTTGACGCCAGGCATCTGTCTCAGTGAGGCCCTTTTGTAGGATGTCCGCATCGTTAGGAGTTTTAATTATGGCTCATAATTTGCAGTTATCTGTGAACTTTATATTTGCAGTTATCTGTGAACTTTGTTAGCCAAAGACCTACTGTGTTAGCCTGTACTTCAGAGAAGTAGATACCAAACAGGAGAGGACCTGGGACTGAACCCTGTGGTACTCCTCTTGTCACTGGTCTGAAGTTGGATTTAGAGTCTGCTACTTTCACAGTGTGGGTTCTGTCAGTGAGCCAGTTGGCAACCCATCTTGTGACATAAAGATTTATACCTAGTTCAGTGAATTTATCTATAATTCCAAAGTGGGGGGATGGTGACGAAAGCCTTGGTGAGATCTAGATAGGCTGTGTGAACCACCTTACCCTCATCTATGGCTTTGGTGACCGCTTCAAAGAAGTCTATCAGGTTTAGGAGACATGATCTGCCTTTTACAAACCCAAACTGGGTAGGGTCCAGAGTTTGGAGATTACCAATGTCATTGTTTATAAGTTCCACGATGATACGTTCCATAGCCTTGCAGACCAGGCTCGTCAGGTTAATGGGGCAGTAGTTCCCAGGGTCCGTGGTGGTTCCCCCTTTGTGGAGTTGGATAACCGTTGCTGTGCACCATTCAGTGGGCACAAAGCCTGAGGTGAGGCTATGATTGAACATGGTACTTAGGTGGGGTGTCAGTTTGTTCTGTAGTTTGTGTAGAATGCAGCCTGGGATGTTGTCAGGTCCCATGGATGCTGTGTTCTTGGCTTTGGACAGTGTGTTTTTTACCTGTGCAGCCGTGATTACAGGAACTTTGCATTCTTCCGGTATAGAGATGGGCCCTTTGGGGGTGAGAGGGGGGTAAAGTTAGCACTGAACCCATCTGCCAGGATGTTGGCAATATCAGTTGCTTCTATATATTTAGTGCCATTGTGCTGTAACTCAGAGCAGATCTGAATGTTGCCATTGAGATTCTTGACATAGCTATAGAATGCTTTGTGGTTGTCTTTAGAATCAGTGGCGATTTTGTTTTCGTAACTAGATCTCAGCTTCTTACTGAGGCTGACCAGAGAGTTCCTCCAATCATGGGATTTTACTCTTTTTTGCAACAGTTTCTTTCTTCTGTTGTAGAGATTGTTTATGGCAGGAGCCGCCAGATTGGCTTCCTTTTTTTGGAGGATAGCGTCTTGGTTCTGTTAGGGATTGCACAAACCATGCACTCATGTAAGTGTTTATAAAGTGCATTTGTATAGGATTCAGCAGTCATACCTCTATTGTCTATCAGCATGGGTGTCGTGAAGTTTGACAGTTCTGTCTTAAGAAGCGTGAAGTTGGCTTTGGAGAAATTTTTTACGGTGGTTTCCCTAATGGGGGTGGGATGTGGATGTTTAGGGTGATTAGCTTGTGGTCAGATCTTACCAATGAGGAATTAACCTCTGGTGTGGAACACCGGTTGCCCATGTTGGTAATGACCAGATCTAGGATATTGCTGCCCCTGGTAGGGGTGTGGATAAATTGATCCAAGGCATTGGAATTTATGAATTCCAGAAAACGTTGAGCACAAGAGTTGGTAGATGAGTAGTTGTCCCAGTTAATGGTGGGGTAGTTGAAATTGCCCATTATTAGGGTGTTAGGTTGTACCCTAATATTTTCCAGTGTATCAAGAAATAAGGAGTGGAAATCCTGGGGCATGGTGGGAGATATGTAGCAAGCTACAATTTGGATTGCGGTCTTGCCCAGAGTTAGTTGCACTTGGGTAATCTCGGATGCATTATGCTGAGCAACTAGCCTGAAGGTATGGATATCCTTAATGAATATGGGCACGCCTCCGCCTTTAATATTTCGGTCCAGGTTAGGTGGCCAAAAGGTGTGGTATGAATTATAGCCTGGTAATGCAGGGGTGCTCTCTGGAGCCTTGAACCAGGTCTCTGTCACTGCACAGATGTAGGTTCTTCATTTTAAGGAGTGCCTCGAGTAAGTGCATTTTGAGGTTTAGACTTCTAGCATTGAGTAGCATTACCCTCAGATTTTGCTTGCTTTTACCTGTTACGGTGGTGAATTTGTCATTTGAACCTTCCCTAAAAAAGGCACTATAGGGGTGGCAAGAGCCTTAGCCAGTATCCAGAATCCTAAGGGCGACAGGTGCAGGCCATCTCTGGCAAAGCATTGTGGTTTGTTGATCATGACATCCCAGGCAGACAGATACTGGATCCCCTTAGAATGAGACTAGAAGCTTAGCCAATTGTTGAAGTCAATCATTTTGTCCTTGTACTGTGGTATCATTCTGGGTGATGGCAGGATGCTACTCAGGGCTAGGGTCATACTTGCCTGGGCTACAAGATCGGATACCTCCTCCATGTTTATTTTCATGTAGTCCAGGGAGGTATGTCTCAGGTCATTCACAGCAACATGGAGAATGACAGAGTCATATTTGTACTTGTGGAGTGACCTGAGTGCATGCGTTATGTGGCGGATCCTGGCACCCAACAGGCAGCTGACAGTAACTTTCTCCTTGTTTAGCCTGGTGAGTGGAACATCAGTGTGCCTGACTATAGAGTCACCTATGACTAGAGTGTTGGGTATGTTGTTATGCCTTATGGGCTGTGGTTGAGTGGCACACTGAGTTTGTGGGCTATGTGTCATTTGGGTTGTGTTGGGGGGTGGAGGTTGCTTGTATTTCTGCTTTAGAGGTCCTTGGAGGTCCTTGTTGCTTTGGTAGATTTTTATTGAGAGCCTCCGTGAATGTAGGTGTGTGTTTTGTGTTTTTATGTGTGTGTTTTGGTGGTGTAGGTTTTGAGGGACTATGTGATGAGTGTGGTGTGGTGCAAGTGTTTACCTACTCCTCTTGAATGTCTAGTCCAGTCTTGGGTGAAAAGAGCTTTGCTTCCAGTTTGGCTATATAAGTGTATCTCTCACAGGTTGTAGTGTTGGGTGGTAGGAGGAGAGGGTTGTCTGTGTACATGAGGCAATTGCTGCATTGCCCCAAGATGCCCAGATTCATCAGGTAGACAGGAGAAAACACTGGGAGCTGACCCTTAGACATGCCTGGATAGGTGCTTATTAAGTACTAAAACTGTTTTCCTCTAGACAAGTGAGGAAAGTTGAGTGCTGTAGTAATTTGTAGCTTATCTAGTGCTTACAATGAGTTCTGAACAAGTGCTGAGTTCAAAGAAACAGATTTGAGTACTGAAACTAAAAAACTGGCTTTTTCTATAAAACAAAGTTAAGCTAGAAGGCTTCCCTCCAACACAAAAAGACTTGGGGGCTCAGAAGCTTACAAACAGTCCTGGATGCAGCAAATCTGTATCTGGACTAGACGACTCACAGGAAAGACAGGAAAGAAGCTTAGAAAAAAGTTTTTTTTTTTGTAAAATGGAAAGGGGAAAGGAGGAGCAGAAACTAAGCGGGTTGGCTTTCTCAAATGTTCTCCCTGGATTAGGTAGAATGAGGTAATGACACTAGACTGGAACTAGTGTCCCAGATCAAATTTACAGTAGGGGCAGGCAAATGCAAAGCCACCAAGTATAAGAACAGGATACCAATAGGGATGGAGAGTGAGAAACAAAAATCAGAACAAACAAGCCCAACAAGATGCTTAATAATTGTTGAAAATTTCTTGTTAATACCTCACACACAGTGAAACTAGCTAAAAAAGTATATGCAGACAATAAAAGTGCTATAAATAACTTGCAAAAATAAGCAAAAAAAAAAACCAAGGATACTTAATGTTATATATCACAGATCAGTTTGCTCAGTGCCCTTCCTCTGATTAGCTCAGTGTGAAATGGCAGAAATACTCACAAGTTAACTTCTTAAGTAACAAAGTTGAAACCTGAAACAACTTTTAAAAAGCTCAAAAGAACCAATGAGGTGCTTACTCCAAGCCATAGTCCAGGTAACCCCAATCAGCCAATGACCATAAACACTTCACTCTCACGGAAATTCTATACTGGCTTTGGCTAAACTAAGATGGCCTGGAACATGTGCCCAGACACACAGCCTCTACCAACAAATAACTAGGCTTAAAACACAAGCCTGAATATGGACAATGTACAACTACCCACATTACTTAGGTAGAAAAAAACTGCAGACATTTTTAAACAGATAAAGGAGCAAGGAGACTCTAGAGAATGCTTTTAACTGCAAACAAGTTATATGATACACTCCTTGGCAGGAAATCAGAACAAACAAACCCAACCAGATGCTTAACGATTGTAGAATATTTCTAGTTAATACCTCACACACAGTGAAACTAGCCAGAAAAGTATATGCAAAAAATAAAAGTGCTATAAATAACTCATAAAAATAAGCAAAAAACAGGATAATTAATGTTATATATCACAGATCAGTTTGCTCGGTGCCCTTACTCCGATTAGCTCAGTGTGAAATGGCTTTGAGCTCTGTGGATTTTCCATTGATCCAAACCATACAACACTTCACTCCTTGTTAATAAGTTTACTGCATCAGCGCTTTCTCCAAGTACTGATACACCATCCACATAGAAAGCTGACTGTTTTGGCTCTACTTGATTAACTTGCTTCTTTGCATGACCTTTCTTTACAACTGAATAAGGCTTACTTGATTTGCAAAACTTTTGGAAATGCTTAAATATTTTACACTTGTGGTATTGCTGACCATATGCTAAACACTTCTCTCTTTTAGACTCATGATTTGCACCACAATTGTGACAGTTAACAATAAAGCTAGACTTGGGTTTTGCTGACTCAGTTTGTGTTGCACTGAGCTGGTGGTGGAGCACTTTTTCTGGAACTTTCTGGAAAGCTTCGTACTTTCTTTGGAAACCCTGTAACTGCCCTTTGCTTATGCATGTTTCTGTTTGCCACGTGTTGCATACTGTCTATTTTTGCTCTAAAGCTTACTGAAACCAAGCTTTTGTCACTCGCAAACATGTTCGTATATCTTTCTGTCACCTCATGGATCTGACAAATCTCTATTGCTTTGCTTAATGTCAAATCATTGTCAAGAAGTAAAATCTTTCTCACTGCAGCACTATTAATACCACACACATCTGTCCTTTATCAGCTCATCTTTCAAATCACCAATCTAACACATTTTAGCTTTGTTTCTTAAGTCAGTTATATAAGCTACAAATGTTTCCCCTAGTTTCTGATCTTTTGTGTAAAAAAATATCTCTCTAATGTAATGTTCATCTGGGGGTTACAAATTTCTCTGAACTTTTCAAACACTTGGGGTCTTCCCATGATTCAGCTTGCACAACAATATGGCAGTTTGCACCTTCACCTTCATACACTGCTGGTGCATATACAAATGAACGTTCTCTCTCTATCACCTCAGAGCCTGCTAGATGTAGTAAAATGAATGCCTTTGTATGTACCTCTTTATCTGCATAAGCTGCTTGTATGAAAATATGGTACTTTTGTTCAAATGTTCTCTGCAATATTCTGATCAAATATAAGTGGCTGAGATTTTCGAAATCCATCTGATATATTAACACATACCAGCGAAGGGTCTTGCAAATGCATACGAATACACACACACACACACACACACACACACACACACACACACACACACACACACACACACACACACACACACGCACACACACACGCATAAGTAATTGGCATAAACACATTTTGTTCCATGCTTTTGTGCTCTGTACTTATACTTTCTCTCTTTGAAATTATTGGAATTATGTGAATGAACAACCTCGTAGTACTTTCAAATAACTGGACTTTGCGAAATAAACTTCTTGGGGTTCTTGATGCTTTATTGCACTTTACAAAATAGCTTTTCAGATTTCTTGATGCTTTATTATTTTTTGATACATTACGGAGCTTTGCGGAATAATTTCTCGGACTTTTGCGATGTTTTATGAAATCTTTGATTGGTAAAGGCAGAAATGCTAAAATCATTTACTTTTGGAATTGGTAAAAGCAAAAATGCTAAAGTCATTGATCATCACTCACCTTGCTTGCGGAATCGGTAAAGGCAGAAATGCTAAAATCATTTGCTTTGAAATTAGATCCAGTCTTGGTCTCACACCCTTTGTAGAACTTCATTTAGTCAACCCAAGCAGTACATTTCTGTTGTAAGATATATAATTTGTTTTACACTTGAATTTAAATATTGGTTTTATGTGCAGTATGGACTTACATGTGAATGGACTAGCTGGTATATTTAATCACGACTTTCGTGATTTTTTAATTCTATGGGTTAATATGACCCCTTGTTAGTGTATTATATTTTAAATATTTCAAATAGATGTGTTTCTAGGAAGTGACGTAATGTTACACCACTTTGTTTACTTTTAAATTTGAAAAGTTGGCGCACTTTGTTTTGATTTCTGACGAAGCTACTGCATTGGCAGCAGCGAAAATGCTTTGTAATTTTCTTGTAAATTAAACTGCGTTAAAGTATCCGTTGGTCTCTTGGTCTGTGGACACCAGTTTTTGTTTTTTAAAAGTTTACTTTGTTTTATTTACTTGGTTGGTATGGCATCTGGTGATTCTATCAGCCCAAGGACACCGAATATTTTTGGCTCTGATAATTCGGATGTAGCTAATGACCCACTGGGTATTCAAGCTTTGCTTATTTCATTAACTCAACGGTTGGACTTATTGAATACACGTTTGGATAATATTGAGCAAAGAGACGTGACCAGGACAAGGGTAAACGATAATAGTTTCGCTACATCCTTGTTTAATAACCACCTAGTAAACGGTCCTATGCATTTAATTCCAGCAGGGCAACCACCACGTCTCCGTGGTAACCTGGCAGTCAACGTTTTAGAACAGTCAATTCCAGCTGGGCAAGGCGCCTGTGTCCCAGCATCGGCTGATAATAGTGGTGCTAACAGAGCTAACCAAAGGAGTCAGCCAGCAGTGGATGTGCCTCCAACTGTTCCTGGAACGCCTGATGACATCAATCTTGGGCTTATTGGTGTGCCTTCTCTTACTCAATGGGCAGAGAATTTGGCTCCATTTTCTTTCACCTGTCATGTAGCCTCTGGCTCACCAGCCGCAGACCCAGGTAGTCCAGGTAATAGTTTTGATAATATTGCTGAGAAACTGAAACAACTTGATGGTAAAATGTTAAAATTGAAAAAACTACAATTGGAAGTGGCATACTTCCAACAATGCCTTGCCGACAAAATTGTACCTAAAGGCCTTCGCAATAACTTTTCACCAACAGGCTTGTTTTTTGATACAGTTTTTTCAGCTGATTTATTGGCACTTTTTGAAAGACAAGGTGCCGAACTGTTGGAACTTATGATAAAGCACTATTCTAATCACATCACTGGACTTATGACTGAAATTAGTAGATTGGATGATACTATTAAAATGGACATGGACTTTTTAAGATATAAGTATGACTACAATCGCATTTTTTCTAGTATCGATGCTTTATTGTTGAAATTGAAAACTAACAAATCAAAAAAATTGGTAAGGGACAGACATGCTTACCAAATTAACTCTGCATATCCTAAACTTTGCAAACTTAATCAAGGTAGTGGAAACCAAAACAGTGGTAACAACGCTGTTAGGAACGTTGCCTATGGTCCTTCCCCGGATGCTGTTGTTACAGAGGATGAAGGGGAGGAGACATCAGTACAAGGACCAAGGAGAAGCAATAGAATTAGAGCTAATAACCAGAATAATGATGGCAATTCTAATCACAAAAGCAACCAGAAAGTTTTTTTAGGGGGCAGGAACAATCGCCAATATCAGAACAAAAACAAAAATTGGAACAAACAACGGCGCTAGACGCCCAGTTTGGCGACACTGCTTTTGAAATAAATCATCCTGCTATTCTGTCTAATACAAAAGGGGACTTTCAAATTTATAATTTTGCCAATGTTTCTATTGACATTGACTTAGTTGACCTTTTGGCGAATGGATACACTTTTGTACCTAACCAACAGTTTAACTTGGCAAAAACTATAATTGATTTAAAGTGCTTTGTTCATAAATTAAATTTGAATGTTTTATTTAATAACGATTTCCCTAAAGACAAGACAGCCCTTAAGCTTTCTAGCACCTTCAGTCCCCCCTTACACCCTAACTTACATATTTTTGAAAATGTTTGTGAAGTCGATATTAGACATCTTCATTTTTAAATTACCCAGAGGCCAACACAGACTCAAGGTAACATCTCTATTGACCAACTTGTGGCTTTGAACAATTTATGTAAGATGGCGGTCAGAGTTATCAAACCTGATAAAGGGGGTGGGTTGGTTATTTTGGATAACTTTGATTACAACAACAGAATGTTGTCTGTTCTGAACTCTTCTGCCTATGCAGTTTCTTCACTGAACGAAATGGCAGGATCTCACAATAGAATTAAGGGATACTTCAGGGACCTGTTTTTGGCTGGTAAAATTGATGTCGACACCTACAACTTTATCAACATCACTTCCCCAAAGGTCCCAGTTATGTTCGAAATCCCTAAGATCCATAAGGACTTGTTAAATCCACCTATGCGAGCCCTTGTGGATGGTAGATGTTCTATCACCCACCCATGTGCCCGCTTAATTGACAACATTATCTCAAAATACCTTAAGTTGATACTAGAGATTTGTAAGGATTTGTGGTCCTTTTTAAGGTCCATTAATGAGATTGAATTTGATGACTCTTTTAATTTCCTCACCATCGATGTGGTTGACCTTTATACCTCCATCCCCCATCAGGAAGCTGTGGAATGGGTTGAGTTAATGTTGAGGGATTTAAATGCATCAAAAAATGATATTGCCATTGTAACAGAGTTATTGTTCTTTCATCTAACTTTTTTATTTTTGATAACCAATACTACCTTCAAAAACAAGGGATTGCTATGGGTTCACCTTGTGGGGGTAGTGTTGCGAATTTGTTCGTAGCTTATTGGGAGAAAACTTTTTTATTTAACAACACAGTCCTAAAAGAACCAATGAAATTTTACACCCGATTCTTAGATGATGTCTTCATCCTAATCCAGGGTGGAGCAGATATAGCACATGATCTTGTTACTTACATGAATGGTACTACTGAATTTTTGAAATTCACGTACCATTTCCCCACCAGTGAGATAGACTATTTGGACATGAAATTGGTTAAGGACTTGCAAAATAATAAATTAAGATCATCAATTTTTAGAAAACCCACTTATTGCAACTCTTTCCTCCATTTTTCAAGTAGTCATCCATGGAAGCAAAAACGCTCTATAGTAAAGGGACAATTGGTAAGAGCTGTCCGTATGTGTAGTACCACCCAAGCTTTTGATCATGAATGCTTGTTTTTGAAGGATTTATTTATCAACCGTGGGTACCCCGAACAGCTGATTGATGATTTGATAGAGGAAGTGACCCTCAAGAGATTTAATGGTTTTTATAAACCATTGCTTTGCCATAGAGAGCAAGTACCCCCTACGGTCATTGAGGATGTAGTTGTTGTTTCTAGTGGCGACCTACCTCCTTCCTTTGATCCAATAACTGTCAATACAGTGGAACATAATATCTCGACAAGTTTTGTCACAACGTTTAATAATAGCTCGGAGAACATCAGTTCCATTATTCGAAAAAATTGGCATTTCATTAAAAGTAGCCCTTTACTACAGGATAGATTAGGTTTGTACCCCTCTATAGTATATAAAAGAGGTAACAATCTTAAAGAACTTCTCCAAAGGAACATGGATGTTAATTCCTTTGTTAGACAAAAAGGTACATATATATGTGGTGCATGTAATTGGTGTAAAATGCTGAAAACAGGCAATGTATTTTCTGTTAGGAATAGGAAATACTACATAAATTACAAGTTAAACTGTAACACGAAATCTATTGTCTACGTGGCCCTCTGTGACTGTTGTCCTGCCTTTTACATCGGGAAAACGGACAGTAGGTTCCGTGACCATATCTATCAGCATGTTTATGCCATCAAAACCAAAAAATGTGAGAATGCTTTATCTAAGCATATAATTAGTCATCCAGGACACAGTTTCCATTTTATGGCTATTGACCATATTCCTGTATGTATTAGAGGTGGCCCATATTCATTAATCCTGGAAACACGCGAACTTGAATGGCAAATTAAATTGGATGCCTTCACAGTTCCAGGTTTAAACGACAACTGTAATATTTCTTCTGTGTTAAAATACAAAAGTTATTTAAGGTGACGTATTGGTTTACTATCACAGTGTATATTAGTCCTTGACCACTACTTAGGCATTCCATATGGATATGTAACGTATGTTTTTCCTATAGTATTCTATTGTACTTTATTGTATGACAAGAGGGCTTTTTTAGTTATATTGTTATATACTTATATACAAACAATACTGGACTTTTTTAGAGGTATAGATCCAGTCTTGGTCTCACACCCTTTGTAGAACTTCATTTAGTCAACCCAAGCAGTACATTTCTGTTATAAGATATATAATTTGTTTTACACTTGAATTTAAATATTGGTTTTATGTGCAGTATGGACTTACATGTGAATGGACTAGCTGGTATATTTAATCACGACTTTCGTGATTTTTTAATTCTATGGGTTAATATGACCCTTTGTTAGTGTATTATATTTTAAATATTTCAAATAGATGTGATTTCTAGGAAGTGACGTAATGTTACGCCACTTTGTTTGCTTTTAAATTTGAAAAGTTGGCGCACTTTGTTTTGATTTCTGACGAAGCTACTGCATTGGCAGCAGCGAAAACGCTTTGTAATTTTGTTGTAAATTAAACTGCGTTAAAGGATCCGTTGGTCTCTTGGTCTGTGGACACCAGTTTTTGTTTTTTATTTGCTTTGAAATTGGTAAAGGCAAAAATGCTAGTATTAGTCACTTGGAACTTTATTGATAAAGGCAGGAATGCTACAGTCATGCGCCATCATTTGTCAAAGTCATCACTTTAAGGAACATTTCAGAACTTTATGTTGCACTTGAGCAATTCATGAGCATTGTACTATTCTTGTACTCTTTTGTAAGAACCACTTTTTTATCACTGCAAGAAACATATCAAGCAACTGTACAATGTGAATAAGTTGACTTCTGTTGCCCAAATTCAATATCTTTTGAAGTATTTGCACTTTGCAAATGACTACATGCAATACACTGAAATGCCCCCAAAATGGCGGCACCTTGTTAGGCAACTCTCTACAGTACAAGAAGCATTCTGTAATGGTGGCAATTTAAAAACAGACACACTCAGCACAATAACTTTTCTCCAAATAACCATGCATTGACTGAATTACATACGATAGTTGTACTTTGCACACACTGAACTCTTTTTGGATACACACACAGTAATAAGCACACACTTTAAGCACTTTTACACACTCTGAGATACGATATGAAGAAGCAGTCCTGCCCAAGCACAGCACTCTGTCTAAACACAAGCAGTCGACTTGCTTTATTTTTGCTTTCTGTGCTCTTTTTCTTCTTATTATTCTATTTTTTTGCTTGTTTAATGCCTTTTTTATGCTCAACATACTTTCTTTGTGGTCGTTTTACTCTAAACATGGCCAATTCTGCCTTAAACACGCACGTTCTGTCTTAAACATGTTCATTTTACCTTAAACATATTCATTTTGTCTTAAACATGCTTGTTTTGCACTTTAAAGTCAATCACTTTATCAAATACTTTTATGTTAAACATTTTCTTTAGTTAGCAAACATTTTGTATTTTGCACTTGCCTGATAATGTGGTTTGTGCCCTTGTAATGCCCTTTTTTGGATTCACTTTACAATCTCGAAATACTGAAATCACAAATTTCAGTATCTCAAGACGAAAGTACGGAAACCACAAAATCATGAAACCCCATAAAACCGAACATCATAATACTGAAACTTCAGAATATTGAACTTTCAGTATGTGATGCTATAATTTAAAATACACCCTCCACTATACAAACACACATACACCTTCTTCCCCACACTACAACAAACCAACAAAACACACACACACACACACACACACACACACACACACACACACACACACACACACACACACACACACACCTAGAAATCAAACCCATACACCGCCACTACTTATATATAAAAAATCCGAGGTCGCACTAAAAAGAAAAAGACACTAAACTACACACTCTACATTCCCATTGCACTAGCACACATTACATATGTACAAACACTACCACTTTCAACACTTACACACTCACACTACTACCTACCTACCCTAACCTACACCTAAAACTTCCCAACATATTATCACATACATTCAAATCCCTACCCAAAACCCTTAAAAAACACTTACCTGAATCTCCGACTATAACCACACATCAGCAGCCATCCCCATATCCCACAGCACACCGCACCTTATAGACACAGTAAACCACACATCACATAGTGCACAATTACTACCACAAATTCAACATTTCCAAGTTTGATCATATGCAGTTTTGGGCAACTGCACTTGACACTTTCGTTTCGAGATACTGAAATTTGCAATTTCAGTATTTCAAGATTGTGAAGTGAAACCCTTTTTTTTTGTCTGTTTGCATTAAGTAAATAATTTGTATTATTTTTCATTACCTTTGATTCTTTCTGGTTGTGTTTGTACTGTTTTCTCTCGGTTTTACCTACTCTGTTGTCTTTACATCTCATGGTTCCAAATGTTCTTCTCTTTTCCATCCCAATTCTGACACCATATCGCTTTCATGTTGGTACACGAATAAACAAGTCTTTATGGATTCTGTTTTAGTAGCTTTATTCTATACAAACACATCACTGTAGAGGCTTATTGACTATGATTAAGTAACTTATATACAAACTACTGTGATCATACATGCTTACTCACTGGCTGCTTCTACAAAATGGCACTAGGGATTGCATGTGTCTGGAATTTATACATGCAAGCACAGATATGCATGTTTCTTAAAGACATAACATGCACATTACACTCTGATTTATACTTCCTATATCAGCAGTACAATAGGCAGCGCACTCAACGTTGGAGCAGAAAGCTGAGGGTTCTTTTCCCACACCAGGTAGATTGAATGCTGCACTGCAGCATAGCATAAGGGGGAAGGAGGTGCTGCACTTCTGAGGGTGTCATCTTTCATACATTACACTGATGTCCCATCTGCTCGAGTTAGTGGTAGCTCAGGGAAATGTAAAGGATTCCACAGCATCAATAAAAAGAATAGGGGTCCTTTATTAAAATCACTGCTTACATTATTTACATTATTCACACATCTTACAGTTATTTACACTCTTCTACAGTCAGCTACTGTATACATTTCCATTTTACATACACATTCACTTGATGACTCCACCCTTTTTCCCATAACCAAAATCTTCTTTTTTTCAATATATCTGTTAATATCCATTTTCAATGAAATTTTATCTCATTTTTCTCTCTACTCTATAGTTATATCACTAAACTTTGGAATACAATACCACACTATATCATAACTGCTGACAACTCAGTTTAAAAACATACTTAGGAACTTCCTGAAAAATAAATGGCTTTGCTCATGCACCAGTCCTGACTAAATCTTCTCTTATTCCTTTGTATTTTGGCAGTATCACCTAATAGAATACGCCCACTGTCTATGTATAGTTCAATTATTGATTGTAACAATATGCATTAATGTATTAATGTTGAGCCTTCTGCATGATACTCTTTTGTGGCATATGTCTTGCCCATGCATGTCATTTTTTACTCAGTTTAATCCAATTAAAATTTTTTTGTATGTTTTCTAATTGTATTATATGTCTATACCAGTGTAATTACCTATAGAGCTTTTTTCCCCGCCGGGCCTCCTCTGAAAATGGGCCCTGTCCCAGTCAGAATTTCCTGGTAAACAAATGCTAAATAAATAAATAAATAACATAAATCAAGCTTTCATTCCATATAGTCCAAAATATATAAAACATTTTTTCTATTAGCATTTCAAATTCCCTTCTTCTATTGCTATAATATCCATATGCATATTTATATTTTCCATTTTCTTAATACCTTGAAAGTAATTATCTTCACATAACATTTCCCTTAATTTCTTTACCTTTTTACATTCTAGGAAAATATGCTCTGTTGTCTCAACCTTACCATGATGATTACAAATTCTTTCTTCTGGTTTTCAAATATGGCATATTCACTTTTAATGGCAATTTTTTATTGATAATATCCATAAAAGATCTCTACATTCCATATATTTTGTACACCATTCTGTTCTGATTTGTAATGCCTTTAATTTTCCTTCCTCAATTTTTCTGATGGATAGATATAGTAATACTTATTCATTATATTCATTAACCATGTTTTCCTTTTTTATTCTACTTCATTTATCTTTATTTTCCACAATATTATTTTCTCTTGATGTTATATCATTTCCCAATTCAGTTCTTTTCTCTTTAAATGTATTCATCATCTGCTATATTGTTTTATATTTTTCTTTCATTATCACACTTATTAATGAACTATTTCCCTATTTTATCCACTTTACCACTTTATATAAATTCAGTAATGCTACATACACTACAAGATTTATCAGTCCCACTCATCCTTCTTCTTTAATATATACTATTCCTCTTTTTACAGGGTTCATTCTAGACCCTCATATGAATGAAAATATAGTTGTCATAAGTCCTGTCTCATATTTTACAGGAATCATAAAATGTTTGCTAAATATGCCATTTTCCTAACAAAACATAATTTATTAAATACACCTTTTTTATATGACAGCTTATAAGTACTCCAAAATAAACATATATTCCTCAGTTTTTTATTTTATCCAATATTCTGCAAAGCAGATTTTCATGCTTAATATAGTTAAAACCTTTAGTTAGAAAACAGAGGTAATCCAGATGGCTCGAGTGAAGTCTGGTATCTCATCTGTGACTCAGACTAACAAGAAACAGAGTACCCAAGGATTAGTACAGATAAAATCACTTAAGCTAGCAGATCTAAGATACTCTCGCTCTCTCTTTCTCTCTGATACCCTCTCTGTGGGAGTTATAAACGTCTTGTAAAAACACTCATACAATTACCTACTTAACTGAATAAACTACTTTAAACTTCAGAAGGCATCTTTATTCCTCCCCACAGGGAGGGTATTGGAGAGAGAGTCTCCTAGATCTGCCAGCTAAAGTGATTTTATCTGGAGTAATCATTGGTTGTTGTTGTGTCTTTCGGCTTTTCCCGGTGAGGGGTCGCCACAGTGGAACTCCGGTCCGCTAATGATTGGCAGTAGATTTTTATGTGCCGAGTTGCCAGCTCTGACGCACAACCTTCAACGAAGGTACGCCCATTCATGCATATCTCCACACAGAAGCACTTTACATTGGGCCTTGCCATGTGGTTCTTTAACAACCTCATGAAACCAGTGAAACATTACACTGAAATTCTTCCCCACTCCCTCGTACACATGTGAACCAAGCCTTTGTGGATCTGTGGATATTCTTAATAATTTCAGTTATGATTTGTACACTAACATGATTACCTGGTAGATATGAATAGATGAACACTTTAATACTTCTCAATTAATTATCACTGGCAGTAATATACCCTTCCTATCAGAAAGCTTTACCTGCCAGGAGAAACATTTCCATATTAATAGAAATAGACATCTTTTTTGGACTGCTGCCCATGTCTGAGTCACCCATTTCCCTGCACAATTTAATTGCTTTCAGTTTTTAAACTTTGTGTCTTGTAATACTGCTATGTTGGCACTCGACCTCAACAAAAAATTAAGAAAAATTGTGCATGTTATGGAAGTCTCCATATCCCTAATACTGTATGTGATAAACTTCATCTTTCCTTCATATCAGTAGATTGCAAAGTGCAGGGATGATTCATCAAAAATAAATAAAAAGGAAACAGAGGCACCATGTCACTGCAGTTTATGATTGGTAGTATTTTGAAAAGTTACATTAACTGTTATGTAGTGACTTGATACCATCATATACCAACATAACTTTTAACCCCTCCCCCCAATTCACACAAGTCTGTTGTTGTCATGGGACCTACGGATGCTGTTATTATCTCAGGATTTCCCCCAGCAGGTGGTGCTGATGTAGGAGGTGTAGAAATATTTTCAACCTCCTCTGTACTATGTGGGACCCCTTCCAAAGTCAGTACCTCCAGAAGCCATTGCACGGGTTGGTACAAAGAGAAAATGGTAGCAGATATGCGTCAACACACCTTGTGCACCTTGTGTGGTGATGGGCAGTATAGCAGTGCAACATAGACTAATGCCCCAGTCGCGTCCCATGACAACAGTAGACTTGTGTGAAGGGGGGTTTAAAAGGTACTTTGGTACATAAGTATCAAGCCTTTACATTCCAGTTTAATGTACAGTAGCTTGTCATTGTACTACCAATCATAGACTGCAGTAGCTGGTATCCCTAAAGGCTTTAAACTGGGCTGTAAGATGTCCATTGCCCTGTCAAGGTTACATACCTACCCATGAATGCAAGCACCAGCTGGCAGGAAAGTGAAATGCATCCAGTGGTACTAAACTGACTTGTTAGTATACCTACAACACTATGAGGCTATTAGCATAAAATGTTGGGTGGGCACCATTATGCATGAAAATGCTTACACAGATAAAATACAGTAGAATACAAGATATTACATAGCAACTTTCTGAAGGCTGATGTACAAATATGGGAGGTAAAACACCCACCTGGTAATACACCTCAGCAGTGTTGTTAACAGTTGTGTGTGAGTAAGAACTCAACACGGTTGCATGGCATTGTCATATCCAGCTGTGGTGGTATTGCAGACTATGGACACTGGGCAAATAGGGAATGTGAAAATACTTGAGATATGAAATCCCCTGAACATAGCCAGTAGTTGTGGCAATGCACTGTAAGGGAGGAGGGGGCTGCAGAGTGTGCGTATCACTACATGTGACCAATATTCAGAGTTAGGAATGGTTGTACGGAGCCCATGCCTACAGCTACAGAGTGTATACATGGCTTTGCGTGCAACAGTACAGGGACCTGCTACCCTGCTGCAGAATGGATAGAAGGGAGCCAGTGGCCAAAGATGGATGACATCCACAGACTGCCTTCAGTGCCATTCACTGGCAGGTAATCCACTGATACACAGGGTTTGCCACAGGCTCTGAAAGAAGTAACATCTGAAAAAGGTCACTAACCAGGTGAATCAGGTGTTACTACAGGTCCTTTGCATGCACACCATGTCCATCCTGGCAAAGGTGACACAGACAGGATATACTGGGACTAGGCATGACAGGGACTGGTACTGGAAGAGAGTGATGTGGGTGGTAATAATAGGTCTCTGCAAGATCTGCAATGGAGGGTGACCAGTATGCTAGTCTATTCAATGACCAATAAGTATCTACATGGTACAGTGCAATGCACGTGTGATGGGAATGATTCATCAAGAGCAATTTGCATATTTTCTTTTAGTTACCTCCAGGGTGCAGCTGCAACATCCTGCACACTATCTATGTCTCCATGAGCTATGCACATCCAGAGGTGTCAACAACTATGTCACAGTGGGGCATAAAGATATATCTGGATGTTGTAAGTATCAGATATGCATGCTTTCACAAGTTCCACATGGTGGAGATACCATGAACAGTACAGCATATGCCTGATGTAGCATATTTCCTGTAAGTGATAATGTCAGCAATGTGCACATGGCCCAGTCTGATGACACAGTGGCACTATCTGAACAGTATGATGGGATTGCTCACTCACATCACATTTATAACAGGCATTTGTGGAGGTTCAGGTTGAAACAGGCTTATCCTCCTGTAACTGAGCTATCCCCATGCTCTCCACAAATCAAAAGCCCATACAGGCTCTGGTATTTTCATTGTCTCTAATGTGCATATACTTACTGTATCGAAGAGGCAAGGTTGTTTGCAGCATAATTTTGAATTAATTTCAATCCCTGATCTAGGTACAGCACTCAGCATAAATCAATGGATGTATGGGACAGTGATGCAGGAACAGACATCTGTAATTAACAGCACTGAGATTGCTTGTGTGCTTCATAACTTGTGTGACAACATGCAATGCTTCTGCAGTGACATGGAACATATTGTCTGGAAGCAAATGTCACTGCTCAGGTCTCTGGCAGCTAATGCCGTCTCCATTGAAGCCTCAGTGAGATAAATGGTAACGGTCCTCCAGTCAGTTTTTTTAGGCTGTGTTAACTGTGGAGGTATGAGGGTGCTGATGTGAGGTGGTCAGGCATGTTCCAACCCTATTAACTATTTTTGAGATGGCTTCTCTGTTTGCCATGGCCACAAAGTCTGCCATAATTGGTTGTCTGTGGTCACACAGTTATGGGTACGTATCCTGTTTAGGCTCAATAAATGGCACCCCTCATCAGTCTGTTTGTGAATGATCTCATAGTTTGACCTCTTTTCCATCTCTTCTGGGCATACGTAGCACCATACCTGGTCAAGATTATCATCCAAGTATTGGGCAATAAAGCTCTGTAAGCCGCTGACATTGGGCACTCTGTCAGACTGCATATACTTGATTTAGTATAGTAACAATGATACAGATGGAAGGTATGGGTAATCCACAAACATATAAGCAGCAGAGGTATATAATATAGTAACAATGATACAGATGGAAGGTATGGGTAATCCACAAACATATAAGCAGCAGAGGTATATAATATATTAACAATGATACAGATGAAAGGTATGGGTAATTCACAAACATATATGCAGCACAGGTATATATTAGAGTAACAATGATACAGATGGAAGGTATGGGTAATTCACAAACATATAAGCAGCACGGGTATATATTATAGTAAAAATGATACAGATGGAAGGTATGGGTAATCCACAAACATATATGCAGTACAGGTATATATTATAGTAGCAATGATACAAATGGAAGGTATGAGTAATCCACAGACATACAAACAGCATAGGAAGATTCAATAGCAGTATTAGGCTCCCTTGGACTGAGTGCAATTTTAAATGTAGCATGCCATCATTACCCTGGAAAAAGTACTGTTAACAGAAGGGGATATTTACATAGTTTAGCAGTATTAATATGTACAGTGTATAGTAGCTGACAGAAAATCAAGTGTGCCACAAAACTGACACACATAACTCTGATGATGTATAATACAGACATGGTATTATGTTTGTTTGACAGGAGGCAGTTTGCCTATCTATTCAGCTCCTTAAATGCATTGAGCTTTCTATCTCTCCTTGAACTCCTGACCATTTCTTTACCTGAATAACTTGAGTCACTCAGGCTCAGCACTACAAGCACTCTGTTTTTTTCACTGTCATGATGAAAGAAATAGTCTGTTAATGTAAAGGAACTAACCTGGTTCAATACTCTGGTGACAATACCATATGTGCAAATTCTACAATTACCACAACCAATGACAAACAGCACTGCAGTTATGTATTAAACCCATAGGACTGCATCTTAACATTGCTAATCAACCAATCAATCAATAAATCAATCATCAAAATATTTTTCTGCTCTTTCACAAAAAAAAAAATAGTCCATTACGAAATCAAACAAGATTACAAATTAATGTAACTATATAAATTAGGATGAAAACTATACTATTTTCAAGTAAGAACCAAAATCATTGTCATTCAAACATCTCTGTCCTATCCACAGACATTTTCATTGTCTTCATACCTTCTAAAGACTATTAATTTAACCATTTTGGACAAATCACCAACTGAGAAACTTCTCTGAACAAAACGTCTTGTTCTCATCATTGATAAACAATTCAACATCATCTTCTTTTGGCTTTTCCCGTTAGGGGTCGGCACAGCAGATCATCTGTTTCCATTTCTTCCAGTCCTCTGCATCTTGCTCTGTCACACCAACCACCTGCATGTCCTCTCTCACCACATCCATAAACCTTATCTTACACCTTCCTCTTTTCCTGTTACCAGGCAGCTTCATTCTTAGCATCTTTTTCCCAATATACTCAGCATTCCTCCTCAGCACATGTCCAAACCAATGTAATCTTGCCTCTCTGGCTTTGTCTCCAAACCTTCCAACCTGGGCTGACCCTCTAATATACTTATCCCTGATCCTGTCCACCCTCGTCACACCCAGTGCAAATCTTAACATCTTAACTCTGCCGCATCCAGCTCTAACTCCTGCCTTTTTGTCAATGCCACTGTCTCCAACCCATATAACATAGCTGGTCTCACTACCCTGTTGTAGACCTTCCCTTTCACGCTTACTGGTACTCATCTGTCACAATTCACTCCTGACACTCTTCTCCACCCACTCCATCCTGCTTGTACTCTCTTCTTCACCTCTCTTCCACACTCACCATTCCTCTGAACTATTGATCCCAAGTGTTTAAACTCATCCACCTCTCTAGACCATATCTCCATCTTTCCAGGGTCTCCTCCACCTATTCCCCACTCTCACTACAGATCACAATGTCATCTGAAAACATCATAGTCCACGGGGACTCCTGACTGATCTCATCTGTCAACCTGTCCATCACCATTGCAAATAAGAAAGGGCTCAGAGCTGATCCTTGATGTAACCCAACTCCACGTTAAACGCATCTGTCACTCCCACAGTAGACCTCACCACTGTCACACTACCCTTGTACATATCCTGTACCACTCTTTACATACTTCTCTGACACTCCCAACTTCCTCATACAATACCACACCTCCTCTCTAGGCACCCTGTCATATGCTTTCTTTAAGTCTATAAAAACACAATGCAACTCCTTCTGACCTTCTCTGTACTTCTCCATCAACACCCTCAGATCAAACATCGCATCTGTAGTGCTCTTTCCTAGCATGAACCATACTTCTGATCACTAATCATCACGTCCCTTCTTAACCTAGCTTCCACTACTCTTTCCCATAACTTCATGCTGTGACTGATCAATTTAATCCCTCTGTAGTTACTACAGCTCTGCACATCACTCTTATTCTTAAAAATCAGTAGCAAAACACTTTTTCTCCATTCCTCAGGCATCCTCTCACTTTCCAAGATTTCATTAAACAATCTGGTTAAAAATTCCACTACCATTTCACCTAAACACCTCCATGCTTTCACAGGTATGTCATCCGGGCCAGCAGCCTTTCCATTCTTCATCCTCTTCATAGCTATCCTTACTTCCTCCTTGCTAATCCATTGCACTTCATGATTCACTATCCCCACATCATCCAACCTTCTCTCCTTCTCATTCTCTTCATTCATCAACCTCTCAAAGTACTCTTTCCATCTGCTCAGCACACTCTCCTCGCTTGTGAGTATGTTTCCCTCATTATCCTTTATCACCCTTACCTGCTGCACATCTTTACTAGCTTGGTCCCTCTGTCTAGCCAATCGGTGCAGGTCCTTTTCTCCATCCTTAGTGTCCAACTTTTCATACAGCTCTTCATAAGCCTTATCCTTAGCCTTTGCCACCTCTCTCTTTGCCATGCACCTCATCTCCTTATACTCCTGTCTACTTTCTTCATCTCTCTGACAATCCCACTTCTTCTTTGCCAACCTCTTTCTCTGTATACTCTCCTGTACTTCCTCATTCCACCACCATGTCTCCTTGTCATCCTTCCTCTGTCCAGATGTCCTACCAAGCACCTTTCTAGCCGTCTCCCTTACTAGCTCTGCTGTAGTTACCCAGCTATTTGGTAACTCTTCACTGCCACCCAGTGCCTGTCTTAACTCATCCCTGAACTCCACCTCACAACTACCCTTTTTCAATTTCCACCATTTGATCCTTGGTGCTGCCCTCACACTCCTCCTCCTCTTCTTGATCACCAACGTCATCCTACAAACCACCATCCTATGCTGCCTAACTACACTTTCCCTGGCCACCACTTTACAGTCTCCAATCTCCTTCAAACTGGCCCTCCTACATAAGATATAATCCACCTGTGTGCATCTTCCTCCACTCTTGTATGTCACCCTATGCTTCTCCCTCTTGTTAAAATACGTATTCACCACAGCCATGTCCATCCTTTTTGCAAAATCCACTACAATCTGACCTTCTGCATTCCTTTGTTTAACATCATACCTACCCATCACTTCCTCATCCCCTCTGCTCCCTTCAGCAAATGCCCATTGAAACCTGCTCCAACCTGCTCTCTCACCCTTGGGTACAGTCATCACCACTTCATCCAACTCGCTCCAAAATTTTTCTTTCTCATCCATCGTACACCCAACTTGTGGAGCATATGCACTAACAACATTCATCATTACACTATCAATTTCCAGCTTCATAAACATTACTCTATCTGACACTCTTTTCACCTCCAAAACACTCTTAGCATACTGTTCCTTCAGGATAACTCCTATGCCATTTCTCCTCCCATCCACACCATGATAAAACAATTTGAACCCACCTCCAATACACCTAGCCTTACTCCCCTTCCATCTGCTCTCTTACACACACAATATACCAACCTTCCTTCTGTCATTCATATTGGCTATCTCATTCCCTATACCAGTCATACTGCCAACATTCAAAGTTCTGACCCTCACTACCACAGTCCTAGCCTTTCTCCTCTCTTCTTGCCTTTGGCCATGCCTTCCGCCTCTTCTCCTCCTCCTTCGGCAAACAGTAGCTCAATTTCTGCCAGCACCCTGTTGGCTAATAGTACTGGTGGCGGTCGTTGTTAACCCGGGCCTCGACCGATCTGGTATGTAAATATTTACTGCTGTCTGCATGAATAATTTGGCGAAGTTTTACGCCGGATGCCCTTGCTGATGCAACCCCCTCCGGCTTGGGGCCGGCACAAAGAAATGCACTGGCTTGTGCATCCCCAGTGGCTGGGTTATCATTGAGAAACAATTATGGTTCATAAATCATACAGTTAACACAAACAGAAAATGAATAGAGCTAAATAATTTTGTGTCCATATTGCTTGACAACTTAGATAAAACAGAAACATCACAGTGCTGTCAATCAAACTAGATAAACCTAAAATCAGGACATTGGACCACAAACAGCAAATTTATTAAGCAGTTTTGTTTAAAATTCCATGTAAACTTCATTATAATAAAGTAAGACCTACTGACTCCAACCCATTTAATATGTTGCATACATATCACATGTTTAAAACCAGCCAGTCAGAACAGTGGTATTACAATGAATTAAATAAAACTCCTAAATACATGTGCATGTAAATTATAGGTGGAACCCCAAAGTGGCATTAATATAGTCCCAATAAATTTTCTAACATCTCAAGACTATCACTCCACATGACATACAGAACTAAATCTTTGCAGAATGCAACTTCAAGTGAGTTATCATTCATGCTGAGGGGAACACTGGTATTCAGTTTCAACTGCCAATGTAACTCTTTCAACTCAAGTAAACTCTTCATGTCACTCCCCCCTACAGAGTTATTTTTTTTCCATGATATAAAACTTGAAGTTTTAAAACTATTACATACTACAGGATGTTTGACCAGGGAGCTGTTATATGCCCTATTCTAACAGAATGACAGTGCTCATATATGCACTCCTTTAGAGTGCACTCCAGCCTATTAATGTAAAAAGCTGAGCATTAATCAGAAAAAGCCACATAGACCACAGTTTTGGTCTTGTAATTAAAATTGCCTGGACAATAAAAAGACTTTCCTTATATGTTCAGCAGTTCAACAATCATCCTCAAAAATATAATTACAATAATTACATTGTCCCACATCTTGCCATTCTTCCAGACATCTGACATATATTCTGACATATACTAGACTTACGTACATATTTTTGATGTTCCTTCCCTGTTTGAGTAAAATCTCATGGCACTGAATTCAATTATTCACAGACAGTGATCAGAGCCTGCTGTAGTACAAGAATTTCTGGTCTTAACTAAAATATTACTATATGGCAAAATCAGATTTCTTCTGTAGTGATTGGATTTGTTTTCTATACTCCAAACATCCTTGTTGGCAATATTTCCACACAAAATAATGGGTTTAAATATACCTTGCTTCACCAACACTACTTCATCAAACATGATTTTGATTAGAGGACCTGGAGAGCCTCTATCTCTGAAGAATTCATTTCAAAAATCCATCTTCTTCATGAATATGATATCACATGGGATCATTCTGGAAACCCTCATCAACTGCCCCTTAACCAAGCCATCCTTTTGTTTACAAGAGTGGCAAGTAGACAAATCCAGATATGAATTGAAAACGGTTAGTTTGGGATAATTCAATAACTCAAACCTTCCAAACAATGTGGTATCAAGGGTATTGGAAGGTGAAGAGAATTATGCTGGCATGGATTTATATTTCACTTAAAACTACTGTTATGAAGATTAGGAAATTTTTGTGAAAAGTAATACATTTTCAGCACAGAATATTAGTTATAGGTGACTGGAATAAGCAATAAATATATCATTCCATGAACCAATAAAAACAAAGAGGAGGCTGCAAAGCTCACTCTTTGCTCGCTAAATGTTTTATTTCCTCCATTGGCTGTTGTGCATCTAAAATGTCTTTAATCTTCAAGGCATCTGAAACTTGAATCTCACTCCTTCTGAAAATCCCCCAATTGCTGGGATAAACTTCTTTATCTTTTTTCAAGTGTACAGTGAATAATTATTTTCTGGAAGCACTCTGGTGTCCCAAATTTTGAATACGTCTTCTTTCTGCCACAAATCTTGTGACGAGAAAATGCTGACATCTGTGCAGTCACAGAAACCTGGGTCAAAACTGTGGAGAGCACCCCAGTCTTACCTGGTTACTCATCCTATCATACATTCAGACCCCAAACTGTGGGCAGTAAAGCCAAAGGAGGTGGAGTTTCAATATACATTAAAGACATACACACCTCCAGGCTGGTCAAACAGTACGACGCACAGGAGACACTCCAGGTGCAGTTAACCATTGGTAAGACCCCTATTCAAATCATAGCTAGCTACCAGCCCCTAAATCTGACTCAATATGCCCAATCTGCCTATACGGACCTGTTTGAATCTATCAAGCTTCAACCCTTTAACCTGATCCTGGCTGACTTTAACTTCCCAAACATAGATTGGAAGAACTTCTCATGCCAAACACAAATGCCCAGAGATTCCTTGATTTTGTCAATGCAAATGCCTTGGAACAGCTAGTCGATACCCCCACAAGAGGTGATAATATCTTGGACTTGGTATTACCCAACATGAGTAACTACTGCAGCATCTCTATATATCATCCTCCCTGGTAAGATCTGACCACAAAGCGGTTGCTTTTGAAGTCACCATCTCTCCAACCCCCATCTAGCTAGGATTAGACATAAAACCTTCTCCAAAGCTGATTACAGCCTCCTGAGGGATGGTATAAACAGCTTCACAGCCCCCACCCCCCTCTGTAGGAACTGGCATGAATATCCAAAACTACACCAAAGCATTATACGAACTTTTATATAGATGCATGGAATCAGGAATACTCAACAGGACTAAATCATCCTTCACAAGGAAGAGTAAACCTGTCTGGTGGACATCTGCAATAAATAAACTCTATAACAAAAGGAAATAATTGCTGTCCAAGACCAAGAAAGAGTAGGTGCCCAGTTAGCAGCAATGTCTCCTTAGCCTGAACAAGCAAATAACAGCACTAGTGAACAACTCCAAAGAAAACTGCAGACCCAAATTAGCCACATCTACTAGAGACAATCATAAGGCCTTCATCACATGTGTCTGCACCCTCAAAGGAAGCACACAGATCTGTTCAGAACTGGTGGTCAAGGACACCACATATACAAATGCTGTAGATATAGCAAACTTTCTGGCTGACTGATTCTGTGAAAGCTTTACTCCTCTGTCCTATCTAATCAGTAAATCAGGCCATCTCCAGTACCTGCCCCCTTCCCCTTATATCAAGGAAAAAGGTCATCACTGCTCTCTCAAAGGCAAAAAATACAGCCTCCATGAGACCTAATAACATCCCATGCATCTTACATTAACTCAGGCAGGAACTTGCAGCATCATTAGGCACCATATTCAACCAAAGCCTGAGTACTAGCTTCATCCCAGATGAATGGAGGACAGTCATTGTCATCCCTTTACACAAATGTGGAGCATCCACCGGTCCAGGAAATTATAGACCCATCAGCCTAAATAGCCTGATCTGCAAGGCCATGGAATGAATTAACATGGACCTCATTAACAAGGACATTGGCAATCTCCAAATACTTGATCCCACACAATTTGGCTTCATCAAGGGGAGATTATGTCTGCTACGTTTGGTCGACTTCTTTGAGACAGTCTCCAAAGCCATGGACAAGGGGAAGATGCTGCACACCATCTACCTTGACCTGACCAAAGCTGATGATACTATTCCCCACTCAGGCACAATGCATAAACCCTCTCAACTAAGCTTCAATCCATATGGTACCAGATGGGTAGACATCTGGCTCACTGATAGAGCCCACATAGTCAAAATAGGGAAAGCCACCTCAAGCAGTAGACCTGTAGCAAGTGGCAAAACCCAGGGTTTGGTCTTGGGGCCTCTGTTATTTGGGATATACTTTTTTGAGGTGCAGGCCAGAACCATTGGGCTATGGCTGACCAGATTTGCAGATGACTGCAAGCTGGGTGCTGTCATTAATTCCCCTAGTGATGTGGACATCCTCCAAGAGGGTCTCACTCAGACAAATGACTGGTGCCAGAAACACGGCTTCAAGCGGAATACTAAAAAAATGCATCATCATCCACTTTGGGGAGACCAATGTCCCCACAGATTATCACATTAACAATAATGTCCTAAGCACGCCATCAGTTGTGAGGGATTTGGGCACCCTGACTTTTGACCACCATATTGCTTCCATTGTACAGAAAGCATTCTACATGTCCCACCTCATAAGTAAGGATATCTCATCCAGGGACAAGGAGGTTATAACATCCCTGTATTCTTCAACAAACCAAGTAACACTCATGGAGGAAATAAGGCTATATAAAACTTTTTCACCAACGTTTAATCCACAAAGTCCTTGAAACACAGCAACACCAGGAACAAACCACAGATCAAAAGCACATTAACGCTGAATATCCACACTGTGTTTTCGTTTACACAACTTCCTCAGATATGACTGAATAAAGTCAAGGTATTCCGTACACCTTTAAATATACTTACTAATGACCATAATTGATTAATAAATTAAGAAATCATTTCACAATTGATTAATTGTGTACACTCCATAAGGAACACTACTGAAACCTGAGTCAGTTCATAACACACAATATCTACATTAAAAGATGTTAAAAACATGTATTACATTACACATTGCTTCTAATAAATATTAAATATAAATATCCCTGTATTCTTCCCTTATAAGGCCCATTATTGAGTACAATGCCCCCTTTGGCATGTACCTCACAAAGCACATGCAGCAGCTGGAGAGACAACAGAGGATCCTCACCAAGGGAATCCAGGGCCTCAAACATCTACCATACACAGAGAGGCTAAAAGCCCTATCCCTCTACTCAGTTTCATACAGACTCCTCAGAGGTGACCTCTGTCTGGCCTACAAGGTGATCACGGACCCCACCTTGATGGGACTGCTGCATATCTGCAAGTCAAGCTCCACTCGAGTAACCTGCACGTGTGGCCTCAACCTGGTCTGTGACACAACAAGACTTGTTGGTGTGACAGATTTGTGTCCCAGAGACTCCCCATCTATGGAATAGACTTCCTCTTCCACATCAAGCAGAGTACCTCTTTACCCCTTTTTAAGCGCAACCTGGATAACTGGATGGGAAACAGAAAATATATGCTTGGAAGTCCACCCATGTCCCTGATGGTTCTGATTTGTCTAAACATGGACTAAACTCTTGGCTAGGCTTATAAGGGCCTCAGGGCCAATAACCTAGTAACCTCCTATGATCCTATGATCTTATGAGGAGCTCTTCTTGCTAGTTTTATTTCATCTTCACTAATATAGATATCAACTGTGTTCTGATAGCTAGATTTTTGGCATAAAAACAATCTGCCCTTTCAGTTAATAAATGTTACTGTGAAAAACTAATGCAGTCCACACATTCCAGTGTTTTAGTACAGCAAAACATAAATTTTCTCTGCATACCTCCTCTTCTAGTACCATTTTTTTTCAAACATTTCTTCTCAAGAAGCTTATAAGATCATAGGAGGTTACTAGGCTAATGACCCTTAGGCCCTTACAAGCCTAGCCAAGTTTTTCCCCATTTTAATGGTGCTATTTGTAGACCTGAGTGAACAACGGCTGCCCCTGTCCAGAAGGGACACAGGTAATACCCTAGGGGTGAATTTGCGATTCCACATCCAATTATCCAGATTATGCTTGAACAGGGTCAGTGAGGTCTCTGTTTTACTAAGATTAGAAGCTTATTCCAGAGTAGGGGGAGCCTTTGGGAGATGAGCCTGTCTCTCCAACAGGTTCTGTTAATGTCGCTTCTCATCTTGAGGTCACTGAGCGAGTGCAACAAGTATCATTTGTCTTGCTAATGTGTAGCATTTAGAACAGGGCAGGGTTCATGGCTGGTTTATAGGCTAGACAGAGGTCACCCTGAGAAGTCTGTAGGACACAGAGTATAGTGACAGGGATTTTAGTCTATCAGTATAGGATAGGTGTTGGATAACTTGAATTTTCTTTGTAAGGTACCTCTGAGGTCTCTCCAGTTGTTGGAAGTGCCTGGTAAGGTACATGCCAAAGGGCGCATTGTATTCTACAATTGGTCTAATAAGGGAGGAGCATGGGGGGGGGGTATAACCTCTATTTTTCTGGAGTTAATGTCTTTACTGATGAGATGGGCAATGTAGAAAGCTTTCCTTACCATTGTGGAAACATGATGGTCAAAGGAGAGGTTGGTGTCAACCTGCATGCTCAGATCTCTTACCACAGATTGGGTACTTAAGATGTTGTTGTTAATCTGGCACTTTGCAAGGATGTCTCCCTTGCCAAAGGGGATAATGATACACTTTTTGGGGTTTAGCTTGAGCCCATGATTTTGGCACCAGTCGTTGGTTTGATTAAGACATTCTTGATGAACGGTGACAATGTCACTAGGGGATTCAGTGATCACACCCAGATTGTAGTCATCTGCAAACTTTTTTAGCTACATGCCTTTTGTTTTGGCCTGTATTCTGAAAAGTAAATTCCAAATATTAGGTACCCCAGCACCAAGCCCTGAGGTACTCCACTTGTTACTGGTCTGAGGCAGACGAAGAGTCCCCTATTTTAACTGTGTGTGTTCCATTGATGTTCCAGTTAGCAACCCACTTAACTATATACTGGTTTACATTCAGTTGGGTAAGTTTATCAATGATGCCTGAGCGGCGAATGGTGTTGAAGGCCTTCGTTACGTCTAAATAGGCAGTATGCATATTTCTACCTTCATCTAGGGCTTTGGTGACTGTCTCTAAGAAGTCTACCAACTTCAGTGGGCACAATCTCCCTTTGATGAAACCATACTGGGATGGGTTTAGTGTTTGGAGGTCGCCTCTATCCTTGTTGATGAGGTCCATGATGATTCTCTCCATGACCTTGCATACGAGGCTGGTCAGACTTATTGGTCTGTAATTCCTGGGGACAGCAGAGGAGCCCCCTTTGTGGAGAGGGATGACAGTGGCAGTTTTCCAATCTGCAGGAACATACCCAGTGCTGAAACTGTGGTTAAAGAGGGTACTAAGAGGTTCTGCTAGCTCCTGCTTTAGGCAGTTTAGGATGCAGCCAGGGATGTTGTCTGGTCACATAGATACTGTTTTTTTTGCCTTGGAAAGAGCATTAAAGACATGTTCCTTACAGGTTTCTGGGGAAGAACATGTTGGAACAATGACTTGTGGTATATTGCGTGGTGGAGAAGTGCTCACTAAAAGTATCTGTCAGCAGGTTAGCAATATCACCAGGTTCAGTATATGTTGTGCCATTTACAGAAAGTTCAATGCAAATCTGGGATTTATCCTTAAAGTTGCAGATGTAGCCTAAGAATGCCCTGTGGTTACCCTTGGCTAGTGTGGTGAATTTAGATTTGTGTTTAGCTTTGCATTTTATCACTAGGTGTCTAATTTGCTGATTTAGTCTAATAACGGAATCCTTTGGGTTTGGGGACCAGACCATCTTTATTTATTTTATTTTATTTATTTTACATTTGTTAACCGGGCTAGTCTGACTGGATATATTTCCATTTTCAGCAGAGGCCCGGGGATTAAAGCTCCACATATGGACATAAGAGATTTATAATCAGTACAAATAACAAGTTACAAATAACAAGTTACAGACTTGTAACACTTCAACCAATGCATCTTGATTACAAAAAGAAGGCAGCTGAAAAATTTCAAGATAAAACTAAAATACATTATATTAAACATCAATACAACTTCTAAAACTCGAGAAATAATAAGAGATTCAATATTGTACTTTTTCTTGCTTAGTTGTACTGTGGAGCTTTTCTCCCCAGACCTCTGCTGTTGGACTGCCCTGGTCAACAAATGTCAAATGAATTTTAGACAGCAGTTTATTTATTTGGTTATTTAGCCTGTTTATGGCAGATGTCCACCAAACAGACTTGGTCTTATGTGAGGAACTTAATTTAATTTTATCCTATTGGATACAGCTGAGTCGATACAACTGTGGAGATGTTTATACAAGGCTTTGGAATAGACCTCGGCATAGGTAACATTGCCATCAGTAGGGTTAGGAGCTATGAAACTAGTATTTATTTATTCATTCATTTGACATTTGTTGACCAGGGCAGTCCAACAGCAGAGGTCTGGGGAGAAAAGCTCCACAGTACAACTAAGCAAGAAAAAGTACAATATTGAAGTAGAATACAGTAAAAAATATACAGTAAAAAATTAAGCGAATGTTCAAAAGCTCCACAGTAGTACAAAACAAGAAAAAATTATAATATTGAAGTAAAATACAGTAAAAAATATACAATAAAACAATTAAGCAAATGTCCATAACAGTATAAGTAAAGATAAACAGCAACAGTGACATTTAGTGTGAGTAGTAGGTATAGAATTAGGTAACAACTGAACACTGACAAGAAACACATTATGTTGTCATCAGTGGACAACTGTACAATTCAGTGCAGTTTGTTAGTGAGTTATAGCAGTAAAGAAGGGAGGAATAGAGAGGATAGTGAAGGAGAAATGTATGTGTTCAAGTGGGATGATTTCAGTGACAGGTCCAGGTGCTGTTAAGGTACCTTTTGAGAGTTTTCTTGAATTCATGGATGTGGGCAATATTTCTGAGGGTCAGGGGAAACATATTCTATGAAAGAGCAGGAAAGTAGCTGTAGGGATTCTGTCGAATAGATTTTTAGGTTTGTGAAGCTGTAAGAGACATTGATCGAGCTTCTGAAGGATAGAGGGGACTTATAGAGGAAGAGGGCTTATTCATCATAGAATGGATAATGAGACGTTGCGTAAATATGAGTTGGTTATCAAACTCTAGCCAGCTAAGTGTCTGGAGAGCACGACAGTGGTGTGATCTAGAAGGCAGATTAACTTCAAATCTAGCAACTTTAATGTAGGTGGTTTTGAGTTTGGAAAGTAGTTAGGACTGTAAGTTGGTTAAGATGCGGCAGCTGTGGAAGAGGTTAGGGAGAAGGTATGCTTGGGTAAGTGAGATCCTGAAGTTGGGTGTGAAGAACCTTTTGTTTCTATAAAGTAGGCTGATGTTTTGGTGGATTTTCTTGATACTGTGAAATACATGAACGTCAAATATAAGTTGGTCGTCTATTATTGATCCAAGGAACTTAGTGTGGGTTTCAGCTATGATAGTAGTATTTTTAAGGGAACAGATGGTAAATGAGGATTTAAGATCATAAAGGGATTTGAGGAAGAAGAAAAGAAGTTTTGTCTTTTTAGGGTTAAGTATGCATGAGTTGGTTGTTAGTGAGACATGTTAAAGTGAGGTTGAAAGGTGTTTGTGTCAGGGTTAGCAAGTCGGAGGGGTTGTCAGGAATAGAGATATTTCTGGAGTCGCCTGCACGCTATATGAAAGATGAGTGAGGACAGGATTTGTGAAGTTGGTTTATAAAGATGTTAAAAAGGAGGGGACCTAAAATTGAGCCTTGTGGGACACCCATTTTGATGAGGAGAAAAGGAGATAGAGCAGAGAGCCTTTTTACAAATTGCTGTCTATGTGTGAGGTAGTTGTTGAACCAGGAGATAGTTGCTGAAGAGATAGTCTGGAGAGGAGGATGGGGTGAGAGACAGTGTCAAAGGCTTTGCAGAGATCTAAACCAAGGCAGAACACCAGTTTATTATTGTCTCTGGCCAGGGAGATGGAGTTAGTAAAGGAAATAAGTGCAGTCGTGGTGCTGTGCTAGGTGGGGGTGATCAGGTTGTCTTGAGTGAGATAAGCTGAGATTTGTTTATGAACACAGTGCTTGAGGATTTTAGGGAGGGGGAGAGAGTATAGCAATAGGTCAATAATTAAACAGCTCTATAGAATTTCCATCTTTGTGGACTGGTATGGTGTGGAATTTTTTCCAGAGAGTAGGGATGTAGATTCAATGATTGAGCAGTTTATGAGGATGGAAATAGGATATGCTATGGAGTTAGCAGCAGCCTTTAGGAAGAGAATGCCAGGTTGTCAGCTGACGGGGAACATGGTTTAAGTTCTAGAATAATTTATTTAATGTAGGTGGTTGGAACGGGATTTAGTGAGAATGGGCTGTTTTGTTGTAAGAGGGTGGTGGGAGGTGAGGGGGCTGGTTGGGTGAGAATTTTGCATTAGTTTGCAGATGGTGTCTATGAGGTATGAATTGAAAATGGATGCAGTTTCTTGGGGTGTGTTATTGGGGCAGGGGTTGGGAGTTGAGGAATTCCCTGTGTGGAGATTTTGGTTAATAGAATTCCAGAATTGTTTAGGGTTTCTGAGTTCTGTAGTTTGGGGTGAGAGGTAGAAGTTATTTCTATCAATGTTTATATGTTTTTTGGTTGGATTTCAGAGTTCCCTATGTTTCTGGTTGTGTGGGAGATTTGGTCTTAGTCCAGAGTTTGCAGGCGGAATTTCTGTTTTGGATAAGAGACCGAGTAGAGTTGGTGAGCCAAGGGGAACACTGTGATTTGACTCTAACAGCTCTAGGAGGGGCAAGGGAGCCCAGTGTGTTTAGGTAGATGGAGTTAAACTGAAGAACAGCTTCATCAAGAAGTAGGGATGAGAGGAAGGATCAGTGTATAGTGGTGAGAGAAGTATTGACTGTATCAGGGTTGAAGTTGGTTAGCTTTCAGTATTCTGTAAATTTATGAAGTCTAGAGAGGTGGGGGGAGAATCTTTGGATACGTATAGGAGAGTGGTCACTAGCAGAGTCAGGTAGTGATTCAGGGTGGTGATAGATGTTAGGGTTGGAGACAAGAATCCAGTTAACGATAGAGCTGGTATTAGTGGGTTTATGAAAAAAAGTGGAAGAAGAGATAAGTTGTGTGTAGCCATATAGGTTTATGCTGGTGGTAAGGGAGTTAGAGATGAGGGGAAGCCAGTTGGTGTTAACATTGCCTAGTATTATAGTTTCATTAGCTATATTGTCAGACATCAAGTGGAGAATCTGTTCTAATAAGGGTATGTTCTCTCCACGGGGTGTGTAGATGGCGACTATAGTTATGGTTTTATGGTTAAGTTTGCAATTGGCAATGGTGAGTTCAGCTGGGTGAAAAGAGGGGGGATGGCTGAATAGGGATGATAAGGTTAGGAGGTCTGAGTACATAATGGCAACATCTCCACCTTTTTTATGAGTTCTATCAAGGCATAGAATGTTATAACCGGAATGGGGGGATTCATTGTCAGTGTTATGTGGTTTGAGCCATGCTTCAGAGGGAGTTACTATGCTGGGGGAGTATGGACGGTGCAGTGGTACAGCTGTAGCATTGTTGCCTCACAGCAAGAGGTTCTCTGGTTCAATTCTCGGCTGGGGTGTCTTCTGTGTGGAGTCTGCATGTCCTCTCTGCGTTTGTGTGGGTTTCCTCTGGGTGCTCCAGTTTCCTTCCACATTTCAAAGACGTGCATCTGGAGCATTTCTCTCCAGGCCTCCACTGAAAATTGGCCAATTGGTCACCTATAATTAGTACATTTTTATGCCTTAATGGCTTACCTGGTGAGAAACTGGCATGTGTGTTTTTATGTGTACTGTGTTTATCTACAATGAGCTGTGTGTAGTGTGCTTGTGTTTGGGAGGTCTCTGTGCTTTGGGTAGGTTTCTAGAGGGGATCACCACATATGTGGGGTTAATAAGTGTTGCATGGCATGGTGGGTGCAGCTGGTGGTATGTGAGTGCTGACAACCTCTTTGGGGTCAGGTATACTGACTGGTTAGCAAGGGATCATTGATTCCAAGTTTTTTATGTAGCTATACCTCTTGCATGCTGAGTTTGAGTATCGTAAAAGAAGTAGGTTGTCAGTGCACATGAGCCAGTTGCTACATTGACCCAGGATGCCTAATTCAAGCAGGTGCGCTGAAGAAATGGTGGGGCTTTGTCCAACCATAGTGCTAGGTAAGAGGTGTGGTTGATAACAGGGACTGACCTGAAATGGCCTGATGGGGTTCCTGTGCTAGGGTAGTCCACTAGTATAGATGAAAAGATCTAGAGAGGGTGGCTGAGATGCTGTGCTGATCTGTAGACTGAAATATTCCCCGCTGGAAAAAAGACTACAGCTAAGGGACAATTTACTGTTCCTATACCTGGAAAACAGTAATCGGATCTGCCCGATAGTGCACGGTGCTGTGCATCGCTCAAACCCACGCAAACGTGGGGCTTTTAAAATAAATGAAAAAATGTTACTGGTGGGCAAAATAGCCAATCAAAAGCTTCATGTTCAGCTCGTCATTACTTAATTTTAGCCTCTGATTTCTACATGTTTATCAGCTCACCTGAATGGCTAATTACAGCTTCTTTTATTTTTTACACACGTTTCTCATCTTACTTTATATATTTCGTCAGTGTCTCATTTATTTCCAACACTTCTGAGTGCACTCATTTTTTTCTCTAAATTGCTGAAAGCCTTCTCCTGTACTAAATCTGCAACATGAACAGCTGTGAAGTTTTGCCAGTCAGTGCTTTTTCTTAATTTCTGGTTGATTTTCCCCTCACCTTTTTACTTGTTTTTCATTGGTGGCATTAGGTTACTGTAATCATTATCCAGTAAATACATTTTACCTAAACTGACAATTGTAATGGTTATTTTTCAACAATTTCTCTGTTTTCAAAATGGGGACTTCAAATCCACATGTTGGTTAATAATCTGCCACCTGGAAGTCCTGTCATTTAAACAAACCTAATCTAACAGTACTCACTGTAACACACCCTCACCCACAAATAATAAAGTGCACCATCCTAGCTCTAGTCCTACTCCCATAAAGACTTCTGAAACTGTATCTACACATGGCCATATATTAATAAAGGAACACTCTATAGGTAGTCTCAGTCTAAGAACACAGTCATGTTCAGCTGTCTTTCTTGTGTCAGGATTCTGGATGCGACCGTAGCTCTTAAGCCCATGTATGAGTACACCCTCATTGTAGCCTACATTGAAGTGAATGACCTTAGATGGTTTGCCCTAGGAAAGATGCCAAAAGACACAGCTAAGCTCTATATGTATGTATCTGATGCAGGTAATACATTTGTCTTCAGCAGTATCTCCACTTCTACAGGCATGATGCCATAGTTTCAGACAAACAATAATTCATACGAACATTTGGCTTAATAACTAGTGGCATTCCAGGGAGATCCATTGCATATCAACAAAGGAGCAAATGACTGATAGGCCCACCTACTTCACCAGAATGACATTTAGTCCTCTCCTCAGGGATTATGCATATTGGTTGGGTCTATATTCACACATCGAAGAAAAACTTCATTGAATGGTTATTTCACAAAAAGTAATCCCCAAACGTCACGTTCATTGAAGAATGAAATAATCATAAAAAAAAAAAAAAAAAAAAATCATTAAAAGTTAATAGTTGGACAACAACAAGGAAGTAACCCACAAAGGTGGGGGCCTGTACCCCCCCACCCCTTAACTATATATACTAACTCCAAGCTCACACTACAGTGAGGAAAAGGACACATTTTAAAAGGTTTTGTCTAGGTTATTTTATACATTGCAATACTTCCTTGTTGTTGGCCAACTATAACCTTTAGATGATTTTTTTTTTACAATGATTTCCCTCTTCGATGACAGTTGGGGATTACTGTTACAGTCAGGGTATCCCATAGGACTCCATCCTAGGCCCTTACTTGTTTATATTCCATCTTTTAGATCTAACGTTTTCATCTGAGGTGTTCAACAGTCTATATGCAGATGACCTGAATTGGGTAAACTGATTACATGTGTTACAAGGCATGCCTGCAAAATAACTTTACTAAATTGACCATTTGGGCACAGGAGAATAATATGCTGATACATACATCAAAAACTAGGTATATGAGACTTGGGAGACATTAATTGAATGGCGAATATTTAATACAACACACACTGAATGAAACTGTGGACTCATTTAAGGGCCTGGGTATATGGGTAGATTCAGCTGTGAGTTTTTCTAATCTTATCAACCAATTGGTTAATGATAGTCATAGAACTATAGGTTGTATAAAAAAATTTATAAAGTCTAGGAAATCAAAAATGATGAAGTCATTGTTTGTTAGTTACATTAGACCCAAACTTAAGTATGGAATAACAATATGGAAACCCTATAAGAAAGCAAGCATGAGTAAACTGGAAAGAGTACAGTGGAAATATACCAAGAGAATTCATGGATGTGGAAATTTAAGTTATTATGAGAAACTAAAATATCTGAACTTGTACAGCACCTCTTACATATATCTAGGAGGAGACCTTATTTGGATATATAGGGCATTTAGAGACAACTACCTCTGGGAATGTTTGGGGTTATCAAAAAGTACTACAGAATCATACGACAACCTATGTAGAAGATTCTATAGGAATGAGAAGTGTACTAACTGGTTCTCTGACAGAGTAGCTGATGCTTGGAACAGACTTCTAAATTATATTAAAGCAAGTACTAGTTTAGATATTTTAATATGAGCCCGGACACTTATTATGGGAACAAGTGTTTTGGTATCTTGGCAAGCTAGAAGGACATTAATGCCCGTGCTTGAAATATTTGTAAGTATGTATGTATGTATTGTTCGTGGAATAGACATTTGATGAAGTTTTTCTTTGATGTATGAACATATATCCATATTGGTTAAGAGCCTTTATGCCTTCATATGAAAAGGTCATCTGGTAGACTTTTCATCCTATCAGATTCTAATCTGGCCTACATTAATATAACACCCCTCAGTGCTAGGCATTTGAAAAACAAACTGCCTGATCTGTAGGCCTTCCTGATGCTTCAGCAAATATGTGTAGTTATACAAACTCTATCCCCCAAATCTTCAGATAACACTCCCTCCATATGTGGGTACAGCACCTATCCCTCTTTAAGACTGTCTGAAAACAGTGAAGGAGTATCTTTTTTTATCCACTCAAATATTTACTCACACCATAGGTTCATAGATAAGTATTAGACAATCAGTCTGCAGACTAGTATGAGTCTAGGCAATAGCTCATATTCAAAACTTCCCCTCCAGCCATAAGGATGGCAGTACCACATATAGCTGGGAAGAATTTGAGGCTGCCCATCTACTTGTCTAGGTTTCCCTTGAAGGTAGAAAGGGTGGAACTCTGCTTGACATGTAAAAGAAATTTGTTCCAGAGGAGGGGGATGTTCTAGGATATTAACCTACTATGCCAATATGTTTTATGTATTTGCTGCTGAAGATTTCGTTTCTTTAACATGGTATATCAGGAACTATTTTTTCTGAGAAGGAATAATAGATCAAATAAGGTCAGATCCTTTATGGCTTGAAAGGCTAGGTACAGATCCCCAGAAATGAGTTTAAAAGAAACCGAGTAAAGAGAAACTGCTGGCAGTATGTATGGGTGACTAAGATTTTTGAATAACTGATCTTTTTAGTTAAGAACCTCTGAGGTTTCTCAAGTTGAGATGTACATTTCTACAAATACATGACAAAAGGGACATTATATTCATTAATGGGTTTGATGACATATGAGTAAAGGGGGTTTAGGACTTTTCTGTATCTAGTTGAGATGTCTTTGGAAATTAGGTGAGCCAAATGGAAGATTAACCTAACTATGGTGGTGACATGATGGGAAAAAATAAGGAATTATCAACAAGAGTGCATAGCTCTCCTATGGTAATATCTTATTGGAAGAGTGTACCACAAGTATGGAAAATATCTTGTTTACCAGGATTAACAATACCAAGTTTTTCACATTTAATTTGAGACAATTGTGCTTACAGCAAATGCTAAAATTGTTTAACCCACACTGATGGAATTATGAGTCAGTGGAAAAGCAAATCACTACTCCCAATTTATAGTTATCAGCAAACTTAGATAATCATAGGCCAGGAGTGTTGGCCAAAAGGTTTGGCTCCTCACAGGGAATATCCCCATGATATTAATTATGCTATTTTGCAGTCATAATTCAGAATTGAATTTGGTCTGTAAGACCCTAGATCAAGAGGATCTTGCCCCTCCTTTAGTATAACAATCACCACTGTTTTTTCCAAGTCAAGGACACATCCCCAGCAAGAAAATATTGTTGGAAACTGCTAGTTGTATTTTTACTTGTTTCTGCTGATTCTGCACTTCTGTTGTAATTCCATCACTTCTAGGGGACTTCTTGTATTCTGTTTTAGAAGGTTCAGTAATCTTGTAAGAACAATGCTCCTCTCTCAGTATTGTTTGTTTGTATTTAGAACTATTATCAAAAGACATAGGACAATCAAATATAATTGGATATAAATGGAGAAATACAATTGAGAAATACAATTGAGAAGATTTTATTTATGGGGCATTCTATTCTATAATGGGCCTAATGAGGGATGAGTACAGTGGGACAATGACCTCATTTTTTCTGGATGAAAAACTCTTAGTGATGAGGTGTGCCACATAGAAAGATTTCCTGACTGTTGTGGCGATGTGGTTATCGAAGGTGAGACCACTGTCTACCTGTGCCCCTAAGACTCTTATCACACTTTCAGTGTTTAATGTACTGCCACCTATGTGGTAATTTATGGGTACATGTTTTTTCCCAAAGGGGATAACTATACATTTCTTGGCATTGAGCTTGAGCCCATGGCTCTGGCATGAAGCATCTGTTTCTGTAAGGCCCTTTTGTAGAATATCCACATCATTTGGGGATTCAATAATGGCTCCTAGTTTGCAGTCATCTGCAAACTTTGTTATCCAGAGTAACTTAGTGTTGGCCTTTACTTCAGAGAAGTAGATGCCAAACAAGAGCGGTCCCAGGGCTGATCCCTGAGGTACTCCACTTGTCACTTGTCTGGAGCTGGATTTGGAGTCAGCTACTTTTACAGTGCACCAGTTAAGTCCGACTGGGTCAGAATCCCATTTTCCATGGAGGCCCAGGGAGAAAAGCTCCACAGAAATATAAGCAAAATACAATAACTAGTACAATAGTATGCATACAGTAAGACGGCGAATAGATATCATCTAGTTAGTCTATATAAAGTAGTATTCACAATGTTTTTCTAGTAGATACAGATTCAAAAAGAAAACATAAGCATTTCAGTAAAGATCACTGTGAGAAAAATAAATTTAGTACTGTGTACATATTAAATAATAGTTATGAACAAATGAGATTTCCTTTATATATTTCATTTTATTTATTTTACATTTGCTTACTGGGAAAGTCCGACTGGAACAATGTCCATTTACAGCGGACGCCTGGGGAGAAAAGCTCCATAACAACACAAATCCAACAAACAACAAAATAAATGTACAGTGGCATATATACAATCAAAGAGATATATCGTACATTAGTTTCTTCCAAGCAAGCTGAGTTTATACATAGTAGACCTTGGATGTCAATATTGGTAGAACATAGCATATATTGAAAGATGCAGTCAAAAAACTGATGCCATTAGAGAGACATCTCACAGGATAAGAAATAATTTGCCAGATAGTCAACCCTGAAAGGGAGTATTTGAGTACTGCAAATTAGCTAAGGTAAGCAGTGAAGAGATGAGGGTGGCAAGATTTGGAGGAGAGCAGGAAAGCATTTATGTGATGCAAGGACGGAGCCATGATTGCAAGAGGTGTGACTTCAGTGATTTCTTGAAAAGTGAGATGGATGGTGCTGATGAGATATTTTGGGGGAGGTTATTCCATTATCTAGCTATGGTGTGAGAGAAAAGACCTCTCCCTGCAGTGTTATTGGGTTTGGATATGCAGAGCAGGGTTTTGTTGGATGAGCGTAGAGGACGATTTGCTGAATATTGGTTTAGTAGTTGGTTTAGGGCTGGGGTTTTGTGAGGGTTCCTTATTATGTTGAAGGTGAGTACTAGCTGGTGATAACTAATTAGCTGAGGGAGTTCTAACCACTGTGGTTGCATTAGGGCAAGACAGTGATGACTTCTAAACATGGAGTTATTTGCGAATTTTGCAGTTTTATTGTAACATGACAGTAGTTTGTTTAGGTCTGTTTTCCTGATATGAATTAGGATTGGTGATGCATTCATTAGGGTAGACAAGAGGTGGGTTTGGGCTAGGGAGATTTGTGCTTGGTCTGATAGGAATTGTTTGTGTTTGTAGAAAGTTCCTAATTTTTTATGTACCTTTGTAATGGTTTGTGAGATATGGACATCAAAGTTTAGATCTTTATCTATTTCAACCCTGAGGAGCTTAGTATGGGGGGGGGATTGTAGTCCCGTTTTTGGAGGTGATAGTGAAGGAAGTAGGTGTGGTTTGGGATTTATTGGGGGGTAAAAAGGAGTAATTTTGTCTTGTTGGGGTTTAAAATAAGTTGAATATCAGAAATCCATTGTTCCACAGAGCAAAAGGATTCTTGGGTGAGCTTTTGAAGAGTGGTTATGGAAGGGGCTGAGCAGATTAGTGTGGAGTCATCTGTGTACTGTATAAGTGATGCATGCAGAGTAGAGTTGTGCAGTTTGTTGGTGAAAATGGTGAATAGTAGAGGACCCAGTATTGCTCCTTGAGGAATGCCTATAGTAGTTGGTAGTAGAGGTGATAGAGTACCTTGCCATTTGACTGATTGTCTTCTATCAGAAAGATAGTTTTTGAACCAGGAAGTAGTGGAGGGGGTAAAAGACAAGGTGGACAAAGTGTCTAAGAGTAGGTTATGGGAGACCATATCAAATGCTTTTGATAGCTCTAAGAATATGGCTGATACAAAGTTGTTGTTTCTTAGTTGGTTAACCTGATTTAAATGAGAGAAGAGCAGTAGTTGTATTATGGTTTGGGCGGAAGTCATGCTGTGTGGGGGAAAGGAGATTATTAGAGGTTAAGAAGTGCATTACCTGAGTGTGAATACATTTCTTCACAAGCTAAAGGGGATATATATATATATATATATATATATATATATATATATATATATATATATATATATTTATTCATTTATTTATTTATTTTTTGTGAGTAGTAATAAACACTGAGGAGAGGGAGTAAATGAGGTAAGGAGTGGACAGTCTGTTGAGAGAGTTATAGATACTTTGTCAGTCAGTTTTGTCACAGGAGCAATGCCAGTTTTTGGATAGATGTTCAAATAGTAGTTGTTTGAAACTGGTAAATTCAGGTGTGTTTTGGAGGATATGGGGTAGAGAGTTCCCTAATTTGGCTATTTGATTTGAGAATAGGGCAGTACCGTGAGTGTTGTTAGCTTTGTTTACTGTGAGAAAGTTTCTGTCTGCAGATCTTAGACTTCGTGGGTATGAGCAGGGAACACGTTCCTTGAGGGATGGGCAATTGTCAGGATGGAAGATGTTAAGAATGAGAAGGTCTGTTGTTTTAATGTGAGGAAGGGGTGGAATGGTAGCTATGATGGTATGTTGTGCAGTATGTGGCCCAGGATTGGGATGTAAATCACCACTACGAAGAATTTGTGATAATATGCATGCATGTTTGTGTGACAATTTGGAGAGTATGTGAAGGTGTTTGCTGAAGTAGTTAGTGGTATATGACAACTACATGTTTCAAGTGGAAGTATGCAATAGGTGTGTGTGATTATAGAGTTGGGAGGAGATGACAAGGTAGGAGAGTGAGGAGTGGATGGTATTAGTATAATATAGTGTGAGGCTATGGACATGTATCAGTAAGTGAGTGTATAATGTTAGATAGTATGCTGATGGCAGTAGGGTATAGAGTGTGGGCAGGAGAAAGAGCACTGTGTTTATTCTTTTTAAATATTAGGTTATCTGGATGGTGAGATGAAGAAGTAGGGACAGAGGGGTGTTGGTGTAGTGTGGTGGGAGTAGAGTGATTAAGGACAGTTGCAATTAAGTTGTATGAGGAGAGGGAGGAGTGTTACAAATAGTGTTTTGGTTAACTGAGGAGTGATTGGTGGATGGAGGGTGATTCTTGATTGGGGGAAGTTAGGGGAGTGGTTATTGTTGGTATAAGTCTAGGTGATGCAGGGGATGGGTGAGAATGGGGGTAGGGTAGGGAAGTGGACTGAGACCAAGTGTAGCAAGGGTAAACTGGCCCCCCCTCACAGAAGAGTGCAAAGAAAAACAATCAGTATGAGAAGTGGAAACCTTGGAGCTGTAAAGTAAGTGAAAGCAAGAAAGAGGTACAGGCAGAAAGGTAGGAGTGTAAGCAGATAGTTGCAGAAGCACCACTTTTATGGCCTTGGTGTGTAAGTAAAACAAAGGAAAGCGATTCTATCTGTGGACAAAATACACCAAGTAAATGGTGCTAGCCTTGCTTTACAAGTATTCAATGTGGAGGCACATTTATTTGGGACAAAATACAGCAAGTATATTGTTAGTATATTGTTAATTGTGCCACCCAGTGGTGGGAGATGAAGCTATAGTTACCTGGGGTGGGTCCTTACAGGTGTGCATGCTGGCCAAAACAATGTTTAAATAATAACTATTAAAAGTAACAAATTTGCTATAAAAGGAAATGCAAATAACCTGTCACAATGTTTAAAACATAGGTTCATAGGTTCATAGGTAGGTACTAGGCTATCGGCCCAAGGGCTGTGTAAGCCTAGCCAACAAGGTTCCCTGGCTTACACCACCCAAGAAAGTTATTTTTCTGTGCCTCTGTTGAGCAGAGACACAGAAGTGATCCCAAGGAAGTATTTCCTATTTCCCATCCACTCATCAAGATTTGTTTTGAAGAGTGCTAATGAAGAACTTTGCTTGACATAGATGGGTAGCCTGTTCCAGAGTATGGGAAGTCTCTGAGGCAGGAATCTATCCCTCCAGCATGTCCTGTGTATTGTGGTGACAAGGTTTAGGTCCCTAAAGCGTGTAGCTCAGAGCGATTGGGATTTCTTTAGGTGTAGCATGTCCAACAGCTCTGGGTTTGACATAGCTTTATATGTTTGGCAGAGATCACCTCAGAGTAGGCGATATGCTACGGAATAAAGCTGGAGTGTTTTGAGGCGGTCAGTGTAGGGCATTTGTTTGAGGCCAGTAATCCTCTTTGTGAGGTACTTCTGTAGCCTTTCCAGCTGCTGCACATGTCTTGTGAGGTACATTCCAAAAGGGGCATTGTACTCTATAATGGGTCTAATGAGTGTTGAGTAGAGGGGAACAATGACCTCTTTTTTCCTGGATGAGAACCCTTTTATGATGAGGTGTGCCATGTAGAAGGACTTCCTGACTACTGTGGTGATGTGACTATCAAAGGAGAGACTACTGTTCACCTGAGTCCCAAGGTCTCTTATCACACATTTGGTGTTAAGTAGATTGCTGCCTATGTGGTAGTTCATGGGTACAGAGTTTTTACCAAAGGGGATGACACTGCACTTTTTGGCATTGTGCTTGAGGCCATGGCTCTGACACCAGGCATCTGTCTCAGCGAGGCCCTTCTGTAGGATGTCCACATCATTTGGGGACTTGACTATGGCTCCTAGTTTGCAGTCATCTTCGAACTTTGTTAGCCAAAGGCCTTCTGTGTTAGCCTGTACTTCAGAGAAGTAGATACCAAACAGGAGAGGTCCCAGGACGGAACCCTGTGGTACTCCACTTGTCACTGCTTTGATGTCAGATTTGGAGTCTGCAACTTTTACAGTGCGGGATCTGTCAGTGAGCCAGTTGGCAACCCATCTTGTGACGTGGGGATTTATACCTAGTTTAGTGAGTTTAGCTATAATTCCAGAATGGAGGATGGTGTCGAAAGCCTTGGCGAGGTCAAGATAGGCTGTGTGAACCACCTTACCCTCATCTATGGCTTTGGTGACTGCCTCAAAGAAGTTGATCAGGTTCAGGAAGCATGATCTGCCTTTCACAAACATGAACTGGGTGGGATCCAGAGTTTGGAGGTTACCAATGTCTTTGTTTATGAGTTCCATGATGATACATTCCATGGCCTTGCAGACCAGGCTCGTCAGGCTAATAGGTCAATAGTTCCCGGGATCAGTGGTGGCTTCCCCTTTGTGGAGTGGGATAACTGTTGCTGTGCACTATTCAGTGGGCACAAAGCCTGATGTGAGGCTATTATTGAACATGGTGCTTAAGTGGGGAGCCAATTTGTGTAAAATGCAGCCTGGGATGTTGTCCGGTCCCATGGATGCTGTGTTTTTGGCTTTAGAGAGTGCAGATTTTACCTGTGTAGTTGTAATTACAGGGACTCTGCATTCTTCCTGTATAGATATGGGCCCCTTAGGGGTGAGGGGGGGGGGTAAAGTTAGCACTGAACCTTTCTGCCAAGATGTTGGCAATATCATTTGGTTCTGTATTTTTCGTGCCTTTGTGCTGTAACTCAAAGCAGATCTGGGTGTTGCCATCAAGATTCTTGACATAGCTATAGAATGCGTTGTGGTTGTCCTTAAAATTAGTGGCGATTTTGTTTTCATAGCTAGCTTTGGAGGATCTTATAAGGGATCTAAACGTCTTACTGAGGCTGACCAGGGAGCTTCTCCACTCATGGGATTTTACTCTCTTTTGCAACAGTTTCTTCCTTCTGTTGTACAATTTGTTTATAGCAGGGGACCACCAGATTGGCCTCCTTTTTTGGAGGATAGCGTCTTGGTTCATTTTGGGATAGCATGATCCATGCACTCGTGTAAGTGCTTATAGAGTGCATTTGTGTAGGATTCAGTAGTCGTAACTCTATTGTCCATCTGCATGGGTTAATCACTTCTGTCTTAAGAAGCATAACTATTAAGGACAAAATCTGCTAATAACAAGAACTGTAAACATCCAGTCACCTATGCAGACTTATCTGGTAGGTATCCTTATTATAAAGTGTTATTCTTGGCTTGCAATAACTGTAGGGAGAAGACGGACTGTAGCAGTGGGTTTATTTGGCAATGTTGTAGTTGCTGGGGGGGGGGGGGCTGAGCTGCAATGATATAAGCAGACCAGGTGTGCTGTAAAAAGGTGATAATAAGTGATTAGGAATATGGCTAGTTATTACAAAGTGCACAACACATCAGTGAGCAGTAAAGTAAGAGGCATGAGGGTGAGCTGACTAAGTGTGGATGTTTGTTGTTAGGAGAGGTACAAAGGAACCTAGAGAGGCTGTAAGGGGACCTGTGGTGCTGTGGAGTGAGCGTGCAATGACTGAGACAGATAGATGTTCAGCAGACCATAATGTACAGACAGCTGACCTCAGGGCTTGAAGTGGATTAGATAACAGGCAGAAATCATCTAATAGTAATAGTAAAACATATACTTATGGAGTCATCTTTTCTCAAAATAACAGTGCAGTAGGTAATTGGTTAGAACACATTTGAGGATAACATAGAACACACACTTATGCAGGACTGTAATATTAAATAATACAGAATAGCACTGATCAATAGAGGCCAAAGAAGCTTTCCAGTTGCAAACAGGGAACAAGCATTTCCTTCTCTGGCAACTTAGAGCACTGCTTTAGTAAACTGAATATGTGCAGCTGTAGCTTCTACAAATAACTAGGGAAAGGATGCTGTAGGCAAGTACACAAAACAGTCAAAACCAGTTAAGAAGCATTCCATTACACAAGTCTCCAACCCAAATCCATTGTAAGCATAACAGCATATTTAACAGCAAACAGTTTATGTAGTAAAAGCAGTCACTGCTTCAGTTAGTCCCCTGAGAGTTAAGGAGCATTACATTACGCAAGTCTCCATAGCTCTTTTTGTGGATGATATAATATTATATGTTAGCAATCAGGAACATGATATGACCATTACACCTGATAAATTTAAACATTTTACTAGTACAGAAGGATATGGAGAAATGAAACAAAAGCAAGGTCTGCAATAATGAATTACGCCCCAACATGTGACTTGGTACAGAGCTACACCTTTTTGTGGGGTAATGAAAAGATGAAATATTTGGTAATTTGGTTGAAATAGGTCACTGCACAAGCAGCTAAGGAAATGTGGAAGAAATGACACAAAGACTATTAGTTGGATAGATTACAGAAACTATTTATGAACATCAACAATAAGATACAAGAGGTTAAGATAGTTTTGGTCCTGTTGGCTCTTTATGTACGACAGACTTGTGTGTACCGATGAATATTGCAGATACAGAAAAACAGACAAAAGGAAATTAAGGAGGAACAAAAGAAAAAGTGTGTAAAGGCAAACAAACTACAATTCAAAAAGGAACAAGGTCCTTACTATAGGAACAAAAAGCATACTATAAGAGCATGCATTTTTACCTTAATATATTTGATTCAAGATTCATAGTTTATGTCCTGATGGAAGGACATGACTGGCACAGTGCCTGACAAGACAACAATAGGATTGAAAGTGATCATTTGGGCATATTTAAGAAAGGAATATAAAAAGCATTATTGTACACTCTCATATACATAAAACTATTATACAAATTTTTATTTTAAAGGAAGACAGTCCTTGGAAAAACAGAATGCTACTAATATGTTATGCTCTCTCTGTCTCTCTCTCTATATACATATATATATATATATATATATATAGAGAGAGAGAGAGAGAGAGAGAGCAAGACAGAGCAATAAGAAAGATGCAGAAGAAAATGTAATGAACATTTGTGAAGAAAGAACAAAGAACTGAGATTTAGGTTGCACACGATAAAAGCAGATGACGCAATAAAATGGGATAAAGCTAGACAGACTTTTGGGTTATTGAACTCAGCTCAACTTACACATGCAGGTCTAATACTAATGCTGAAGGAAGATATGTGGAGGCTGAATAGTAAATCTGTTAAACCACAAATGGTAGATTTTATAACTGGGGCCAGAAAAAAAATGTAGACTAGACAAGAGCAATAAACAGACCAAATGAAGCAATATTAAACTTGAGAAGACAATACACGATAACATTAAAAAATGTTACTCTAGTTTAATAAACTGACGACTCATCCTAATCTGCTCTGCCAAAACTCTCTTATAGGTTCATACTAGGCTATCTGCCCTAGGGCATTTACAAGCCTAGCCAGAGTGTGTTTGGCTTTCGCCACCCATTTTAAAATGAATTTTGCTATGCCCTTTTCCGAGGTTAGTATACTGTGCATCTGTCTAACAGTGACACAGAAGTGATACCCGGAGTAAATCTACGATCTCCCATCCACTCATCAAGATTCCTCTTGAAGAGAGTCAATGAGGGACTCTGCCTAACCTGGACTAGGATTTTATTCCAGAGTGAAGGGAGCCTCTGGGATTTCAGAGTGAACGGAGCCTCTGGGTTCAAACTCCATGACCTTATACAGTAATCAATCTTCCTTAGCAATTAAAACATGGTTAAAAAAATTCACAACTACTTCTAAACATTAGAAACAAATTACTGCTCTTCATCACAGCAACTCTATTTATCATCTTTGCCAACAGCACAATGGTAGAGCAAGTAAACTACTCAAAATTCCTGCGTGTCATCACAGATAACCTTTTGAAATTTTTCCACCATGTATCATATGTGGCTAAATGCCTCTGTAATCTTCGGTTTGTCATATTGTCAAACAATTTCTTTTTACTCTGAGTCCTATTTTCCACAACTAGTCTTCACTAAAACCTGAAAAGTTTTATTAGCATCAGTGAGCCATATACATGATTTTGTGATACTACTCACAGTGCCACCTCTATGCTTCTCATATACATACTATGATAGGCATATATAATTGCCCCTGAACCTGCTTAATATTCTACCTCTTAACTTCAATATTAACATTTCTACCCTAGCAAGTTCCTTCTCTTACTTATATTTATTTGAATTTCTAAGTACTGATCACAAGGTCTATTATCCGTTTCAGAAACCCAGCTAATACAGCTATTCAAATGCTCAATGTTCAACATCTAAGTGCGTAAGTATCTTTTATACAGTAATAGTTCCTTTATTTCATATGAATGTAATCTAATTAACACATATATGTGTAAAACATATATTACTTAATGTTAATAAAACCAAAAGGAGTAACTAGGCTGATGCAGAGTCACAAGAGTAAAAGAAAAGGCAAAATCCTCAGGTTAAAATCCAACTTTAGATGAAGAGTCACAAGTGTAAATGAGAAGGCAAAATCCTCAGGTTAAAATCCAACTTTAATTCCACTGCAGGTCAGATAAGCGCTTTCACTCATTCTTAAGAGCTTCATCAGATCATCTAAAGTTGGATTTTAACCTGAGGATTTTGCCTTTTCTTTTACTCTTGTGACTCTGCATCAGCCTAGTTGCTCCTTTTGGTTTTATTAACATTATTCAAGTTTATCTGGAGCACTGGGCGTTTATCCTGTTTGTCAGCGAGTTGTTTGTTCCTGATATATTACTTAATGTTTGTTCATGCAATTACTGAATGCCCTCTAAGTATGATTGTAATATGTTGTAATCTTTCTCCCTAGGCCCCCACTGAAAATGGGTTCTTGACTACACCCAGTCTGACAAAACCATTAAACAAAAGAAAAATAAAATAAAAATGAAATAAAAAAATAAAAGTTGAGCAATGAAGGGAAATAGGTCTTATCCTTAGATATAAAACTAAACAGAGAAAATTTAAAATTTCTGCCTGAAAATGGTTGTACAAATATTTCTGTACCTCTACAAGGATTGAAAAACTGTTTACATTGACAAGAAGCATATGTTGGAGATGTGATCAATCAGAAACAGGTTCTTAGGATCAAAAGTTTTTTGAATGTGTGGAGCTGCATCAGTACAAAAAACAGGGGCATATAAAATACATTATATAAACACATAGAACAAATAGGTAGTGGACACTCTTTTAAATTTAGGGTTATTCAATGATTGTCCAGTAACAATTGTGGAGGTGAACTGATTTTAAATACTGAATTAGATGAATATAGATGAATTAGATGAATATAGATGGATTAATTATTTTAGAGTTGAATGTATACCAGGTTTAAACAGCATTAATAGTGTTAAACCAGTACTGAAGTTGAAACAAAACATATTGTAAATATTTTTAATTATATTTGATTAGTTGTCCTAGAGTGCAAAGAGGTTTTGTAATTATGTCATGTGACATTTTAAATAAATTGTGTTGGATATTAATGTGTATTTAAATGTGTGGTTGGTGATTAACTATGAATGCATTGAAAAAAAGAGTCTTGTACTTGAAAGCTTTTATATAATAAAATATTTTTGTTGATGGGTGGAACTCCCAGTTTGCAGCTTTGTGGTTCTACTTTGGAAGAAGGCAGCAGATTAGATTTTACAAATGTTTTATAGATGACCTCTTCTTATTGTGGCAGGGTACTGAATCAGAGTTAATTGCCTTCCATGCAAGTTTAAATGAAAGCACAACTTTCTTGAGATTTGAGATGAATTACTCAAATAATACAGTTAATTTTTTGGATGCGACATTAAGCAGGGACTCACAAGGGAGCCTCTCGACCCAAGTATATAGTAAAGAGTGTTACAAGAACACATATGTACACCAGGAAAGCATGCATCCCCAACACATTTTTAAAAATGTAATAAAAGGCCAAGCACTGAGGATTTCTAGGTTAACAGCTGAAGAAGCAATATTTGAACAAGAAGTGATAGACCTGAGTAATACGTTTATACAGATGGGGAATAATGAAAACGAAATAAAGAAAGTAATGACTGAAGTTAGGACCCTAAAACCCACTAAGGGCAAGCCCTACCTTTCACTGTGAGGGCACCAAATAGTGGAAGATACAGGAATACATCGTATTAATAACTTGAAGATATCGACTGAATACATTACAGATGTCAAAATAATGAAGGACACTGTGAGGAAATATTGGCCTATACTCACAAGTGACCCATGTATTAGAGAGTTAGTGGGAGAAGAACCTGAATTTTGCTATAGGAACAAAAAGTCATTGAAGAGACACCTGTGCTATGGTAGTCAAGTGCATCATAGTACAGAAGACGATACAGGAACAGTAACATGTGGCAATTGCAACCAATGTAAATGGATAGATGATAGTAATAGATTCAAACACCCTGACACTGGTATAGAACCTGTATTTAAAGTCTCAGCTAGCTGTACCACCCAAAATATAGTATACCTAGCAATTTGCAATGTATGTTCAAGTTACTATATAGGAAAAACTAACAGGGAATTTAAAATGAGAATAAGGGAACATTTGTTAAGTATACGAAACTCAGATAAAACTAATGCATTAGCCAAACATGTGTTAATTGAGGGACTTGCCCATACTTTCCACTTCATGGTCATTGAAGTGGTGAGAGAGTGAGAGGGGAGGTGACATAATCAGCAAGATGGAGACATCAGAGGTAAGATGGATAGTTAGGTTAAGGGGCAACAAAGGTAAGGGACTGAATGATAGGATCCCTTTAAAGCCCATATTAAAGAACAGGTCATTACGTTAAAGAAGAATAGATTGCATTGTCGAATAGGGAATTGAGCTGTCACAAATAGTGGTATCAACCATCAAATGGTTGCATCAGGAATGTACACATTCTTACAGTGCAGTTTTAAAGAGCATTTGTAACTAATAGCAGGAAGGCTGCTCTTTTATAAGTGCCTAAAATGTTGAATATAAGTATTATACATGTGAGTTTTTATAAATATATATATATATATATATATATATATATATATATATATATATATATATATATAATGTTTTATATAAAATATTTTATGTAATAATTAAATTTAAGTACAAATAGCAAATACTTATTAATGAGCTTGTACTGATGGCATTAGCCAAGGTTTACTGTAATTACAACCAAAAATATTGTCCTAGAAAAGACTTTATGTTGGTGACTAGTATTAGGTATCAACGATGCATAGTGAACGGAAGTTAGTAGAATACATCTTTAAGATGAGTGCAATGCTCATTATCTAATTAGTGATTGCTAGTTTGCTTCTTATAAAAGGAAGCAGGAATTTTATGCTCTTATGGTCTGATGAAGTGGGAGTTATTCCCATGAAAGCACTTACCTACTGCAATAAAGCTGAGTTTTAAACTACATATAACAAGTCTGTGACTGAACGTGTCTTCGTACTACAGGATTATATTGAATATTCTTTTGCCTGGTGTATGATCCCTGAACTTTTGTGTATAATATTTAGATTACATCTCCAACAATGCATTTTAGATACTTTATGTTTGAAATTATATTAGGAGCAACACACCCCATATGTAAACAAATTCCAAGTCTAAATTTTTCCAGTGATGAATTAAAGAATTACTGAGTTTTTCATTAAAAGTTTAGAATTGTCATCAATTTTTTTCTTCTTCTTGTAATAAAACTTAACTTATCAATTCCTTCTTTATAATATAAAATAAGTTTATATATTTCAGATAATATTGTTGAATGAGATATATTCTCATAAATAATTTTAATTAGATATATCAATAGTTTAGGTATATTGAATACATTTCTTTGAGTTCTAAAACTGAAAAGTTTAGAAACATAACACAGACTATTTAAATACATTTGTTATTATGAATAGATAGAATGGAGGTTAGTGATTATTTAGATTTACATGCTTAGTAATGCCAAGTTATTGAAAGTTAAATGTAACCACTGATCATTTGACATGAGGCTTATTCACTGATACTATATAAACCAAATGGTTGTAACAGAAATGAGTGAAGAAATAATAAGTATACCATGTGTGGGGATTGCACAGGATATACAAATAATTTATTAAGCAGTAAACTGCTGCTCTATTAAAAATGGAGTTGGTGGTTCTTGTCAAAGTATAAATGGTTAGACTTAAAAGAGAACTGGTCTTTGAAAACAATGCAGGTGACTTAATTCCTTGAGAAATCCACTATATAAACAGAATAATGATTAGTGGTTAACTGTAGTAAGAGGGCTTTTATATGGCCAAAATCAATCACTGAAAATAATCCTTAATTTCTGTTTCACAAACAGCTTAAAAACATTTATTCTGTCCATTAGTTAAACAATTTGGGCAGTATCCATGGTAAGAATAATCTTAGAACCATGACCACAATCTTCATTCAAAGTTGTCATGTGTAAACTGAAATTTGAATATTGCCTCTGAAGAAATAAGCTTTCTGCCTGGTTTATAGAACACAGTATGACTCAGTATTTCAGTAACTATGGCCTGCCGTACAACAGACAAATGAACTACCAGAGGTTTCAAATTCAGATAGTCATGGAAAAATGAAAATGTACTGTATTTCACACAAATGAATAACTTGTCAGAATAATATTTAGAAAATTCTGCATGATTCACATTATTTTAATTAGTTTCATTTAAAGTACATCAAACCTGACAATATAGATTCTGATAGCTGTAACAGACAATACCTGAAAAGTTCATTCCTTTTAAGGTCTAATTTGAAACAGCAAAAGAACTGATGCAGTTTTGAAAGAAGACTGGAACTATCAGACTAGTTGAGAAATTAAATCTCAAACTGAAGGTTTATTATTTGGGTACAGAAACAGATACTACGATGAGTGAATGGAATTGCATAATCATTAGAGCAGGAGGTGAATGAGAGGGCATTGACCTGATAATATGTCATATTCCCAATTAAATGGTAAAGCAAATAGCCACCAAATATTCTCAGTATACAAAGTAGAACCAGTTCCACACATTCATAAAGGTATAGTAGGAAACAAAGGCACTGGGTAAACAGCAGAAGACCTCAGCATCTGTAGTAGGTACTAGGTTCAATTTTATCAATATTCATTGCATTAGTCATAGGCCTGTTAGCATTAATATGGCTTATAACATACATTATATGTGCAAAACCTAATGCTGACATGCTGCAAAGAAAAAGTGCACCATTTTCTGAGAGTCACACAGGGAGACACCTTCATTTATTTTATTATTCATTTTACTGACGTTTGTTTTCTGGGAAAGTCTGACTGAGTAATAAATATTCCTTTTCAGCAGAGGCCCAGGGAGAAAATTTCCAAAGAGTCAGATAGCATCAAATAAAACAGTAGCATAGGTAGAATTACCGAAAATCATATATACATGCAATTTGACAGTGAATATATAAGATTCAATAAAGCATGAGGAGATAGCAATTTTAACAGGAAAAAATAATAAAAAAGGACAATTAAATATGGAAATCATTCTATACAAAAGCATTAGAAGTATATAATATACAAATCCCACTAAGAATGGGGAGATGGCCGGTGTTGAAAGGCACAGGTCAGTGGTGGCTGGTGACTTCAAATCAAAGGGGGGGCTGCAGGAGACAGATGAATGGGTGGGGCCAATGGGAAGGGATGTGACCAACTAGAAAGGGGTAGAGCTATGCTCAAAACCACAAAAACTGGGACTTTATCTAAATACGCTGCTCTGGGTGCCAAACCGTCATTATGAGAGTCCAATCAAGACAAAATGAAGTGGAGAAGAAAAAAAATATTTCAAAGCAGTGGCTAAATGACAGCTTACTTAATATCTAGATGGAAACAAAAAGGTTATGAAGCATGAAAAAATAAAATAAATTACTTTTTAAATACATTATTGGAATGCCAGTCAAAATCAAGTAATGAAAAAACAAGCAGCACTCATCTCAAGCCACTTCTCCTTGCATTGCAGTTCTAATTATAATTTATATTCAGCTTTATAAAAGTACCAAGTAACATGTTGAAAGTAGCAATCTCTGTGATACCCCCACTTGTAAAAATGTTTCTTATCCAAAAAAGACCTGCTACCTGACAACTACCTACTTGTTCATTGGGGAAAACATGATCAAAGTAAAAAATGAGCAACAAACAAGAAACAAGCTTAAGATAAATTGCTTAAAGGATTACTGCCTAGGTTATGGACCACACATGATAGATTGGCATTCTATTTAGTTTACGGGTAAAGCCTGCAAAGATGACTGCAAGTCTCCAACAAATGTAATAAGCTTCTAAAAATACTGTAATCCTGTTCTTTATTACAAATACTGTCATATGCATTTCAATTCCTAAGGCTTGTACGTTATCTAGTTATGTAAATATTCTCTGCATGGCAACAACAAAAAGGATTTCAATGTTGGTAATTCTTTAACAGTATACTTATTAAAGCTTACTTGCATCTTACAATCTCAGATAAGCTTACCTGATAGTCATTAAAGCATTGCTACTTAAACACACAGCAAGAGGGTCTGCAACAACATGCATTTTCTGAATAATAAGAAGCATAAATCAACAGTATAAAAATATGACAGAAAACCAACACATTGTGCAAAATCAAGGACAGATGAAATGCCACTGTAGTACTTGTGTCTACCTTGGATGGGGGATACTCTGCACACTTACACTGTATAACTGCTCATTGCCTTGCTTGGACACATCCAGAGTCACTACATGGGGGAGTGGGGTACAACAGACATGTTACAATTTGAAATGTCTCTGGCTGACGGTGATGGCCCTGACACATCTGTCATACCTCTCAACCTCAGAGCAAGAAATCTGGAAAAAGCCATAAATAGAAGTGGGACAAAGGCCCAACATAAGGACAGTTTTTAAATAGTGCTCTTATAAACTTAGAAAGATCATAGAATAGGAGGTCTTGCATTAGTATGAATTTTCTGAAGGGTGTGAAATCTGAAAGTTAAATGTTTGTCATTGTTTTCTAACCACAATCTTTAGTGATTTGCCACTAATTTGCCAGAAAACCACAATTTTATGAAAAACAGACCAAAAATGTGATCCAAAAATATAAAATAGCCACAGAATACAGATGGGAACCTATTAAAGAAGGGGCACTTTTAGTACTGTTAAGTTGAGCAGCTGACAAAATAAGAGAATCTACATGCATTTCTGATGTAAAAGTGATCTATAACTCTGATCATTGCAATTATTTATTAATTGTAAACCCTCTGCGTTTTCTTCCAAAATTGCCATTTTTACGGAGGGATTATTAGAGGGTCAGCAACAATTTGAGCCAAAATCGGGGATAGTTGAGAGGTTTGGATATACCTAATTCTATAAAGTGATTTATTTGTGAGTGCCTCTCAACCTCTTAATGAAGTAAATCTAAACAAGGCCAAATATATTGGGGGAACATACAAGCAGTACTAAAATTGCTCTTGTATAAACTTAGACAGTTGATAGAATAACAGGTTGCTTTAGCATGAATTTTTCTGAAGGACATGAAGTCTGAAACTCAATGCCTGTCATTATTTAGTGACTTGATTCTGAAATGATTTGCCAGAAAACCACACATTTTATGAGGAACAAACCAAAAATAAGAAGCAAAAATCTATTCATTTTGCAAAAATCTGGACAGTTGAGATGTACAGTTCAGCCAGGGCTGTCTTTGAGTTTGCTGCCCTTCCCTCCCTTACAAAATCGTGGTTGAATAGGGCCTCCCCCTGCAGCCATTCCAATGTCCTATTACTTGGCTATTTCACCCCATTTATCATAAACACTGTAATGTGCATACTGCTTTACTTCTGTGATGATTTGGATCTCATTTAAACATTTTATTTTACATTTTACAGCACAAACACTAATATATATCTGCTAAACAAAACAATGCAGTCTCACAATGAAAATAGATTTAGCATTAAAACTTCACTGCCCTTGAAACTCACATTCATTAGAACAGCATTGAAACCCATATTCAAAGAAAATACATCTGGCCAGTGGCAGATAAAGATTAACTTTGGTCTGTTTTTAAATCATAGGTCCCTTGCACATGAAAAATACATGTGTTCTTTGATACACCCTCCTGATTGTATTAAATTATATTCCTTGTATAATACAGTACAGTTGTTAGAAGGTCTTTTAAATTTATTGTTTTGAACATTTTTCCAGTAAACAATGAAACAAAATGCATGCACCAATAATCACAAAACTGCCCAGTTCAGAACATTTCCATCATAAACGTCTACTCAAACTGCTACAATCCACTAGTATCAGTAAATATGCACAATCTCTGCAAAAGTGAAAGTCATCTAAGTTATTCCACATTAAAGAGATCTGTAACTAATGAAGAGGTTGCCGCTAGCAAGCAACTTTATATTTCATTGTTTCATGTACAAATAAAATGTCTGTTGCTTTTGAGGAATAAATTACCTATGTTACATTAAAAAATGATAAGATAGTAATATTTAAATAGGGAATTGATGGTAAACTGATAACAGGTTCATAGTTACTAGGTATCTCCACCAAAGAGGACATTCTCAGGACTGCAGCATCCACCCCCTTTAAAAGTACAACACAGTACAATATGAGCAATGCATCTACATACTGTGGGAGCAAAACACTCAGCCTTCTGTATCAAAAGCAAGTATTCAACCTGTTATGCTATTAAAAATACAAACAGACTTAGCATAGGAAGCACTAAACTTCTCTTTCTCAGCTCCTTGCAAAATCCACCAGACACTCAACTGTATCACTCAACTTTCCAGCTCAAGAAATCTGGAAAAAGCCAACATTTATTGCTGGGGGGGGGGGGGGGACAAAATCCCATAAACGAGGGACACATTTTAAACAGTGCTTGTATAATCTTGGAAAGTTGCTAGAATAAAATGTGTTACCACCACACATTTCAATGCCAAGTCTTGAACCCAGGACCCTGTGCACTACAGTCAGAGCAACATACCACCATGCTAAATCAGCTGTTCCTTGAAAGATTGGAAGACTGAAACTTAAATAGCTATCATTTAGTGAATTCAGTTCTCACAATAGCTCTCAGCCTCTTAGCACAAAAAACCTGGACAAAGCCAATAATGGGGAATACAGCCCCAAAAATAGGGACAAATTTCAAATACTGATCTTAGAAAATTGCTACAATAAAAGGTTTTGTGTTACCATGTACTTTCTGAAGAATATGAAGTCTGAAATTCAAATGCCTGTCATTATTTAGTGAATTCAAAATCCAGAAAACCACAGATTTTATGAGGAACAGAACAGAACCAAAATATGAGGCAAAAATCTGAATAATTTTCACAAGTGGTGGTGGGTAGGGAATTCAGGCTTTTGCTACCTCCACCCAAGGTACAGGGTTTTAGCTTGAGTTACTCTCTCTAGTCACCAGGTATATTTAACTGGGGCATTACACACACACACACACACACACACACACACACACACACACACACACACACACACACACACACACACACACACAGTACCTGAGTTTGGAATTACAGCAGATTTGATCTACAAATTCCCATCTTCCTGCAGCAGCTTTGTTTGAAATACTGCAATGTCCCTTCTTCCCGCTTCAGCAGCTATCCATATGTGCCTGCAGTTGTTGCAGTCTGATCCCCTTCCAGTCTATGCGGTTGTAACTACATAGACATCTGGGCATCTGTACTCTGATGCCTTCTCTTCATAATCCAGACTGGTTAAACAGCAGTCTGGATTCCCACATGCATGTGCAGAGTTTTGGTACTCGCAGCTAAGCATTTTATTTCTTTTTTCTTTATTTTACAGCTGGGGGCTACAGTCCTGCAGTCCAGTAGCACGAGCCGCCCCTGGCACAGGTATATAGAATAGTGATTGGTTAGTATGAATGTGAAATATTTGTTGATCTAGATCATATATGTGTGATGCATGGGCATAATAATCAGTTGGTCAAAAATTCACTGACAGAGGACTTAAATGCATGGAGGCTAGATATAGTTCTGATTGAATTTGGAATAGAATTCCATAATTCAGCTATTCAGAGTGATTACAGACTTTATCCCATAATTTTTTCATTTATAGATTTCAAGCAGATTTTTCAAGCAGATTTTCGACTTGAGAGTCCAGGGGGGCAATTTCGGTGATAGTGATGAAATACTGTGGAGATAGAAGAGCAGGGAGAGGGGCAACATAGTATTTTATGGGTTAGAAAAAGTTGTGTATGAGCTCGTTAATGTGGGAGTTCTACCCAGCTGCCAGCATGCAATGACCAGCAGTTATGAGCTTTATGTGGCAGGTTAGCTGCACATCTGGCTATCTTATTATAGCATTGCTCCAGTTGTGATTTAAGAAAGATCTGAATATTAGTCAAAACAGGTGAGCCAAAGAGGTGAATGGGTAAAAGATAAGAGTTAACGAGGATGATTCTACTAATTAAGCATTAAGGAATTCTTTGCTCTATATAGCAGACTTAAGTTTTGATGATTCATTTATATAGTTTTGTATGTGAAGATCAAACATTAAGTTATCAATCAACTTGGGTGACTACTTCAATAGCTGTATTGTTTAGAGAGGTAATGTGGAAGTTATGTTTAACATTAGCATGGGTCTTATCAAAAATATCAGTAATTTAGTCTTTTTGGGATTGTACAAAAGTTGGTTTTGATATAGCCACAGTTCAACTAAGTTGAAGGCATCTTGTGACATGGATTGTACTTTGGTGGGATGTCAAATGAACAGATGACAGTTCAGTCATCTGCATACTGAATAAGGCAGACTTGCTGATAAGTGGTGTAAAGATTATTGATTAAAATGTTAAAGAGCATTTCACAGATAATAAGGTCTTGAGGAACACCTATTTTAACTAGCAGAAAAGGAGAGAGAGAGAGAGAGAGAGAGAGAGAGAGAGAGAGAGCAGAGAGCCATTTGACAGACTGATGTCTTTCAGATAGGTAGTAAAAGAACCATAAAAGAGTTGATTTGGAAAGGCCAAGACAGGACATTTGAGTCAGAAGTTTCTCATGTGACATTGTGTCAAAGGCTTTTGAGAGATCTAGGAAAACAAAAGAGATAAGCTTTCCTTTGACTCTAGCCTTATTAATGGTGTTGGAAAAGTAGAGGGCAGCTGTAGTGGTGCTATGGTCTGGTCGGAAACCATGTTGTGTTGGCATTAGAAGATCATTTTGTAAGAGGTACCAAAGGAGTTGCTTATGAATACACTTTTACAGGATCTTAGAAAGGGAGTACAGGATGGCATTTGGTCTAAAGTTAGAACTTTCAGAATAATTACCTTCTTTATGAAGGGGAATAATAATGATTTTTTTCCGAATAACATTTGATAAAAATAGAACAAATGTGAAAGTATATACATTAAAACTTAAAATTGAACTGCAACACTTTTAAGAAAGACCAGCAGAGAGAGAGAGAGAGAGAGAGAATGTAAAGTTTTGTGCATTTGTTCTTTTATTTCTAAAAAAAAATCATCAGAACAAGTAAAACATCCAGTTGTTACCTATATATATATATATATATATATATATACACACAGACACACACACACACACACACACACACACACACACACACACACACACACACACACACACACATATAAAAATCAAATACATGACATTGTTCATCTGACATTTTACTAAAACAAATTAATAAATTATTAGCAATTAAAAAAATGTAATACATTACTATACAGAATAATAAATAACTACACCATGCATAAACATGTTAATTATTCAAACATTTTGTGCTCTCAAAATGCATTTAATATTAATGCATTTATTTGACCTTGGGGGTTTATCAGCTGACTAGCTGAAGATGAATGAAAATGCTAGGGGAAAGAACAGACAGTGAAGTTTTTTTAGATTTAAATAACCACAAACTATAAAATAAGAAAACAAAAAACCACACTGGCCAATAAAAGCCAAAGATATTACATTTTTTTAGATTTCCCCTCCCCCAGTAAGGCATTTAGAATAGTTGAGGAACCAGAACCAGAACCAGAACCAATGCCATTCAGTATGTAATGGGACAACAGTGAGGAAACAAACATCATGGAGGAGGGGAAGGGGTGGTCATTACAAACAGAACCGGAGGGAGAGAGATAACCACACAAAATGACTTTGCTGTGACATTCCAAGTGGACTCTGTTGATGTTGAAGGATGTTTTAGTCTGTGGAAACATTTACAGTCTGATGGCTTTTCAATTTTTAATTTTACTGACATAGACGTTGTCTCTGATCATTTTTCCCTTTTGTACTGGTTTTCTTGCACAATGTTGGTAAAGTGTTGGTTAATTTAAAACTTTTTACCAGGCAGTTAAATTTAAAGATTTTCTTCTTGAATAATGGCAACCCCCAGATTGATAATGTTCTTTCTATAAAAAAAAAAAAAAAAAAAAAAAAAAAAAGTACTTTTATTTCACCATTGAACCCAAATGTCATGATATTTGAACAAATGTGTGAGTAGCAAATAAGGAAACAACTAAGTACTAAAAGCCACTTTGCAGATAATTTAACGACCAATGAGAGAATTTGTTTGAAGCAGTTGATTAGCTCAAACGAATATAAGATTATGAAGCTGGACAAGGGAGGGGGTGTGGTTATAATGTCAAACATTGATTATACAGCTAGAATGTATGACATCTTAAGTGACACAGATGCATATGAGAGGGTGTCAAGATTTGAAGTTTATAGAGCTTATTCTAAAACTAATTGGCTATTATATGCATTTTTGTGTGATGAGACTGAATATAGATACTTAGTTATGGATACACCAGTTTTCTCCTCAATTTCTGGAATACCCAAAATTCACAAAAATGTGAACTCACCCCTTTCAGACCTGTTGTTGAGGTGAAGGGTTCAAAGACAGAACCCTTAGCATCATTCATTGACTTAAGTTGTAAGAAAGTGCTAAAGAGCATGGAAACACATTTTGAAAGATTCTTAGCACTATTTAGAGGTTTTGAGAAAATTGGATTGTAGGGAAGATTTTCTGCTAGTGACTATCAATGTAGTTAACTTATTCATCATTATACCCCATGACAGGGTTTTAGAATATTTTAACAAAGTTTAATGAGGGTGGAGAGTTTCACAACATTAAGAGAAGTTGAATTTTGGACTTAATGGAAATAGTTTTGTTCAATTTTGCATTTTTAAGGGGGAATATTACCATCAAACTTCAGGGGTGACCATGGGGGCCAAATGAGCCCCAATTTACGTCAACCTGGTGTTGGCAGAGTGGGAGAAGAATTATGTTTTCAGCTCACAATATATGTCACAGATTATTGCATAGCAACCTTTTTTTTGGATGATATTTTAATTTTGTGGAGGGGCAACAAAGAATCTGTTGCCAAATTTGTGGACTACCTTAACAACACTACCACTTTTTTGAGGTTTACGAGTAAGGTTAATCAGGACCAAAATGGGTTTTTGGATAGCCTGTTATATAAAAGTGATAGTTATGGTAGATTGTCTTCAAACATCTTTCGTAAAAAGACTTATTCCAATTTACTGCTCCATTAAAGTAGTTGCCACCCTTTTAACCAAAAAAAAATGTTGTAAATGGACAGATGGTAAGACTCTCAAGGCTGATTAGTGAGGAAGACATTTTAAAAGGGAAATGTTCAAACTAATTGACATGTCTAGAAATAGGGGTTATCCCCTGAAATTGTTGGTGAAAATTAGGAATGAGGTTATAAGGAAAGAGCTGTGTCTTTTCCTCCAGTATTAAGGATGGAGGTAGAGGTTAGCTCCAACTAAACAAACAACACTAAGAGTGGAGCATCTGTGGTGCAATATAATGAAATGGCATCTGTTTTGAGAACCACAGTTCAATCTAATTGAGAAATGATGTTTTCACTAGAGTTGAAAGAAATCATAGGAACAGAACCTCAGATTACATACAGTAGGGGTAGCAATATAAAAGAACTGTTGGAGAAAAATTTTCACTCTGGACAGCACAATGCCTCTAGGATAACTAAATGTAGTATGTGCAACAGTTGTAAGTTTATTAATGATGGTCCCTATGTGTCTATCCACCATTATAACAGGGTCTGTCAGATGTCCTGGCTACTGTAATTGTAATACCAGGATGGTTGTATATGTGGCAACCTGTTTAGGATGCCTGGCATTCTATGTGGGCAAAACTACACGTAGATTGAAGGTGAGAATTATGGAGCACACAAGAGACATTAGAAATAAAAATAATTCTAGTGCATCATACACACACACAGTACAAAGTGTAACAATTTTAAGAGATTCCTATTTTTTTGTTATTGATAAAGTGCTTGAAAATGAAAGGGGAGGTGACTCAAAATGCTTTTGGCAACTAAAGCTTGATGCCACCAAACTCCCTGGCATCAATGAATGTTGTTCTATAGCTTGTATTTTAAAATATAGAGCTAATTTTATTTGATTTAATACTTTTTTATTTCAAGTTTTGTGAAGCATTTTAAATAGTATCCATTGTTTCTAAAATGAAACTGTGATAGTATCATTCATGTATTGAATAAGTTTAAATTTATTCTGTAATGAAATGGTTAACTTATTTTTTTTTATGACCAGAGAGATGCTTGGTCCTTATTGGTTCAGGAACTGAGTCTATTAACACTTGTAATTAATTTGTCACTATTTAAGCAGGAAGTTTTTTTTTAACTGAATTCTCTCTGATGAAGCCCTTTATGTGGCTGGGCGAAAGTGCTTAGTGAATGGATTCTTTTGTTGAATGAACTGGTCCGGTGATTACTGCAAGCTTGTGGAATTATTTAATTAAGTTTTTAGTTGGGTAGCCCTTGTGGTACTTTTTTTTTTGTTTTTAACTAGTGGTAACATATTATTTAGATCATTCATATTAAATTCTGTCTTTCAACTTAATTTATGTTTGCCTAAAACATTAGTAGTACCACCCTTTAATACAGCCAATCTATATTCATTATTTCTCTGTAAGAGCATTCTAGCAGTTTTACCTACATAGAAGTTCTGACAGGAAAAACATGTTACTAAATAAACCACACTACTTGATTTACAGTTAAATTTGCCCCTATTTGAAACTTCCTCCCCTGTATATTTCAGGACAACATAATGTCTACTATTGATAAAACTACATAATTGGCAATCCCTACATATTTAGGTATGAAAAGGATCTTTACCTATCTAAGGTTCAGGATTCTCAAAATAAATAACTAATTAAATAAATTCATTGTTTTCTTATATACAAACATCAGCACTGTTCCTACAGCTTTAACCACATCATGATTAACAGAAATAAACTTCTAATCATTGAAATATTTTCTTTAAACTATCTGCATATTAACTAATAGGAAAAGGAAAAGCAGTACTGTAACTACTACCTTAGGAGTACTTAACTTCAGTAATTATGTGATCAGTTTCCCCATCCAAAAAGGGACCTCAAAAAATCAGCTTCTTCACAGAAAACAGAATCAGTACTAATGAGTCCTCTCAATCATAAATTGTCCCCTAATAGCATTCCACTTCATGAAACTGAGATTCTGATTATTAAAATGCAGATAATTGTTAACAAATGTTTTATTCCTACAAATGTTACTATTAAAACCTTTATGCTATTTATAAAATTAATTTCTAAATCTAAAAAAATGAAATATCATGAACTCAGTGCATATATTACATTGCAAGATTTACCCTCAATGCACAGAACACTAATAATTGTGCAGCTCCTTAGCATTTCTCAGTGTAATGCATTACCCAAGGCAACCTCTTTTCTGCTTGAATCATGATCAGTGGGAATGATAAACAATTGCTCTTTCTTTGCCTGCTCATGTAAAAATATTAAAAACCATTCGTTTATGAGAAAATGTAGCTAAATATAACAATGTACACAACTGCCATGAAGAAGACTTGCAATCTAACATTTAGGTCATTTCCTCTACTTTGGGAGGCATGGCCATTATTCCAAGAAGAAGGTCATAAGATTAGAAGAGAAACTAACCACAAAAGGTGTGATTTTGTAAAGAATCCAGCATAATGGCTTGCTGTGGCTTTATTAATTCAGAATACTAGTAATTCTGTGCTTTATATCAAGATTTAGCTGGTGAAAGTGTTACAATAATGTGCCCATCCATTAATGTACTGCCTAATTAGGATATTACAAGCATACTGCAACTTAAACTGCTGATCCCATTATCTAAATACAATTTACTGAAATGTAAAAAGGTAATGAAGTCACAGCAGAACTGCCATACACACAGATGACAGTCAGATGGGTTTTAGATACTCAGTAATATTACTTTCCTGTGCATGAAGCCCAAGCAGGCCATTCTCCGTGCATAATTACATATTCTCTGACAAGATAAAATGAGATTGCTCATGCTTATTTATCTTTTACATGGACTCAATAACAAGATGATTCATGAGGAGAATAAAGTTAATTATTCTGAAATATTACTTTGCTAATAATTATCAAGTTTTGAAAAGGACTCCTGAGTAACATGACCTTTTCTTTAAGAAAAAGTAGCAGTGTACTAAGGTGATGAATTTGATTACAAAGGGATGTATATAGGGCAGACCACCTATAGTGAATGATATATAGCTTTGTATACTTACTACCAAGCTTTTCATCTTAGACCTTTAATACTGATAAATAAAGAATGTAATTTGTCACTTAGCTAGCTGTATATGTAGAACTGTGTGACACCTCTGTCAGCCTATGCATATTAATTCTAAATGAATAAGCACCTTTAATGTGTACAAAAATATGCCTTCCTTCTGCAAAGTTTACAACCACAGTTTTTATTAGCTTGTTTCCAGTAGGCAACAGACTGTATAGTCAAATAACATATTTATAATAACATAGTTGGAAATGAATTAAATTACTGTTAAATATAAAAGAAATAAACTAATGTCTCTAAGAAAAGGAAAACTTTGAATATGGTATGCGGTATTATGTTTTAAACAAGGAAATAACAAATAGGTAGTTACAGAAAAGAAAACTGATTCTGAGCATGACAGCCTTAGACTTCTGAACAATTGTATATGCAAAATACACAAAGAAACACAACACCTGACTATGAACTGCCACTCAGCTGCTGGAATAGCATGGCTTGTATCACAGGCACCTTGCATTATGTGTGGTTCTATTGAAACCACAAATGTTCAAATCTTAAAACATAGTGCTTTATATGTATTTACTGAACAAAGGAAAAGGCAAATATTGGATTTTTCTTTCTACATGACTAAGTATTGCCTTTTCTCTGAGTAACTGTAACCTCCTTATGTATAACTATATTATGCAGCAGGGAGTAAAGGGTAGCTTTCCCCTTGCATTAAATTCTAACTTCACAGAAATGGTTGTTGATGACCTTCTAATCATAGTGTTGTACACTCATGGCAGAATGTTTACTAATTACTGTGAGACCCAAAAGACATGCTTTGGTGCATGCCGTACTTCAGAACACACACTACTCAGTCTGTTATGTTTCTGAATAAAGTTATAGTAGTTGGAAAAACCCTGAAATGTCTCAAGAGCAAAAAGCCTATTTTCCTGTTTCCCTGTAAATTTTTCTCTCTTTTACTAAAAATACAGACCGATTCTTTACATTGTTAATGTTTCCAAACCTTGTCTACATATTATATGTGTCAGTGCTAACGCTATACACAGGCTGCATTCTCCATTGTTTTTTCATGAAGCATGGTTTCACTAACAGGTAAAAATAGAAGTTAAACAAAGACATATGATGGCCTGTTGGAGAACCTTTATTTTTCATCCACTGCTATTGTTAAATGAGAAACAGTTACAAATTGATATGTAAATTGCAAACAATATGTTGGCTTCACAGCTCCAGGATATGGGGTTCAATCCTGACATCTAGTCTCTACCTGTGTGAAGTCTCCATGTTCTTCCTGTGTGTGTATTTTCTCTGGCTACTATGGTTTCATCCCACATCCAAAATAAGTAAATAACATGATCATTGACTAACTTCTCTAAATTGTCAATTTATAAATTGCAACAAAGATCCAGCCAAGCTAGAGTAGTACCTATTATTAATATTATTATCATTATTACTATTGTGCAATACCTTCTGAAACCTCCATTCGATATGGTAAATCATCAAATTCTGATAGATATCCTCAAATCCCTGTCCTTACATGTACTCTCTATCAAATGGTTCCAATCCTACTTAAATAAATGACAACAGGCTGTACTTTGGCATAACACTCTAACTACCCACCTACTAGTTAACCTCGGTGTACCTCAGGGGTCCATATTAGGACCTCTCCTTTTCTCCATATTCATCAACGACCTTCATCAAGCAATTCTCCAGGCTACTTGCATACAATATGCTGATGACGCCACACTTATATGCTCCACTAAAACCACCTCTGACCTTCACTCCATTACCCAAAATGTCTTTAACACTGTGGAACAATGGTTCACTCATCGTTGCCTACTCTTAAACCCCCAAAAAACTAAACTCCTCCTTTTCAATCCAAAGCTGAAGTCCCCCCCCTTAGATATTTCTGTTTCTTCCACTAATGACACCATTATATCACCCGACCTAACTGCCAAGCTACTTGGTGTCACCATAGACAACAATCTTTCCTTTGACATACACATCAACAACACTATTAAATCTGTCAACAAAAAACTTGGCTCTCTGTACAGAATAAAACCCTTCCTATCACCCACAGCTAGAACTACTATTGCACATACTCATCTAATCTCTACACTCCTCTATGCCTCTTCCATTTTCACCAACCTATCTAAGAACAACCTCAGTAAGTTGGAAAGCTCCTACAGTAATATAGCCAGATTTTCTACAGGCAACCCATTTAAAACTCACCACTGTGTTAATTTAAAGCAGCTTGAATGGTTGGAACTACAGAATCTGATCACGTACCACCAACTAATCATTGCACATAAAACTCTCTGCCAACCTTCCAATACTCCTAGTCTCTCTGCCATCATCACCCCCTATAATAATCTGAAGTCCTTACGTTCATTTCAGAAACTTCTAGTTAAAACATCTAAATCTAACAACAGGCTAGGGATTCTGTCTTCTCCAATACTGTGGGAAAATTCTGGAATATTCTACCCTGTGACCTTTCCTCAATTTCCTCTTTATCACTCTACAAAAAAAGACTGAAACGTTTCCTCAAAACACACTGGTCATGCCACTGCACTAAACCTGCCTAAACATCTACTCTACCCAAATTATGCTCTGTCTTCCCTTTTTTTAAATTAATTTTTCTATCATTTCCTTTTTAAACAATATATGACTTCTATGCTCTGTATCTCATTATTTTCCTTCTCTCTCTCACTTATTTGTAAAAAAAAAAAAATGATTATAAATTTTTCTTTGTAACTCATTACTACTACTACTGATCATTAAGCTGCATCTTACATTGTGTAATATACCGGATATGGCATCAGCCTGTATACCTCCTTCTTCCTTTGCCATTAAGTGATGTACTTTACCTGTACATTGAACTAGCCTGTATGCCTCCTTTTTGCATTATGGAATGTACCTGCATGTCATTTTTGAAACTCCAGTTTTCATTGTATTTGATATCTCTTCGTCAAATTATTTCTTATTAACCTGATTTGTCAGTGTATATATTACTATAATTTCATCTTTTATATTTCTTTGTAATTTTTTATGTTAAGAGTTTGTCTTGGAGCTTATCTCCCCGGGCCTCTACTGAAAATGGACATATATCCAGTTAGACTAGCCCGATCAACAAATGTAAAATAAAAATAAAATAAATAAACTATAGTGAAGGCTCATGGATTATATCCAAATGACCCACTGAGGACTTAGCAGTGTTTCAGGTACATGAGTCTTTCTAGGCACATTCAGGCCAATAAAGCCAAACCTCTCTGGTTGTAATCATGCATGTTTCACCTTTTTTTTATCTTGTAAGTATAGCATAACCGTATTGTTTAGCTATACCTTAAAAACACAGAGCTTGAGATCAAACCTGATGTGCATAAACAATAGGGTGCCTGCTAAATCTCCAAAATACCATCCAAACCTAAAAGTAAAAAATGTGACACAAACAAACCATTCAGTAAAAACTATAAGAAGCTACAGTCTTCACTGTGTAATGATGGGCAAACATGTATTTCTACAGCTAGTGGAGTTTGGCTTTATGTAGCTGAAAGTACCAATAAAGACTAAAAAAGAAAAGAAGGTTTAAGGTATTGCACAATGAACACTTAAGCTTGGCTGGGTCTTTCTTGCAGTTTTTAATGAATGGTTTGTCTATGTGACCTTTTCACCTTTTGTTTGGATGTTATTTGGGATATTTTGCAGGCACCATAAGGCCCCCTCTGCACTACCTTAGTAATGTGCGCTAATACTAATCCTAAGACTATACCTTACCTTAAAAAATCCTTCCAGTAACACTTCCATTATGCAAGATAAACTTAGACACACAAACACACAACATTCACTATGAACTTTACATCTTTCCCCTTGCTTAAATTCTACCCTTATGTTAATCCCCCCTCACACACACACTTTAAAGCTATGCCCTTAGCCAATCATTACTGTAACCCTAACTTGCAAACACATGCAGAAACACTCCCACCACTTCCCAAACCTCACTTATGTGTAACAACAAAACACACCTTTGAGATTTCAAACATTCAGCAATGTGCATTTAACAAACAAACCTATGTTTGACAAAATGCACTTGAGACATATATATATATATATATATATATATATATATATATATATATATATATATATATACACACACACACACACACATAGGCACACACACACACACACACACACACACACACACACACACACACACACACACACACACACAAACACACATGCACCATGCACACACACACACACACACACACACACACATATATATATATATATATATATATATATATTGAGAGAGAGAGATAAGACCAACGGGGCATGTGGGGACTAAAGTAATATGACCGGTCATGTGACTGACAAGTGCATTAGGTGACTCATATAATCACTTATGAGACTAAGGAACAAATACATCATCTGATCATAGATATTCCATGGCATTTACTGAGCAGGCTTACATAGTCTGATAAGCTAAACACAAACTGCAAATGTGCATATGCAATTCTATTAACACTAATGGACAAAAAGTTTATATAATTTAAATGACAACATATATGATACCTGTCTTGGAGATGTTTTACTACCCTGGGAAAGATTTTTTGTTTATGCATCACAACTATCAGTGCATAAATGATCTATAACCAATGCCCATTCTTTAAAAGTATTGTTATGTTTTCCTCCCTCCCTGACGTGAACAGCGATGGTATTTGATGGGTCTATATCATGAAATCGACATTTGAAAATGCTGACTCACATTTGTTTGACATGAAAATGTCGAACTCCAACATATTCGAATGGCCAAATCACCGATTTCTTTACAATGGAAAGAAATCGGTTGGGCCAAAAACCAACGCCACACAAAAACAAACATATTTAAGTGGGGGGGCCTTGCTCCACCCCCCCCAACTAAATATTCTAACTCCGAGACCACACTACAGTCGGGGAAAGGGCAGGTGTAATAAAACGGCCAGCCGATTTCTTTCCCTCGGAAAGAAATCAGTGATTTGGCCATTCGGGAAAGTTGGAGTTCGACATTTCCGTGTTGAACAAATGTGAGTCGACATTTTCAGATATCGATTTTGTGATATAGACCCATATTTGATATGAAAGTATGTAAGCCTTTTTCTTTAACCCTACCCTCCAGTATCATAAGGTAAAGCAATACCTTACTTTTTCAAAAAGAAAAAGAAAGGAGGAGAGAGAAAAGGAAAGCTCCCACAAATGAGGGAACTAAGAAAACCAGTAATAACAGTGATAGTTAATATGTAATGTGCTGGAAATATAATGTATGATGATGGCTTGTTATCACAGAAAAAGGCTGAAATTATGGACTTGATATGTTGTTTTGTCTGTGTCACCTAATTTGTTACACACTGCTTCTGAGATAGAAGCAAAATGGTGTTAACAACATTTGTAGCATAGCAGGTGTCAGCAAAAGGTAGAAGTGAAGGCAGATAATCAAATAAATTAAATAAATAAATGAACATATTAAATCAAAACAACCAATTTCAATCTGTAATCTGGCCAGATAAACAGTCAGCCACATTCTAAAAAAATCACTACCGTCCCTGAACTGAAGTGTGTGTGTGTGTGTGTGTGTGTGTGTGTGTGTGTGTGTGTGTGTGTGTGTGTGTGTGTGTGTGTGTGTGTAATTTTAAGACAAATGTAGAGGGATCACAGAACCACTGCATTCAAGTATTTTCTGCAGAATTCACACAGCACAGCAGTAGTGTAATGTGAGTGCAGTAAGTACAGAAAGCAACAAAAATAAGTAAGTATAAACATGAGAATTGATTCACTGGAACAACAGAACACCTAACCTCCAAATTAACGTGAAATATTATTGCACAACTACAATTTTTATGCAGAAGATAATATGGCATTCAAGTATGCCTCCTGTAGATTTTATACTATAAATGTAATCAGTTCCACACAAATACATTGCTCTCACCAGTTTTGGTGAGCAGACTGAACAAGGCAGCACTCTTAAGATGCGAACCTCTTGCTCTTAGACAGACAGACAAGCAGGCAGGAGACAGATTCAGATACTTCCTTTTCCTGACAAACTACGTAGCATCAGTCTTGCTCTCATAATCAATCACTTTGTTTAGCCATGGTCAGTAGAGCATCCTTTTAACTACTTCTCTTTATTTTATTAATACCTGATTAAACATGTATGAAGTTTATCTAATGCAGCTTTTTGTAGCTCAGGGGGAAAACACAGTACTTCTGCACTTAAATTTAAAATTTCCTAAAAACATTTTTTAAATTATTGTGAAGATTTTGAAAGTGTTTCACAGTCAAATCATTCACATAATCTATGAATCCCTGCCTAGCATTATATAAAATATCAGATTACAGAACTTTAAGGAGTCCATCAGCCTTGTTGTGATTTTTGGAAATGTACTCCATTTAATAACCTACGCTGAATGTATTACCGATCATGTCTAAATACTTGTCGCTGTCATGGTAGACAAGGCTTTCTGCTCAGGAAACAATATTAATAAAGGTGTACGATTAATAACCAACATGAATTGTCTATTACAGAGGTAATGACATCATTTCTTTACTCCAAAAATAGACGCAAGTAGTTCCTTATTAAATGACCAGTAGAAGAAATACTGCTTGATATGTGACAATTTGGCCCGTCATCCCCTTCAAAACATGAGAAATTGAATCACTGCACCTAGTGGAACTGATAAATCTTTGTCATAGTGTAGAGTTTATCTTAAGACAACATTACTTGACATTTTCTAAATTATTTCCAGTGCAATGACACAATATCCTTAAGCAACCACCCCAATGGTGTAACACTGTACTCGAGGTAGGCATGAACTTTCCATAGCAGCCAGTGGGGTGATCCTCATGAAAGGCCTTTCACCTTCTGAATGGAAAAGCATATACTGTTCATGTTCAGTACTTGTCAAAAGCATTCCATTTGCAATTGAAGAAATATATTTTGAATTTTTAAGTCTCAGGCCAAAATCTTGCAATCAATGACGCTTGTGCAAGTTGCTGAGGAAACTTTCTGTCTTTCCAGTAATTAACAAATGCTACAAGTACACAAGGCTTAACTGCACAACTGCGTGTAATATACACAGGCAGTATTCTTATGCTTTTCGGCTCTATATGCTTTTCAAGGATCTGCTTGAATTTACTTCAAGAATGCCCCTTACTTATCCCATTTTTTTCCAAAAAGATAAGATACATAGATAGTTAAAGTTATACACAGTGTTACCTCTAGCCATTTTGTTCATCTTTACATATACTTAAACTGCTCAAGGATTTCTCACAATGGTGAAATCTCCTTACCAAGCACATAACCAGAATAATGATTGCATGTTTCTTGAATGCCATGTATTGTGATACAGAGCCATTCAAACAGTGTTTATAAACTACTAACACTTCTGTTTGTCCTGGGAAAGGGCAGTTTGCCTCTTGGTATCTCTTCTCATTTCAAACAATGACTTCTAACTATCTGGTTAGATATCAGTGGGGGATATCAATGTAGCCTCTGCCTTCCTTTCTGCAGCAGACAACATAGCATATGGGAAAGCAAATATATTTAGAAAATGCAGCATGACAGACAGGTAAATCACATGTCATTACTTCCTGAGTATGAGAAGCAGCAGTGAAGAAATGAAGTGCAGCACTAAGAGCATCTCGAAGTGCAGCACTAAGAGCGTCTCGAAGGGCAGCACTAAGAGCGTCTCACTAAACGTGTCGATGACGTTCCAGAACCATGTCACTGCACTTTTACTACAATAAATATATTCTGGATATTAACAGATACATGTAAGTGGAATGTCTATGCTTTAGAGAGGCAGGGAAAAGGTTTATATTACATAAAGCTCTTTTCCACACTCTTTTTTTTCATTTTTTTTTATTGGGAAATTTGATAAAATCCAGGAATGCAAGCTATCTGTATATTGATAAACAACAAGGAATTTCTTAGGATTTGGTATTTTGGGATAGATTAGGAACGTACATTTTATTTTTCTAATAACTGCTAGCTAGAGTATTGTCAGGTTGTTTTATAATATATGTATATATAAAATCTCTTTTATTGCGTTTACTCATAGAACATTAAAATAATGCTATCAGACACTGCAGTGAATTAAACAATGGTATAATTCTTGGGTTCATTAAAGGGAATATTGTAACGTTCTTATCTTAATCACTGTAGATCAATGATGTTCACATAACAAATTGTGCTGACTGTATCTTAAACAGATATACTCTATACTTAAAAAAGCATTTGGTGCATTTTAAGAAACATTTTTATACTATTTGTGTTAATAAATATTTTGTTAATTATTTTTGTTAGCAGTGTTATTTTTGTTAAGTACTTGTTACACAAGTGCTGAAAAACAATTGTTTTAGTACTATGATTCTTTGACATTCTGCAGTGAAAAACATGAAGTTGCACACCACCATATAGAGCATCTTGGCTTAAATTGAATCCCCCATAAAAAAATCAAATACTTTAAATAAAGAGTAATTTTAAGTCTGTAACCAGAATATAGATTTGAAAGAGTGTTTGCAAGCATTTAAACTTAAACTGCACAGTTTTGTTAATGCAGCACAGTATATGGTACAGATATACAATTCCTTTTCGTGATGCTTTCTATTTAAATAATAAGTTAAAGTTAATAGTGAGGTAAATCTAGCATGCCTAGCAAATGTGCTAGAGAAGATGTATATCAACGTCTTAACAATACCAGAGCTAGAATTGTGCAGATTGATATCAAATGACATAGACAAAACAAGGCAGGCAGTTCATAAAATTTGCATTCTCCTTTAGGAAAACACTCACAGCAGAGGAAGTGTCTGCATACTTACATTATATGGGGCAGAGATACATACCAGGAAGAATACTAAACAATTATAATAGATTATAATAACTACTGTAACCGTTATGTGACTAGAGTGAAAAAAATAGAAAAACCTGAAATTCATCACACCTGAATCTTCAGCAATCCACATACTTGCCAGTCATTTAGTTCAGAGGTTGCCTATTTCATTTGTCAAAAAGTTATTGCTGCTAACTTAAGAAAATATATAAACTCTTTCTGAAAGTCACAAATTCAACTTTCGTGTCATTATTCCATTAGTACAGTATATTGGAAGACCACAGCTTGCCCTCTTGATAGAAATGCATGCTCTATGATTTTATAAATTCTGTATAATATGGCTGATCTGTCACCATTAGCCTACCCTACATGTCCCAAATAATTTATTAGTCAAGTACTAGTGAAGTATATATGACCACCATATGGTAGCAGGGAACACTTGCCAGCTTGCAATACTAAACAAACAAATATAACTGCAAGTGCTGCCTGTGACAGCAATTTAATGCAGAAGGCAATCTGAAATGACACAGTAAGGTGTCAGTTCCTCAAAAACCTGATGATTGTTCTGTACTGCACACTGTATTAGTAAACATATTTGAAATGTATAAAAATAAACCTGCAAATGCAGCAGTGTTTCTCTGTGATGGGGAGAAGCAGTGTTGCAGCATTCAAATATTTTTAAAAAGCTGTATGTTTATTTTTCCAATGGACAAAGAGTATACATTCAAAAGGAAAGAAAAAACTTCATTGTGAACATAGAAAAGGAAGGCAATACCTTGCAGCACCAAATAAATAAAGGGGGAATAGTTATTGGAAGAGGCAGGAAAATTACAATGGACTTCTGTATCTCTTTTTGCCATCAGCTTCAGAATGAGGTAATTATACTGTGAAAATACATCAAAATGTGAAAAATAAAATTCTAATGGCTTTAAAAGTCTGTGTGTATGTGTGTGAGTGTATGTGCAAGAGTGTGTGTGTGTGTGTGTGTGTGTGTGTGTGTGTGTGTGTGTGTGTGTCTGTGCGTGTGTGTGTGCGTGTGCACGCACGTGTGAGTGTGTGTGTGTGTGTGTTTGTGTGTGTGCATGTGTATGTGTGAGTACATCTGTGTACGTGTGAGAAAGCGTGTGCTGTGTGGCTGTGTGTGTGTGTGTGTGTGTGTGTGCACGTGTGAGTGTGTGTTTGTGTGTGTCTATGTGTATGTGTATGTGTATGTGTGAGTGCATCTGTGTACGTGTGAGAAAGCGTGCGCTGTGTGTGTGTGTGTGTGTGTGTGTGTGCACATGTGCTTATGTGAGTACGCGTGTGCATGTGTGTGTGTATGCATACATACTCATTTCTGCTCTCATGCGTGTTCAAACCACTTGTTTTTTAATGTATATATCAATTAGATATTAGCTTTGTGGCAGGAGAGGAGTGGGAATCCATGGACAAATACCCCATTTGTCATCCCTTAATCTTCCCTTACCTTTGCCCTCACGCCACAGGACATGGCTGAAAAGGGCTCATGATTACCAGTTCACTTCCTCAGTTCACAAGTGAGTAAATGAAGGCTAAGAGTAGGCATCCATAAAAAAGAACTACTTGCAGATGTTCAACATTTTTCACTAATAAGAAATATGTATATCTTACATTTAAAGGAGATTCTTAGTGGTTTTCCTTATATAATCCTTATTCTGGTGCAGTAGATCAGAATACTCCTATGACAACCTATTTGAATAGCTTGGCATTGCTTTAACATCTGAAAGTCAGGGCTTGTACTCATGAATGTTTGGTCACGTGATGAAACAACATTACTCATTCATTGACGCCTTAAAAACCTGCAGACCATGTGCTTGTGCCTGTTGATGGAGATTGACTATATAAAATGCAGCATAGCCTTAATGTGCTGCAGCATGCATCTGCATGCTCTGATACTGCATCCTGATAGCCTTCCTCTAATGGCGGCTAAATAACACATCCTGTCTTGATACAGATTAACCCATTATTTCTGATGTCTAATTTAAGATGCTGCTTGCAGAATTTATAGATACTCAGCCTCCATAATCTCAAAGTCAACAGGTGATTTGTACTCAGCTTCCAGGATACCAGAGTGAATATGTAATTTATACTTAGCTTCCACAATCCCAGAGTGAACAGGTAATGTGTACTCAGGCTCCTGGATCCCAGCACAAACAGGTAATTTGCACTCTACTTCCAAGATCAGAAAAAAGTGAACAGGTAGTGTGTATTCAGCTTCCAGGATCCTAGGCTCAACAGCTATTTTATACTTTGTAGTTTTCAGGATTCCAGAGTGAACAGGTAATTTGTGCTCAGTTTCCAGGATCCCAGAGCAAACTAATAATTTATACTTGGCTTCCAGGATTCCATAGTGAACAGGTAATTTGTACTTGGCTTCCAGGATTTCGTATAACCATGTAATTTATACTGGGCTTCCAGGATCCCACAGTTAACTGGTAATTTGTACTTGGCTTTTGGGATCCCAAAGTGAACAGATAATTAGTACTCACCTTCCAGGATTCCAGAGTGAACAGATAATTTATACTCAGCTCCAGGATCCCAGAGTGAACTGGTAATTTGTACTCTGCTTCCAGGATCCCATACTGAACAGGTAATTTATACTCAGCTTCTAGGATCCAAGAGTGAACAAGTAATTTGCACTCAGCATCCAGGAGCCCAGAATGAACAGGTAGTTTATACCCATTTTTAAGGATCTAAGATTGAACAGGTAATTATTACTCAGGTTTCAGGATCCCAAAGTGAGCAGATAATTTGTTCTCAGCTACCAGGATACCAGAGTGAATATGTAATTTATACTCTGATTCCATGATTCCAGACTGAACAGGTAATGTGTACTTAGCTTCCTAGATCCCAGAGAAAACATAATTTGTACTCTGCTTCCAGGATTCTAAAGTGAACAGCTAACTAGTACTCAGCATGCAAGCATCCCAGAGAGAAAAGGTAATTTGTATTCTGCTTCGAGAATCCCAGAGTGAAAAGGGAATTTGCAATCTGCTTCCAGGATCCCAGAGCAAACAGGTAATCTGTACTTAGCTTCCAGGATCACAAAAGAAGCTAGTAATTTATACTTGGATTCCAGGCTTCCATTGCAAATGGATCATTTATACTCAGTTTCTAGTATCTCATTGTGAACAGATAAATTGTACTTGTTTTCCAGGATGCCAGAGTGATCAGGTAATTGTTATTCTGCTTCTAGGATCCCAGTGCAAACAGTTAATTTATACTCTGCTTCCAGTATTCCAGCTCAAGCAAGTAATTTATACTCTGTTTCTAGGAAACCTGGGTAAACAGGTAATTTATACTTGGCTTCTAGAATCCCAAACAGATATTTATTATTCAGCTTCCACTTTCCCAGAGTTAACAGGTAATTTATCCCCAGCTTCCAGGATCCCAGAATGAAGAGGTAATTAGTATTCGACTTCTAGAATCCCAAATGGTAATTTGTACTCTATGTTCAGGATTTCAGAGTAAACAGGTAATTTATACTCTGCTTCCAGGAATCTGGAGTGAACAGATAATTAGTACTTAGCTACCAGTATCCCAGAGTGAACAAGTAATCTGTGCTCTTCTTCCTGGGTCCCATACTAAACAGATAATTTGTGCTCTGCTTCCAAGATCTTCCTCTTGTCTTTGGAGTAGGAGAAGTGATGCACTCTCTGGAGCTGCTAGATGGCGCTGGAGAGCTGCTACTGCAGTTCTGAAAATCCCATGTAATGCAGCAGAGCAGGACAGAGGAATAGGAAAAAACTTATCAAAGACAGGGGAAGGAAAAGGAGGGCTGGAAAATGGAGGACTGGAGACACAAGCACTGATAAAATTGTTGAATCAGACAGAACCAAAAGGAGAAGAAGCTAGATGGTGTGATATAGTTGGGATAGTGTTACAGGAAAAAGAAATGGAAGAATGGAACACAAACAATATCTCATGAAGAGAAAGCAATGGAGATATTCTCAGATGGTAGAGCAGCCAGTTTTCAGAGTTGACTTCAGTAATGAGGTTTTTATTACATGAAGAACCTCAGAGATTAAAATTACAACCATGGAGGTGTTCTTGGCTGGTGGAATATCCAGATTTCAGGGTTTAACTCTGCACCACATTTTTTTGTTACAAGAAAGAAGAAATTACACAAATGCAGCAGGAAAGGAAAATGGAAAAAAGAGATGAGAGAGGACAAAAAGTTTCTCAACAGGCACACAGAAGATGACCAGTGGTAAGAAAAGAAGTAAAAATGATGCTACTTTGAACAGGTATGATATTATGAATAGTATTATTTTGCCACTAGCATTAAACATTGTAGACATAAGAGCATTGATTCAATTGGGAACAGAACAGTTTTAGGAAATGGCATTTGAAAGCTTTAACTTGCTGGCAAATGTCATGACTGAGACTGGAAAAAGAAATGTAGCAGCACCATGGAAAGTAATTCAGAGCTTGGGACTACAACTAAAAACAGAAAATAAATATGCAATTTAGGACTTCAGATATGGATGAGCATGAAATTATTTTTTTCTTTCATTATGTAATAAAGTACATGAAATTAAAAAAAACTTGAAAAGTATGGATGAACTGAAGAATGGAAAGTATGGGTAACAATGGATATTAATGGGAAAAGTCAATATATTTCTAATACAATAGTTGTGAATGATAAGTGAGAATTTCTTAGGTACTGGAGTTAACCTCAAACATGTTATTTCTGTGGGGATGAACATTATTTAGTACAAGACTGTAACAAATGAAGGTGTGGCCAATGTGGGGAGACAGGACATACAGTAAAAAATGTTAAGCATTTTTGTAGAAAAATGCAAAGAATATGGACACTTCAGGTATGACTATCCCATTTTAGAAGTGGAAAGTGTAGACGAAGAGGAAATCTCAGAAGAAAGACAAACAGTCGAAAATAGTATTACAGAAGATGAAGGAAAACATGGTATGGGGAGGATGATATGAAGAAATGTTAAACAGTGAAGATGTTCTTAGAGAAGAAATAACAGTTCAAAGTGAGGTTATTAATACACAGGAAGAGAATAAATATTCAAGTTTAGAAAGTGAATAGTGAGAAATTGGGGCAGGAGAACAACAAGAACAAGATATTGAAAAATCAATTGCTGGGAGACTTAGGAGAAGGAAAAGAAAGATAAGATCTGGAAGTAAAACATTTCCAAAGAGTGAAAAAGGATAATACAGGCATTTTAGTATTTAATGTGAAAAGTATTAGAGATGATATAAGAGGTTTGGTGTTAGTGGAATGGTGCAAAAAAACTAAAAAATAAGTGTTTTTTTTTTTTTGCCTGCTCAATACTGGATGTAAGAAAGAAGAAAAAAGGAAAAGAATGCAGGCAGTATGGGGAAGCCAAATTGTTTCATCAGTAGGGAATGAAATGTGTTCTGAAATAAGAATTCTTATAAAAATTGAAGAAAGAAGAATTTTAGATGTAACAATAGTAGCAACAGGAAGGGAACTGATATGTGATATAAGAATGACACAAAAACATATAAGATTAATAGTGAGTTATGTATATACTAATACAACAAAGACAATTGTTTGAAGACATCAAAACATTGCATTAGCAAATATGCAAATAGTGATGGTAGGAAATTTTGAATGTTACCTGAATATAAAATAACACAGGTTAGTATGAGTTCAGCAACAAAAACTACGAAAAAAGGGTTCAACAACATAAAACTGAGGTTCTCCTTCAAAAGAGGGAGAAGTATCAAGGAATTTTTGGTGCATGGGAAATTTAGGATGCCTTCTGTAGGAAGCTGTGATACAGTAGTACTAAAGCACACTTTTTCCTCTGGTAAATGTGCAGGATGTCAGTTTGTAGTTAAGAAACTTTTCTGATATTAATGGAAAAAATATTCAGGAACAGTAGGTTTTTAACTGTGACAGTGAACGGGTAACATATGGACTTAAGTGTCCTTGTGGAAACTTTTACATAGGAGAAAGCAAAAGAAGTTTTTCCACAAGACTTAAGGAACATGTTAGAAACATCTGAAAGAATTAACAACTTAGCCCTGGAGCAGCAGATTTCCAAAATTTTCATAATGGGGATCCATCAGGATTGCAAACAACAGTACTGGAACAAATATATGATGACTATATAATTTTAGAAGATATTAAATATAGATTAAGAAGAAAGAAATCTTTATTTATTTTAAAATTTAATACACTTTTTCCAAAAGGTCTTAATAAAGAATATAACTGGAAATGTTTTTTGTGATATGATTTTAAATATTTTAATTGTTTAATTAATTGATTGTATAATTGGGGAGAGCTTTTGAGTATCTAAGGAATGCTAGGGAAGGAGAAAGATATACTCTATAAAGGCTTGTATAGCTGAGGCGCTAGAGAATCTTAATTTGCTTTTTGTTTTAAAAAAGTGTCCGAGTTTTGATTCATTTGGCTTTCCTGTGTGTGGGTTGCACTGATAATTTCATTCTTACTGGTTTCATTACTTTGGAAATGGCCAGTGAATCATTTCTGACTTTGCTGCGTCTGTTTCGGGAAATGACAATGGATTCCTCATAGAGAACTATAGAGGGTTTCTTGGTCTATTCGGGAGATGGGGTCGGTTTGTTAGCATGAACAGGTAATCAAGAATGTGAACTAGCAGGACATAATGATGCGGCTCCAGGTATTCTGTACAAATCGGAAGAGGAGAGACAAAAATGGCATTCCAACCCATTTTCATCTATTGGGAAGAACTCGGATATAGTTGTCATTCCGGAGATCCAGGTACTGCTTGATCATGCTGAAAATTTGATTTTTAAAGAGGCTTCAGTGTTTTTGAACTTGTAAAGTCTCTAGAGGTACATGGAACTTAATATCACACCCAGAGGTCTACTTACAGTTAAGAATCCCTCAACACCTTTTGATTTAAATTTGGAAGAGGATAAATTACTCTATGACCGGTGGGTAGCGGCAGCTCACAAATGTAGCATATTGGGATAAAAAGACAGAAACTGAAGGAGGAGGAAACAAAACAGGTGTGTAGGGATATCTTCAGCAAAACTAACAGTGACATTTTGGAACAGTTCTTAGTGGGTGTTAATGAAAAACGTTTGTCCTGTGAGAAGGAAATGGTGGAGAGGAAAGAAAAACAAACTAACTCGTGACTATGAACTCAAGCAAGCATTCATTTTGTCTACCAATTAACATGTGAAGCATCACCGAGTCACATTTGAAAGAGAACCAGAAGTAAATAGACATAAACACCGAACGTATACTTCAGCGAAGAGTGGAGCTTCTTCCACAGAGTGTGAAAGTGACAATTATGGTCAATTTCCATGTCTGCCGAGGGCCAGGAATAAAGAATATATGAAAAGAGCTATTCATAACAAATGGGAATATCAACAAAGCAGCTGTAAAAGAGCCTGGAATGGACAGGACTTTCATAGGGAGTATACTTATAACTCCCGGTCATACAACAGAGGTAAATGGAATTAGCAATAATGGACATGGGACTGTTGTTTCTAGTAATGAATCGAACTATATAGTTAATTTGTCTGTGTATGAAATGACTGATGTAGAGACACTAGTTTTAAATAAGGGTTTGCAATTTATTCCTACAGCTATGCCTAGGCTGTATGAAATTAAAGATGAAATTTTCAGATTGATTCATAAATTACATTTGTTAGATTATTTTAAAGGGAATAATGGTGATACTGACATGGAATTACAGAGTGATCATGATTTTGAACAGCGTGATAATAGTGTGTTTTCTTGTAACTCTGAAATGGAACCTAATGCATATTGTAAGTTTGATGCAGGAGGCGTAGTTCAACATAGTAATAGTACAACAGTTTAGTTCTTCCTTGAATTACAATGTGGAAAAAGAATACCACTTGTTTTATCAAAACAGTAATGAGATTGAATATAATTTGAATGAAAGTGAATGGCAAAGTTTAATTAATTTAAGTCAAAGGAGGGAACTTGTATTTAAGCAGGCAGATAAAGGGGGAAGTTAGTCATTCTTCATTGCACACAGTATCTGAGAATGTGCAATCAACATTTAAACAATGTTTAAATGTTGATTGCACATTCTCAGATACTGTGCGCAATGAAGAATGACTAACTTCCCTCTATTCCTCCACTCTATCATTGTCCATGTTTGTGTGAATGACCTGAGATATACCTCCCTGGACTACATGAAAAGAGACATGGAAGAGCTCTCCAATCTTGTAGCCCAGGCAGGTATGACCCCAGCCCTGAATATCATCCACCCATCGCCCAGAATGATACCACAGTACAAGGACAAAATGATTGACTTCAACAATTGGCTAAGCTTCTGGTGTCATTCTAAGGGGATCCAGTATCTGTCTGCCTGGGACGACATGGTTGACAGACCACAATTCTTTGCCAGAGAAGTCCTGCACCTGTCGCCCCTGGGATTCCGGATATTGGCTAAGGGTCTTGCCGCCCCTATAGTGCCTTTTTTAGGCAAGGTTCAAATGACAAATTCACTACCGTAACAGGAACAGGCAAGCAAAAACTGAGGGTAATGCTACTCAATGCTAGAAGTCTAAATCTCACAATGCACTCACTCGAGGCACTCCTTAAAATGGAGAACATCGATATCTGTGCAGTGACTGAGACCTGATTCAAGGCTCCAGAGAGCACCCCTGCATTACTAGGCTATAACTCATATCACACCTTTCGGCCATCTAACCTGGACCAGAACACCAAAGGCGGAGGTGTGTCCATATTCATTAAGGATATCCACACCTCCAGGCTAGTTGTGCAGCATAATGCATCCGAGGTTATCCAAGTTCAACTAACTCTGGGCAAAACTGTAATCCAAATTGTAGCTTGTTACAGATCCCCCACTATGCCCCAGGATTCCCACTCCTCTTTTCTTGATATATTGGAAAATATTAGGGTTCAACCAAACACCCTAATAATGGGCAATTTCAACTACCCCACCATTAACTGGGAAAACTACCCATGTACCAACTCCTTCGCTCAACACTTTCTGGAATTCATAAATTCCAATGCCCTGGATCAACTTATCCACACCCCCATCAGGGGCAACAATATCCTAGACCTAGTCATTCCCAACATGAGTGACCAGTGTTCCACACCTGAAGTCATCTCCTCGCTGGTAAGATCCAACCATAAGCTAATCACCCTAGATATCTGCATCCTGCCCCCACCCACCATTAAGGAAACCATGGTAAAAAATTTCTCCAAAGCCAACTTCTTGTTTCTTAAGACAGAAGTGACGAACTTCATGACACCCATGCACATGGACAATACAGTTACGACTGCTGAATCCTACACAGATGCACTCTATAAGCACTTACACGAGTGCATGGATCGTGCTATCCCAAAGAGAACTAAGACGCTATCCTCCAAAAAAAGGAAGCCAATCTGGTGGTCCCCTGCCATAAACAAACTATACAACAGAAGGAAGAAACTGTTGCAAAAGAGAGTAAAATCCCATGAGTGGAGGAGCTCCCTGGACAGCCTCAGTAAGAAGCTGAGATCCCTTATAAGATCCCCCAAAGCTAGCTTTGGAAACAAAATCACCACTGATTCTAAGGGCACCCACAAATCATTCTATAGCTATGTCAAAAATCTCAATGGCAACACCCAGATCTGCTCTGAGTTACAGCACAACAGCATGAAAATTACAGAACCAACTGATATTGCCAACATCCTGACAGATTGGTTCAGTGCTAACGTTACCCCCCTCTCACCCCCTAAAGGGCCCATATCTATACAGGAAGAATGCAGAGTCCCTGTAATCACATCTATGCAAATAAAAGCTGTACCCTCTAAAACTAAAAACACAGCATCCATGGGACCAGACAACATCCCAGGCTACGTTTTACATGAACTTCAGAATGAACTGGCTCCCCACCTTAGCACCATGTTCAATCATAGTCTCACGTCAGGCTTTGTGCCAACTGAATGGCACACGGCAACAGTTATGCCACTTCACAAAGGGGGAGCCACCACTGATCCTGGGAACTATCGCCCTATTAGTCTGGCTAGCCTGGTCTGCAAGGCCATGGAATGTATCATCATGGAACTCATAAAGAAAGACATTGATAACCTCCAAACTCTGGACCCCACCCAGTTCAGGTTTGTGAAAGGCAGATCATGCCTTCTGAACCTGATCGACTTCTTTGAGGAAGTCACCAAAGCCATAGATGAGGGTAAGGTGGTTCACACAGCCTATCTTGACCTTGCCCTTTCTGGAATTATAGCTAAACTCACTAAACTAGGTATAAATTCCTACGTCACAAGATAGGTTGCCAACTGGCTCACTGACAGAACCCGCACTGTAAAAGTTGCAGACTCCAAATCTGACTTCAAACCAGTGACAAGTGGAGTACCACAGGGTTCAGTCCTGGGACCACTCCTGTTTGGTATCTACTTCTCTGAAGTGCAGGCTAACACAGAAGGCCTCTGGCTAATGAAGTTCACAGATGACTGCAAACTAGGAGCCATAGTCGAGTCCCCAAATGATGTGGACATCCTACAGAAGGGCCTCACTGAGACAGATGCCTGGTGTCAGAGACATGGCCTCAAGCACAATGCCAAAATGTGCATTGTCATCCCCTTTGGTAAAAACTCTGTACCCATGAACTACCACATAAACAGCAGTCTACTTAATGCCGAATATGTGATAAGAGATCTCAGAACCCAGGTGGACAGTAGTCTCTACTTTGATAATCACATCGCCACAGTAGTCAGGAAATCCTTTTATATGGAACACCTCATCATAAAAGGGTTCTCATCCAGGAAAAAAGAGGTCATTGTTCCCCTCTACTTGACACTCATTAGACTCATTATAGAGTACAACGCCAATTTTAGAATGTACCTCACAAGACATCTGCAGCAGCTGGAAATGCCACAGATGTACCTCACAAAGTGGATTACTGGTGTCAAACAGATGACTTACACTGACCGTCTCAAAAAACTCCAGCTTTACTCTGTAGCATATCACCTACTCTGGGAAGATCTCTGCCTAACATATAAAGCTATGTTAAACCCAGAGCTGTTGGACATGCTACACCTAAAGAAATCCCAATCCCTCTGAGATACACTCTCTAGGGACCTAAACCTTGTCACCACAATAAACAGGACATGCTGGAGGGATAGATTCCTGTCCCAGAGACGTCCTATACTCTGGAACAAGCTACCCATCTATGTCAAGCAAAGTTCCTCATTAGCACTCTTCAAGAAAAATCTTGATGAGTGGATGGGAAATAGGAAATACACCCCTGGGATCACTTATGTGGCTCTGCTCGACAGGGGCACAGGAAATTAACTTTCTTGAGTGGCATATGCCAGGGAACCTTGTTGGCTAGGCTTACTTAGGCCCTTGGGCCAATAGCCTAGTACCTACCTATGAAGCTATGCACCTAAGAGTGGTGGTTAGAGATTATAATAAAGTTTTAGAATAGTACAAAGAATAAAGGCCTAAGGTTAAATTATTTTTCATATGATGATGTGCAATATAAGTTTAACATTAAAAATTGCTCTATGGTCAAGTTCTTTTGTGTACCCAAAATACACAAAAATGTTAGGGATCCACCGGGTCATCCTATTGTATCTGCCTATGGGTATTTTACTCACAATATCTCCTGTTTTTTGCATCAATATTTATTGGTGGAAGTGGTAAAGTTACCATCTTATATCAAATATGTTTTTGATTTTTTTAGAAAAAAACAAGGATATAAGATGGGAAAAACAGATGTATTTTATTGTGGTGGATGTGTTGAGTTTGCACACAAATATCAAACATAATTTTGGAATACAAGCCCTGGAATTTTTCTTGGGGGACACTCCCAGAACCCAGTATGTGTTAGAATTAATTTTGTTTTGTTTGAGAAATAACATTTTTGAATTTAATGGGTGTATTTATAGGCAAATGCAGGGAAGAGTCATAGGGGCAGCTTTTGCCCCCATGTATGCAAATTTGTTTATTTTTTTTTAATTTATATATTTGTAGAAGTGGATTTTTTTATTAGGTATGTAGTAAAATAATTTAGGTTTATAGACAATTTGATTTTTGTTTGTAAAGGGGGTTTTGAGTGAGTAAAATAATTTATTGAAAGTTTGCATAGAAATAGATTTGGTATTTGCTTTGATGGTTTACAAAAAGGAAGAAAAGTCAATTATTTAGGTATTACAATAGAAGGAATGAATGATGGAAGTTTGAAAACAAAGATACATAAAAAATGTGAACAACATGACCATATTTTACATGAACAGAGTTGTCACCCACCACACACAATAGAATCTATACCATATGGGGAGTATTTGAGAGTCAGAAGATTGTGTAGTGATCAAGAGGAATACCGACAGGAAATGGACTATTAATATGTTTTGTGATAGAGGGTGCAATAAGGAAAAGGTCTGGAAGGGCTTCAGAAAATGGAAAGGAAAATGTATAAGCTTTATTACAAATCAAAAGGGGTAGTTATAATGTATGTGATAGAAAGGGGTAGTTATAATGTATGTGACAGAAAGGGGTAGTTATAATGTATGTGATAGAAAGGCTGTTCAGAATGGCTTGGATTTTGTTTCAAAATACACCTTATTTTCAGAGAAATTAGTAAGTTTGGTTAAATATTATTGGGGCCTTTTGGAAAGAGATGTACATTTTTTAACTAATATAAAACTGAGGTTCTCCTTCAAAAGAGGGAGAAGTATCAAGGAATTTTTGGTGCATGGGAAATTTAGGATGCCTTTTGGGAGGAAGCTGTGATACAGTAGTACTAAAGCACACTTTTCCCTCTGGTAAATAAGCAGGATAGTGAAAAAGAATCCACTGCATTTAACTGTGTTCAATAACACTAAGTCCAAGGCAAAATGAAGAGAGCCACAAGTAATGAATGAAGTTATTGAAGGAAGAACAGATAATATGGCCCCCTATTTTAATAGTGTAGCCCATGCCTATGACTTTAACCAAAGAAAAATAGTAAAATAAGGTATGTGACAACCTTTAATACTGGAACTAGAAAAGTGGAGAATATTATATGTAAAAATTGGAATATGTTGCTATCTATGCCTGAGTTAAAGCAGATCATTACTGAAGAGCCTTATAAGGCTGTGTTTTAAAGATTTAAGTAATACAAATACCACTTATTCGAAACAAGGAACATTTCCTTATTTGAATTGCGGTTGTTGTACAGACATTGTTACCGACACACCTATATCAAAGAACATATATAGATTTGATTGTTATGCTAATTGTAATACATCACAGATAGTGTGCTTAGCTACATCCACAAAATGCCCCTCATTTTATGTTGGTAAAAGTAGTGGAAAACTGAAAGATTGTATAATTGAGCATAAATTGGAGATTAGAAGGGGCATTTAGACTAATGCATTGGCTAAGCATGTATATGACAATAACACAGAACATATATTTAAGTTTAAAGTTATTAAGGTAATTCTTAAAATATTAGGAGAGATGATATTAATAATAGTCTTGAGAATGCTGAATATTCTTGGATTTTAAGACTTTAAGCAGACGCATATCAAGTGCAGTGATTTTAAAACCTGTTTTATGTAAGAAGCAACAGAAACTGCACTAAGTATTATAATGAAGGGTTTTTCTTATCTTTTCTATTGGTTGTGTGTGTCACATGTTTTATGTCCTTTTGTATTTAAATGAATGGTTTTAACTATTTTTGTAAGCACCGAAGAAGGGAAAACCCAAATCTTTGCTATTGGAAGTATTTATCATTTTTTATTAAAATTTGGAACATTTCTGTGGTTCTCTTCTTTTTGCCTTGTAAATGTGCAGGATGTCAGTTTGTACTTAGAACCTTTCCTGATATCAATGAGAAAAAAATTTCAGGAACAGGTTTTTTTTTAACTGTGACAGTGTAGGTGTAATATATGTAATATATGGGCTTAAGTGTCCTTTTAGAAAATTTTACATAGGAGAAAGCAAAATAAGTTTTTCCACAGGACGTAAGGAACATGTTAGAGACATCAGAAAGAATAAACAACTTAGCCCTGTAGAAGCACATTTCTACAATTTTCATAATTTCATGTGGCAGTACAGTGGTGCAGCGGTTAACATTGTCACCTCACAGCAAGAAGTTCTCCGGTTCGATTCTTAGCTAGGGTGCCTTCTGTGTGGAGTTTGCATGTTCTCCCTGTGTTCGCGTGGGTTTCCTCCGGGTACTCCGGTTTCCTCCCACATTCCAAAGACATGTATCTGGAGCATTTCTCCCCGGGCCTCCGCTGAAAACAGGAATGTGGAACCTAGTCAGACTTTCCCAGTCAACAAATAATAAATAAAATAATGGGGATCCATCAGGGTTGCAAGCAACAGTACTAGAACAAATATACAATGGCTATATAATTTTAGAGGACATTAAATAGAGATTAAGAAAGGAATCTATATTTATTTTAAAATTTTAATACACTCTTTCTGAAAGGTCTTAATAAAGAATGTAACTGGAAATGTTTTTTTATGATATGATTTGAACTATTTTAATTGTTTAATTGATTGATTATATAATTGGAGAGAGCTTTTGTTTAGCTAAGGAATGCTGAAGAAGGAGAAAGATATACTTTATAAAGGCATGTATATCCGAGGTGCTATAGAATCTTAATTTGTTTTTTGTTTTAATAAAGTGTCTGAGTTTGTGATTCATTTGGCTTTTCTTGTTTGTGTGGTTTGCATAGGTTAGTAAGATGTTAAGGGATTTAATAAATTATGGAAATTTAAAGTAGAAAAGAATAGAAAATAGACATATAAGAGAGGAATTTTTAAGTCTTAAATTAATTATATAATTTATTCTAAAGACATGAACAAATATCAGGGTGGAACAGATGATAGGGTGTTCAGATCATTGAGCAGTATGGTCTAGAATAGGGGAAGTAAGTAGAAAAGGGATAAAGAGATTAACTGCAGAGTTTAAAAAGGAGGAAGAAATAAAGAAGAAGGAAACATTATGGAAAGATCATATGACAATGAGACCATTTTATAAATATTGTACACAGTGGTGGGTAGTATATAAGCAGAAGTATAAACAATATGTTTAGAAGTGGAATTAAAAATAAATAAATAAGATGACAGCTAAAGAAAGTTTACATAATTGTGAGAAAGAAATAGAAAGACTAAGTAACAAAATAAAGGAAACAAAAAAAAACAGATGTATGACAAGAATAGAGAAAAATACATATACAAATATTTTTTTCTGAAAGGAACGAAAATGGAGGTCCCCCCATCTAGGAAAATAAGTGAAAATGAGTGAAGGAATAAGGTGCTATCTTAGATGAAAAGGAAATATAACATACAAACAAGAAGATATCCTAGAGGTGGTAGAAAGGTTTGTAGAGAAAATCTTTGTAAAAAGAGGAAATTGATAATCAAAAAGAATGGAGAGTGAAAAGAAATATCTGAAAAAATAAGGATTTTTTTAGAAACTGATATAACAATAGAAGAAATAGAAAATGTGATTAAAGAAGGTAAGAAAGAATTTGCAGTAGGATCAGATACTATAAATTATGAGTATTATAAGAAAATAAAGATGAAAGCGAAGTTTTTTAAAAAATATTAAATGGATGGGTGAAGGATGGTATAATTGGAAAAGACATATGTGGTGGACTGATAAAATTTATATGGGAAAAGAGATACAAAATATATAAAAAATTGGAGGCCCATAACACTATGGAATACAGACTATAAATATTTATGAAAATATTACAAAAAGGATGAATTATGTATTGGATGAAGTAGTAGAAGAAGGGATTTAGTATGGTATAAAAGGAAGAGAGGTAACAGAAATATTAATTATAGTTAAGATGACACTGAATGAAAATAAAGAAGTATGACTGATAAAATGTGGCATAGCAAAAGCATTTGATTAAGTGGGGCATAAAGCAATGTGGCACATTTTAGAGGCAAATGGCATAGGAGAAAAATATTAATGTAAATGTTACAAAAATTTATGGGTGCAAGTTATGATAAATGGATGAATTTGAAAAATAAGCATTGGGAGAGGAGTGAAACAGGGATGCCCAATGAGTACATACTTATTTGTATTAGTAATGAACATAGTAGTACAGACATGCATGTATAAAATGAGGGAGGCAAGATGTGAGATGGAAGGAAATGTTACATTGCCAGTATGTATGGCATATGTAAATAATTTATTTATTTATTTATTTTATTTCACATTTGTTAACCGAGTTGGTCTAGCTGGGTAAGAATTTACCCTTTTTCAGTGGAGACCCAAGGGGAAAAGCCCCAAACAGACATACAAATACATACAAATAGAGACACATTAACAATATTAAAGAGCAAAACAATCTTATGGATACAATGGATAAGAAGAACATAATGTACTCAATTGAATAGTACATAGCTATATATACAAAAAGTGTAGTAAAAGGTTGTAACAGGAGAAACAACAATAATAAATCCAGCAGGTAAGCAGGAAGGAAGTTAAGGTTGTAGGTAATATAATGAAAAGAAACAAGGTATAATTAGATTAGTGGCTAGAAGAAGAAATGTGTAAGTGCAGGGGAGTCAGAATTGAGGGAAAGTAGAGTGAGAGTAAAAAGTAGTAGAGAGGGGTGACTGCACAAGGGACCGTAGGTCAGAAGAGGGAATGGTGCAAAAGAACATAGTAGTAGAGGAGGGATGTAGTGAACTAGAGGGAGGGTACAGAAAGAAGAGCAGTTGGATAAAGTAAGTTATAGAAAGAGGAAAAAGGTCTTATTGATCAGACTTAGTGGTGAAGTGGGTATGTGGAGAGGGAGGGGTTAAGTAGTATGATAACAGGTACATGAAGTGCTGTTATGGAGGTACACTATCAGGTCATGTTTGAAGTTAGGAAGGGAGGTATGACTTCTAGTATGGAGTGGAAGATTGTTCCAGGTAAGGGAGATGGAGTGTTTATAGAGTATTTTACCTATGTTCTTGTTGGGTTTATAGACTTGTAGTAAGAGTTTATCAGAGCTGCACAAGGATCAGGGAGGGGTGTACCAGGAGATCAGGTTGGACAGAGATGGACAGTCAGAGTTTGAATTAAGACTTTTGAAAGCTTGGATCTGCTGACATTTGGTCAGAAGGTGTGGGAATTCGAGCCAATGTAGTTTTATGAGAGCCAAGCAGTGGATGGGATTTATAGGGGCTGCTGGTGACAAATCTAGCAATTTTGCTATAGGTTTGATCTAGTTTTGCCAGCAGGTTATTTTGTAGATTGGAAAATAGAGGGGAGCCATAGAGGAGGGCAGGGAGGAGATAGGACTGGGCTAGCAGTAGTTTTGAGTTGGGGGGTCAGGAATTTGCTGTTTCTGTATAGCATGCCCAGTTTTTGGTGTGTTTTCTTTATAGAATGAAGTATGTGGAGGTCTAGTTTGAGCTGGTCATCTATGATGACACCTAGGAGTTTAGTGTGTAAGTCTGGTGTTATGATGGTGCCATTTAGAGAGGATATGAGAAAGGTGGATTTGTGGTGGGTTAGAGTTTTAGGTAGGAATAGTAAGAGCTTAGTTTTAGAGGGGTTCAGGATAAGTTGATTATTGGAGAGCCACTTCTCAATAGAGTGAAATGAAGATTGGGTGATACAGTGGAGGTTATTGATAGAGTCAGAAATGGAGATCAGAGTGGAATCATCTGCATGCTGTATGATAGGGGAGAGGTTGCTGGAAGTGTGTAGGTCATTGGTGAAGAGGTTGAAAAGGAGGGGACCAAGAATTGAACCTTGATGTACACTGGTCTGAACTGGCAGAAAGGGTGAAAAGGAATTTTGCCATTTAACTGCTTGTAGGCGACTGGACAGGTAACTTGAGAACCAATTTAGAGTGGGGATGGAAATGTTCAGCTGAGAAAGTTTATGAAGTAGAAGGTTGTGAGAGACAGTATTGAAAGCCTTTGAGAGATCTAAGAAGAGGCAGGACACAAGTTTATTATTGTCTCTGGCCTCAGCTACAGTATGAGAGAAGGATAACAGTGGAGTGTTAGTACTGTGTTTCAGCCTGAAACCATGCTGGATGTTGGTTAAAAGATTGTTTTGAGTAAGGTGGGAAAGCAGTTGAGAATGGATACACTTTTCAAGAATTTTGGAGAGGGAAGAAAGAATAGCAATGGGATGGAAGTTAGATGGTTCTATGAAGTTACCGCCTTTATGTAGTGGGATAGTGAAGTATTGCTTCCGAATAGAGGAGACAGTGGATTCTTGGATTGAGCGGTTGATTAGAATGGTGATAGGAAGGGCAATAGAGTTAGCAGCAAGTTTAAAGAATTGGGGAAGTAGGTTATCAGGGGCGGGAGAACAACGTTTGAGTTTACTGAGGAGAGTTTTAATATAAGAAAAAACGCCAAAATTGGAGTTGCCAAACCCCACGTACCAACCAAACAAACTGGAAGCGAAATGAAGGATAAACTTCAAAGTTTTATTGTAAATCAATTAAATCCACAGCAAACCACACTTTTGACAAAACCATGAACGCCTTCTCAACCTAAGAGTTTTCGTCACGAATGGACTTCATCAGATAAAAACAGTCATCTTTGGTTAACCCCTCAGTATATTCTGCTTGTAAGAGGCCTAGGTATGCTTCCCACTTGTTTCCAACAACTTTTCCACAAGTGAAACAGCGAACAGGAATAATCATTCTTTCTGTTAAGACTCAGCAACGTTGTAGTTTGCGTCAAACCTCCGCAACTTTCTATCACTCTAAAGTGAATTGCACCACACCACTACGAATCAATCCACAGACCGCACCTGCTCCATCAGTTGCCTTATTTATCTGTACTACGGCTCTAGTTGTAGAGTTTTAATATAACTAACAGTGACAGGTTTGAGCATGAAGGGGTCTGAGAGGTTAGTGGACTCAGACTGGGAATGTGAAAAAGGTGTGGGTCTGGTAACTGAAGTGACAGAACTGGAAGTGGAATTAGAGGTGGGTTTGGGGTTATTATGGGCATTAGATACTAGTTTAGAAATGGTATCAATGAAGTAGTGATTTAAATGGATGGTGGTATCTGAGGGAGATTGATTGGGAAAAGGGTTGGGGGTTGTGGGTGAGCCAGGGTTAAGAAGAGTTTTTATGGTTGACCAGAACTTCTGGGGATTAGTAGTTTGCAGAGATTGGTCAGACAGGTAAAACTTTCTTTTGTCCTGGTTGACTCTTTTTTTTTTAAACGTTTCTAAGTTCCCTATAAGATTGTAGGAGGGCAGGAGATTTGCTTTTCTGATATTGTTTGCAAGTGGCATCTTTTTTATGCATAAGGTGGAAGGATTCTTTGGATAGCCAGGGGACATGTTTAGCTTCGACTTTTATTTTCCTGATGGGGGCAAGAGAGCTGAGTATGTTTAGGAATGTCTGGTTGAAGTAGCTAACTGCATCATTTAAAGGGACAATCCCAGTGTTTAAAATTCGGGTCCGAATTACAGATAACCAAAGCAACGCCCACTTAGCACGTCACTCACATTCCCAACCACAGTGTCATTTTTCTTTTAAATATCCTGTGCCTGTTCAGTTCCAGTCTTGTTTTAACTCCCAGTGTCAACTGCCTTTTGGATTTGCGTTCCTATCATTTGAGTCAGACTGACATTTCAAACTTAAAGGGGTCAATCCAAGTATTAAAAACTCTGAATTAAAACCGGACAAAGTAACACCCACTTTCCATTATGTTACGAACATTCCTGCCTACGACTACATATCCAGATATTACAGTCTTTTTTTTTAGGTGCCTGAAAGAGCCAAGCTTTAGCTTTGTTTTCATAATTTTCAATAAGACTTGGCACATAAATCAGACTTCCAAACTTATTTACTTATTTTCATTCCTCCTAAAAAAGTGTAAGATGTTTGTCACTGTGCTCTTACTTCGTTACAGTCCACTGCCGGTAATGCGATATCGTAATTGCGATATCGCAATTGCGGTAACGCTTTTTTTATTTTATTACAAGCATGCAAAACTGTGTATTAAAATAGTTTATTATACATAAATATGTTGGTACTGCTGTGGGGGGTGATATTCTCCCAGCAAACATCATGCAATTTGAAAGGCTTGTCAGCATTATTTAAAAAAAAAAAAAAAAAAAGACATTAATTTCTTGGAATGCAGGTCAGTGATATACATTTCCCTTCATATTGCTGGTGCCTCGAAGAAAGGTGAGAAAATCTAGAGAAAGAGAGTAGTACAATGAAGGAAGGACAAGTGCCAGACAGTATGTTTTAAAGTAAATATTTACCACTGGATATGTGAAGCCTGGAGGCTGTGCAGAATTACATGCCATTCTGTACTCATGCATGAAATTAACAGGCATGCATTGTAGCTGTGACATTGCATTTGAGACCATACTCATGCTTGGAACCACCATGCATACAGTGTGTTTGAGATGTTGCACTGGGGTATTTTTAAACTTGTGGGAGAAGGAATGGTTATTGAAATAGAGAAAGGAAAAGTGTGAAGTAAAAATGGGTTAAACATTGAGATTATGAAGCTTTGAAGAAATAGCTTTAGGATTGGTGATTTTGAAATGAATCAAAGGTCAGAGGTGGGACTATATCAAGGAAGAGGGTAGAGAAGAGAATGCTGATGAGTATTCCTACTTCCTTCTTGACATTCTCCTCCTAGCATCGTCTCATTAACCCATACTCTCCATCTCACTAACCCATATTCATAAAAAAACGAATTATTTCCATGCTTATCCTTGCAAAATTTTTTTTACATTTTTTGCTCTCTACATATCATTTTTTTCTTTTCTTCTTTATTATTTTTCTAATTTAGTACTGTCTAACTTTTGCATTATTCTTCCTGTTTTAACTCTGTCATGTATGTAATTTTTTGCAATTTCTACCAATAGAAATATTTACTATTATTAAGTTAAAACATTGTCCAATTAGTCATGCTGTTTTCTATAATTTCTATCAATATTTTAGTATGTATTGTCTCTGAAATACTCATTGTTAACCATGTTAATATTGTTTGAAACATTGTAAAGATTTGTTAAAATTTCTATGTGGAGCTTTTCTCCCCTGGCCTGTAATGAAAACAAGCCAATTTTTCTCCCAGTCAGACAATCCCAGTAAACAAAGGCAGGCAATAAATATGTCTGTTTAATTATTTATGTCTGTTAATCTAGGGGTAAGTACAGAGATCATCAGTGGATCTATTTTAAGCCATGGTCCAGGGTACGTTTGAACACATTCTCGTGCAATTGGGTGCAAAGTACAGAACTTTAATGAAAAAAAAGCACAATGTAAAATGTCCACCTTTTCATAAAATGTTGAATGTTATAAAAGTGACTTGAAATATACACATGATGGTGTAGATTAATTTCATAGAACCTGTATAAGAGAGCAGAGAGAATTATAAATAACAGTAAGTAATTAATGTGAGGATGGTAGACTGCAGCAGGGAAGAATAATTGAAAAGTACGGTTATAAGTAATAGTGCAGCTTTTCCAGGATAAGAGACTTTAGTCTAATTCTAGTATTAGTCAGCAGATGATAAGGATGTGAAAAGGTAAAGATTAGCTTTGAGTTGTACTCACAAGTATAGCTTATTCTATAGTAGTTCATAAGCTAAGAGGTTCTCCGGTTCGATTCTCAGCTGGGGTGCCTTCTGTGCGGAGTCTGTATGTCCTCGTTCTGGTCGCGTGGGTTTTCTCCGGGTGCTCCGGTTTCCTCCCATATACCAAAGACATGCAGTAGGTGGATTGGACACTCTAAATTGGCCCTAGGTGTGTGTGTGTGTGTGTGTGTGTGTGTGTGTGTGTGTGTGTGTGTGTGTGTGTGTGTGCCTTCTGTGGAAGGTTGGGCGCCGGGCTGGCAACTCGACACCGTAAAAACTCCACTGCCAATCATGAGTGGACAAATGATCCGCTGTGGCGACCCCTAACCGGGAAAAGCCGAAAGAAGAAGAAGGGTGCACAGAAGCAAACTGTTTCTTCTAATAACAGAATACAGATTAACTCCACCCAGAGCACATGCAGTTTACTACAGTTCTTATTACAAGAAAACTAAGAATGCTGATCAAGCTATGTTCCTGGCATTTTTAACTTGCATTTAAAGGCAAACCAAAAATATTTACTAACAGCAAATGTACTTTAATGTAGCAAAGTGCAGCTTGGCAGCTTCAACTTTATACGTTTTTCCAGCATTCTTAATGCAATTCACATAAGTGTGTACATGTGAGTGCACAGCAGTACATGCATGCAAGTGCGTGAGTGCGTGTATGACTGCACACAAATGTTTGCATCTGTCTGTCTGCCTCTTGGTGGGCACCCTTGTACATGCATTTCTTCATAACTCAGTAGTTATGCAGAAGCACATTTCTCAGATGTCATATTTTTGTCCTGTCCCTTATACAATTTTTGATTTTCTGGTAAATTCCTGAGGAATTCAGAAAAGTCAGTAGCACAGGACAGTAATAGAGTTGTGTACCTCTTATTGTTCAGAAACTGAATGATTATGCAATGTTTTTTGTTACATTAACTGTAATTATTTAAGTGACAGAGTAATATTTAAAAAAAATCCTTGATTTTGCCCTAACCCCATTAATTTTTGCTATCTCAAGAAATCTTGAGAAAGAAGTTCAGAGGTATGCAAGCAACTATACTGCTCAACTGCAACCGATTTTGAGATGCTCTTATAAGTTTTACTTCACATTTTTTCCTGTACCTAGTTTTTTGGTAAATCACTGAGAATTACAGGCACGGCAATAATGCCAGGCATTAGCGTTTCATAATTCTCATTGCTCAGAAAATAAATGTTGATGCAAATCCTGTTCTGTTATCTTTTTAATTGAAATAGAGTAATATTAAAAGTATACCAGGTTTTGTCCTTGTTACTTTTTGCTATGTCTACAATTCTTGATCATAGAAGTTGGGAAGTATGCAAGGAGCCATACCTCTTAGTTCCCCTGGATTTTGCATGATGTCTTGGACTTTGGCTCATAGTTTCCTGCCCTATCCCTTATTTCCTGGTAAAGCACTGAGGATTGCAGTCAAGTCAGTACTTGTAGACAGAGTTTTATACTTTTTTTTTTTTGGAAATTCACACAGATGCAAAACCTGTTGTTCTGATAAACTTTTTAAATGAAGTAGAGTAGTATTTAAAATTGCCCCAGATATCTTTCTCTATTATTTTTGGCAAAGTCCATAATTCTTAAGCATACAAGTTGAGAGGTATATAGGGACCCCCATGTTGACTGTGACAAAATTTAAAAATAATGTACATTCTGCTGTGATCTGCATCTGTTGTTACCACTGGCCATAGTTTTATTCGGCTTCCTATCACAATTAAAAAAAAAAAATACCTGCAAAGAGAAAACTGTCTGAATATCCACAGCCATACAATTAACAACAGTGTCCTAGTCACTTGATTCCATTTCTAAATCATAGTAACATGTAACTAGAGACTACTGACTCAGAACAGAGATCCTCTGCTAAGGGCAATGCATAGTAATAGGCCACGAGTTGGCTACCCATGTCCTAGTATGACTATAATGATGATAACGTGGTGCAGTGGTTAGCATTGTCACCTCACCGCAAGAGGTTCTCCAGTTCGATTTTCAGTCAGGATTGCCTTCTGTGTGGAGTCTGCTTGTCATTCCTGCATTCGTGTGGGTTCTCTCCGGGTGCTCTGGTTTCTTCCCACATCACAAAGACATTCATCTACAGCATTTCTCCCTGGGCCTCCGCTAAAAGTTGGCTCATTCCAAGTCAGACTTTCCCAGTAAACAAATGATGTTATGTAGTCCTATCTCGCCATAATTCTTGCTGGATGGGTTCGGAGCTGATACTCTGCTCCAACTTGGTCGATACTAAAGCTCGAGAGCTTTTACTTGCTCGAGGCTAACCCCTATCCCATGATGCCTCCTGGCAAATCCCCAGATCTTGTTTGCTGCGAAAGCTTCGAGGCTGTCTCCTTACTGGCTCGTTGGCTAAGTAGATTTTTTGATAAATCTTGTTATTTCTCATCCTTTTCTTCATATTTCTACTTTAATAGTTATTATCTATTACCTAGTGTTTGTATTGTTGAGTGTTTGATCCCCTATTCCACCTTTTTAGGATTGTATGGCCCGTTTTAGTTAGAGGGCCGTAGTTGCCCACATAAATTAGAGGGCCTTTCCTCCCTGAGTGCTAGTCCTTCTTCCCTTTTAAAAAAAAAAAAAAAAAAAATATATATATATATATATATATATATATATATATATATAAAAACTTTACTTCTCTTCATAACTTTGCTGTTAGTTGTAGTTAGTATTGTTATAACTGTAATTGTTGTTAGCCTTGTTTTCTTGTCAGCATGTCTAAAGAGAAAGATAGAGAACATAAGGAACACTGCCCTTCTGGCTTCAAAAAATGAGACAAGTGTTCACAAAAAATGGACTGGTAAAACAAAAACCAGAAAGGCTCCACGATAGAAAAACACTTTAATTGACTTATTAGACTAGGTATAGTATTGTTAAAAATTTTTTTAGTTTTAATTGTTAGGTGAATTTTGACATTTAAATATTCAATTGACTAACACTTTTGATTGGTTTTAATAAGTGTGTGTGTGTATGAACTGACTTTTAAGAACTTGAATTTGCTTTTCACATTTCACTCTGATGATGCCCATCTTTATGAACGGGTGAAAGCGCTTAGTGAATTTAACTTGACTCTGTACTCGCCAGGTCACTGTTCTGTTGTTTTGTCAGTTAAAGCATTTTTCTATTGTGGAGCATTTCTGGGTTTTGTTTTACCGGTCTAGTTTGTTGGCCTTAACGTTTGTGGCGTTCACAAAAAATGTCATTGACTGACAGTCACACTAGCTGTGTGTACTGTCTGGGAGAAGCTCATTTACAAGAACCCTGTACTTTTTGACATGCCTTCAGTACTAGGGTTCTTAATGAGAGAAAATGTAAATTGATAGACAGGGTCACAGGGGTCTTATGACTAGTTCCTTCCAGGAACAGCTGGAACTTGGTCAGACATCTCCCAAAACTGTGAAGAGAAAATCTTCGGTTACAGCTTCGGAGCCATCTAAAAAGTCTAAAGCGATGGAGCCAATGAGTTCTGGCTCCAATTCCGCTTCTTCTGTCTCTGTGACATCAGTTTCTTCAGTGTTGAGGCAACCTTTGGTATCAAGACACTCACCAATTATTGACCCTATTTCACCAAAGTTGAGGTCTCCTGTTTTAGAAAGGAGGAGATCTCCTTCTGTCTCCACCCGTTCCTCCAGGACACTTTCAGATGAGGATATCGAGCGAGTGGTGAAGAGGTTGCTCTGTGCCCCAGCTCTGACCAAAAAGTTAGCTCTTCCGGACCCAAAGGCTTCAGAGCCATCCCATCTCCAGACTATTGCTCCTCCTCTGACTGCTTCACATTTGGAGTTGAAAACTTTGGGTCCTTCTGTGTTGGATCCTTTGGTTGCAAAAATTCTTCCTGCTTTCTCGGAACCGATAACTCTGTCCTCAGCAGCTCAGTCTGGAGCCGAGGAATCTGGGAGCTGACTCTCTCAAGTCGACTCCGATAGGGATAGTCATCCTGGTTTTTCTTCTGAACCGGCTCGACTGAGCTCGGTTCCCACATCGGCTTCAGAACCTGTCCTTCCTGTTCGAAGCTGACCTCCCGTCTCCTCAGAGCGGAGGTCATCTTCGGAGTGTGGTGGAAAGGCTTTAGAAGCAATAGAAAAAGCTTTGTCCAGTGCCAATGCCTTTGGACTTAATGTCCCACCAGCAGCCGGCAGCAACCTCTTCTCCCCCGCCTCCCCCTCAGCATAGGGAACCAGTGACTCAAGCAGCCCCCATTGGAGGTGTCCCCTCTTCTGAGACCTCCCCAGATTATCCCACTGGAGAGCTCCATCAGAAAAGACTTTGTAAGAGGAAGCACATTGACTCACCTGAGTCTGTCATGTCAGACACTGATTTGGATGAGTCAGAAGGGTCCCCCTAGATCCCCCTCTGAGGATGTCTCTTTTGCTGACATCCTTGAAATCCTTAGACAGAGGGGTGATTGGAAGACCTCTAACCCTACTGAGGATGAATCAGTGTACCTTAAGGGCTTTGGTTCCTGACCTTCCACCTCCTGGGTGACACTGCCTTATGACCAACTCTTGGTGGTCATATCCCTGAAAGCCTGGACCTCCCCGGACATAGTGGAGCCTGTCTCGAGGAGGCCAAACAAATTTGACTGCTCTGGAAGATAAGTCCTTTCTTTCTAAGGGAGTTCCTGTGGATGCTATGGTGGTAGCAGCAGCTACAAAAAAGGAGTTGTCCGAGACATTTTCTAATATCCATCCTCTTAATAAAGAGTCCAGAATGTACCTTCAATTCAGTGGCATTTACCTTATGATCACTGAATTACCTGTCCCATTTTACTAGACTTCAAAGGGATCTCCTGAAGGAGTTGGGAGGCACCCTTTAGGGTTCAGTAGCTTCGGGATCCATGGACAAGTTATCTGTGCAGCTCTCCACCCTTACATCTATAGCTAACTCCTCTATGAGGCTGATTTCCTATGCAGCTGATGGACTGAGCAGGGCAGCCGCAGCAGGAATTTCTCTTAGGAGACATTCTTGTATGCATCTATGTAACTTCACGGAATCCTTTAAGTCTTCCTTTACCAATGTCCCCTTTGATGGTTCAACTCTTTTTGGACCACAGGTAAAAGAGACTTTGACCAGTTGCAAGCAGGAAGGGAAAACCTTATCTGCTGTTGAAGTCCATTTCTCCCTTCCTTCTAGACCCTATCCCAAGGGTCAAACAGGAGGAAGAATGTGGTTCCATAAATCCCAAAAAGGTTTCCCTCAGGCACAAGGTCAACCCTCCCCTAGAGGCAGAGGGGAGGTATAATGGAAGATGCCCCCCCCCCCTTGCTGCAGAGGAGGTCAGCAATATCAGAGAGATAGAGAAATTTTCTCTGATCATCCCTTCCATCACCCTTGAGGGGTTGCCTGACTGTCCATCTCAGGAGGCAGTTGGGGATCGTCTTTTACTGTACCCAAGCACCTGACTACAAATTACCCAAGATTATTTGGTACAAACAATAATTTCCAGAGGTTACCTTATTTTCTTTCTTTCCAATCCCCCAGTAAACCAGTCTTTACCAAGATATGCCACCCATTCAGTTAGACTGTGCAACAACAGACGTCATCTCGTTGCTTCAAAAAAGAGTCATCCAAGAAGTCCCCACAGAGCAAATAGGAGCTGGAAATTATTCACGATTCTTTTTAGTTCCAAAAAAGACAGGGGACTGGAGATCAATTCTAGATCTCATCAAACTCAACAAGTCTGTAAAGAAATTGAAGTTCCGTATGATCACTCTGCAGTCAATATTTCCCTTTATAGGGAAAGACAATTGGATGTGCTCAATAGATCTTCAAGATGTGTACTACCCTATCAAAATGGACAGGCGCTCCAGAAGACACCTAAGCTTTCGACTGGGAGCCAGTCATTTTCAATTTTGAACACTGCCCTTCGGCCTCACTACAGCCCTCAGAGTGTTCACCAAATGCATGGCAGTGGTAATGGCTCAGCTGAGACGTCAAAGATTCCAGGTTTTTCTGTACCTAGATGACTGGCTCCTCACTGCTACCACCAAGCACCAGCTAATCAGAACCAGGGACAAGACTCTATCCTTGTGCACCAGACTAGGCATTACAATAAACCTAAAAAAATCAGCCTTATTTCCATCACAGCACATTGTATTCTTAGGCTCAGAAATAGACAACCACCATGACAGCAAAATTGACACCAGAATGGATAGAATCATTGCACAACTAAGTCAAATCCTTGCTGAAGAAAGACAAAGTACAGGCCAGGATAGTCCTTCAGGTCCTAGGGACTATGGCTTCCACCATTCTCTTAGTTCCCCTAGCCCATCTGCACATGAGAGTACGTCAGTGGCTGCTATTTGCCCAGTGGTCAATGCAGGATCTCCCCCTGTCTCACCAAATACTCATCACAAATTCCTGCAAGAAGGATCTAACATGGTGGTTACATACGGATCAACTTCATCTAGGTCACCCACTTGCTCCCCCTCAACAAAATGCAGTCTTGACCACAGATGCCTCCCAGATAGGATGGGGGGGCATTATCTGGGAATGACATTCCAAGGTATTTGACAGGATCACGAGAATCACTTGCACATAAATGTTCTGGAGATGAGAGTGATGCTATACGCGTTGCAAGCACTTCACAGTTCTCTTCCCACTGGGACAATTGCGATTCAATCAGACAACATGTCTCTAGTGTGGTACATAAGCAAGGTGGAACCAAATCTTACCCACTTTGTTGAGAGGCTTTAAGAGTATGGAAATGGGTGATGGACGCTCAACGCTTTCTGGTAGCAACGCACATCCTGGGAAAGTCCAATGTGACAGCAAACAAACTCAGTCGAATAATTCTGATGCCTCACGAGTGGTCCCTAAATTCAGAAGTTGCAGAAAAGATTGTTTGCAAATGGGGCCAGCCTTGCTGCGACCTATTTGCCACATACATAAACACCAAATGCAGCAGCTACTTTGCCCTAATTCCCCATCCAGGGATGTCATCCAGGGATGCTCTGGTCCACAATTGGCCTACGGGACTCCTTTTTGTTTTTCCACCCTTTCCTCTCATACCAAAAGTGATTCAGAAAGCAAAACTGTTGAAGAGTACCCTGATCCTTATTGCTCCTTACTGGCCTCACCAAGTCTGGTTCCCCTTCCTGTGGCCCTATCTCTTAGAGGAACCATGGATTCTGGAACCATCTCCAGACCTTGTGATTCATCAATCAGGGCAGTTCCATCCTACTATCCAAACCCTGAAATTGACAGCATGGCTGCTGCAGTTCCACGAATAGCCAGGTGTGTTTTCCTTTCCCCTACAGTCAAAAACATTCTGATTTCTTCACACAAAACTTCTACCAGGAAATTATACTCTAGTAAATGGAAAAGGTTCTCCATTTGGCTAGCAAAATAAGGCATAGATCCCTACTCAGCTCCTATAGAGTCTATCCTGTCCTTCCTGGCATCCATTTTTCATGAAGGAGCTGCAGCTGCTACTATTAAAGTTCAGTTAGCTGCCATCTCTAATTATCATTTTGGCTACGTGGGAAATCCAATCATGTCCCACTCCTTATGCAAAACATTTTTGAAAGGAGTCCTCCTTCTCAGACCTCCAATCAGGCAGCCACCGAAGCCCTGGGACCTAAACCTTTTTCTTACATCTTTAATTTATCCACCTTTTGAACCCTCATCTTCATTGGATCTGAAATTCTTGAACTGAGGAGCATGTTTGCGTTCAGTGGAGGGACATTTTTTGCTGTTTACACTATCTACAGGCTGAAAGAGGAAGGATATAAGGAAAAGGCAAAGGAAGTAGCAGAAAAAAGGAAATGCACTACAAATCAGCAATATAGGAGTCTGCAACCCACAATAGGCCAATGAAAGCACAATAAGGCAGGTGGCTGCATAGCTGAAAATGGGAAGAAATTTAAATAAAAAATAAGGGGGCAACAGCACAAAATAAAGGAGAAATGAAGTAGAAATCACTACTATGGGATACTTACAAGTCAGAATTGGTATGTGTGTCTCCATGTATTTGTCACAATTGGAATGGCCACAATGCTTTCTCACTAAAAGAATCAGGCCCTAAATTGTAAAAACTATGCAGACCTTCTCATGGCCTACCCCTTTCCTCAGTATCATAAGGCTACTGAGAGGAGGCTACTGCCTTCCATATAGACCTTCAACAAACTCTAGCTTGTCAGATTTATTACACATTTTTTAAGCCCAATAGTGTCTTAAACCCCCACTAAGGGATACCAACATATCTCTCATAATAATGTCTACATTGCCTCAATAATAATTTCTACATTGCCTCAGTATGCCCATATCCACCAAGATGGTAAGGGAGATAATGGGAAAGTTCATATTCATGGCAACAGACCCTTTTATCAGCTGGAAAGGCTCACCCAGATTCTGCTACAGTTTGCTCTGAGGGAAAGGTTAGTTTGCTTTTTATTTGCTGTATTCTGTATTACTTTATTGCCTTTTTCTATTTTGTATACTGATTTGTTTTCTTTACACTGTTTTACTTGTATTCTGCTTTTAACAAGAAGTTATGTACTCACCATAACGTTCGATGTGTGTAGTCCATCTTGCCTCACATTCTTACCCATGGGTTCGGAGCTGAATGTCGGCTCCGACTCGGCCAAACCTTTTTAGTTCGAAGTCTTTCTATTGGCTGGGCTAAGATGGTATCCCCTGCTGCACTGCTCTCTATCCCCAGATCTAGTTTGCTGTGAGCACCAGCACTCATTCTCCATGCATAACAACACCTAAGGAAAGGAAGAACAGACCAAGAATGAAGGGAGCTCTGAAACCAGACCTAACCTCCAGATCCTTCAGGACGGGGGAAGGAGGGGGGGTAAGAATGTGAGGCGAGATGGACTACATACATCGAACGTTATGGTGAGTACATAACGTCTTGATGTTATGTAGTCCAATCTCACCTACATTCTTACCCGTGGGACAGCGTCCCCAGCACCTAAATCCTGGGAGGCTCAGTGGAAAATACTCCAGAGCACTGTGGAACCAAAGGAAGACCTGCCCCTAGATACCACATCCAACTTGTAATGAGTAACAAAGGTGTGAGGAGATGCCCAAGTAGCCGCAGCACAAATATCATCCATAGACAATCTGGCCTGAAAAGCTGTAGATGTAGATACAGACCGATTTAGAGTGAGCCTTCACCCAGAACGGTAAATCTTTACCCCCTGAGGAATAAATGAAAGAAATACAACTGGAAATCCACCTGGACAATGTGACTTTGGAGACAGGAGACCCAATTCTGTTTTCCGAAAAGGAAACAAACAACTGATCAGATTTTCTGAGGTCTTTCGTTCTGTGCAAATAAAAACATAATTGTCTGTGCACATCCAATTGATGAAATTTGAATTCTGCCTTGTTTGAGAAATGGGGAAAAAACAGTGGCAATTCAATAGATTGGTTAAGGTTACTGAGTGACACCACTTTGGGAAGAAAAGAGGGGTTTGGTCTGAAAGAAACCCTGTCCTTATGAAAAATCAAATAAAGGGGTTTGATTGATAAAGCTTGAAGCTCCAAAACGCGTCTGGCTGACGTGATGGCTACTAAAAAGACATTCTTCCAAGTTAAGAATTTTAAATCGCAAGTGGCTGCAGGCTCAAAGGGGGGGGGTGAAGTAAGACCCTGTAGAACAAAGTTTAAGTCCCAAGGCATAACAGGTTCCGATACCGGAGGATGAAGTAACAAAGTGCACTTCAGGAAAGCCTTACATCGTCTATGTGCCATCAGGCTAGGCTTGTCTGCGACATGAAAGGTAGAAATCACCGCCAACTGGACTTTAATGGTAGCGGCCGCTGAACCCTGGTTAAAGAGCATAGACAATAACTCCAATACGGACGAAATTGGAGCTGTGTAAGGGTCAATCTTTTTGGCATGTGCCCAGATTGAAAACCTCTTCCATTTGCTGTAATAAATCTTCCTGGTCGAAGGCTTATGAGAGGAAGATAAAATATGAACCCCCTCTGGTGAAATATGATGAAGCCTAACTAATGACGGAAGTGAAGTAGCCAGGCTGTCAACCAGAGGGTCCGAAGAGAGGGATGGAGCTGTCCTGACATGTGTGTCAGTAAGTCAGAATCCAAGGAGCGTCCATGAGATAGAGATGGAGAAAGGGGAACCAAATTTGATGAGGCCAGTGTGGGGCAATCAGAATCATTCTGCTTCAAGGATTGCACTTTCTGAATAACCTTTGACAGCAAGGGGACCGGAGGGAAGGCATATAGTAGACCGGAGGGCCAATCGTGAACTAGAGCATCCCTGGGTTACTCCCCCTGAGGGGGGGGATCAAAGTGAAGTAGCTGCTGCATTTGGCATTGAGGGGGCTGGCAAAAAGGTCGCAGCAAGGCTGACCCCACCTGCGGAAGATCTGTTCCGCAATTTGACAGTTCAGCATCCGAATAGATCTGCTTAGCCTGTCTGCGATCACATCAGACTTCCCCGGAGTGTGCGTTGCCACCAGAAAACGTTGGGAAGACACTGCCCACTGCCACACTCTCATGGCCTCTCTGCAAAGGTGTTAAGACTTGGTTCCTCCCTGCTTGTTCAGATGCCACACCACTGCCATATTTTCTGAGTGGATTGCAATCATCCCGAGAGGAAGAAAACTCTGAAGTGCTTGCAATGCTAGTAGCACAGCTCTCATCTCCAGGACATTAATATGCAGATGCATCTCGTGCTCTTGCCACGTGCCTTGGACAGTCCTGCCTAGACAATGCCCCCCCCACCCCATCTGGGAGGCATCCATGGTCACTGTGGCAATCGGGGGCGCAGGAACGAAGGGCTTTCCTACATTCAGGTTGTCGGTGCGAAGCCACCAACTGAGATCCTGTTAGCACCTGTCTGTGAGTAGAATAGGCTGAGAAAGTAGAAGACGTTGAAGAGACCATTGGGCAAAGAGTAGCCACTGAAGGAACCTCATATGTAACCTTGCCAGAGGGACTAACATAATCGTAGCAGCCATTGTCCCCAACAGTTGAGGACCCATCTTAAATTTGCTCTCCTCAGAGGGAGCAAGGTGTGAACTTGTTGTAGGACTCTGATTCTTTCCTGTGGTAGAAACGCCCACATGAGGACGGTGTCTAGTTCAGCGCCTATAAAAGTGACACGCTGTGAGGGCAACAAGCCAGATTTTTCCCAGTTCAATGTGATGCCCAACTGTTGACATAGGTTGATAGTAGCGTCCCTGGTCTGATGTAGTAGATGTCTGGTGGTGACATTAAGGAGCCAGGCATGCAGATATGGAAACACTTGGAATCCCTGATGTCTCAGGTGAGCAGTCACCACTGCCATGCATTTGGTAAACACCCTGGGGGCTTTGGTGAGACCAAAGGGCAGGGCTCAAAACTGAAAATGACTGGCTCCCAGCCAGAAGCGTAGGTGACTTCTGGATGCCCTGTCCATCTTTATGTAGTAGTAAGTATCCTTGAGGTCGATGGAGCATATCCACACTTCTTTTCCCAACAGTGGGAGAATAGACTGCAATGTGAACATTCGGAACTTGGACTTTTGCACATGGGTGTTCAACTGACTGAGATCCAGTATGAGTCTCAGGTCCCCTGTCCTTTTTGGCACCAAAAAGAATCTGGAGTAAGTCCCTAATCAGATTTGGTCTGAGGGGACATGTTGGATGGCTCCTTTTCCTAGCAGGTTTGAAACTTCTGAAGCTGCGTAATCCCTTTGACTGGGTGGAACATCCGTGATTTTCTTGATTGGAGGGGGATTTGATGAGAAGGGAATGACATATCCTCCGAAAATTATTCGTAGAACCCATTGGTCCTGGGTGATGTCTTGCCAGGCCTCCGGGTATAGTGATATTTGACCCCCGACTGGCTCCGGAAATGCACAGTCGGGCCTCCCATCAGGAGCGGCGGTAGGGAGAACCATGAAAGCAATTGCGGTCTCCCGAGTTGCGGGGGCCTCCTCTGCCCCTAGGGCAGCATCTCCCTGAATAACCACCCTCTCCCCATGCCTCTGGAGGGGGGCTCACCTTGTGCACCAGGGAAAAACCTCTCTGATTTCTTGAACCACATTTTGCCACCCCTCTGGGACTTGGTATAAGGCCTAGAGGGAAGGGAAAAATGGACTCCTACGGCAGACAGAGTTTTTCCCCTCCTGCTCGCAACTGGTGAGAGTGTCTTTCACCTTGGTTCCGAACAAAGAGGAACCATCAAAAGGGGCATCTGTGAATGAAGACTAGAAGGCCTCCGCGAAATGACAAAGGTGCATCCAGGCCTGCCTCCTATGAGCAACTCCTGAACTTGCTGCCCTACTCGCTCCTTCGGCTGCATAGGAGATTAGCCTCATGGAGGAGTTAATGATGGAATTGAGGCTAGACATCTGAGCGTTAACTATCTGAGCCACCGCCTCAGAAATGTTACCCATGAGAGTATCTCCAAGCTCCTTGAAGAGATCTCTCTGGAGCCATGTAAAGTGTGATAAATAATTCAGTGACCGTAAGGTAAAGGTCACTGAAGAAAAAGTACGCTTCCCGTACCGGTTCATGGTCCTAGACTCCTTGTTAGGGGGATGAACAGTGGAAGAAGTCTCGGCTAATTCCTTCTGAGTGGCAGCTGCCACTACCATGGCATCCACAGGGACACCCTTGGACAGAAATTTCTTATCAGGAGGAGCAGACAAAAATTTATTGGGTCTCCTGGGGACTGGTTCCACAGAGTCAGGTGTTTCCCACACCCTTCGACAAACCAAATCCAGAAGCTCATCGAAGGGTGGAGATACCCAGGAGGTGGAGGGCTGAGCACCAAAGGCCTTCAGGAAGACCGACTCCTCCTCAGAGGGGGCTGTGGATGGCCAGTCACCTCTTTGTTTAAAAATCTCTAGGATGTCCGAGAAAGAAACATCCTCAGAGGATGACTTGGGGGACCCCTCCGATTCCACGAGGTTGGTGTCTGATGTGCGAGACTCATTCTGGGAATCTATGTGCTTCCTCTTGCATGTCTTCTTTCTGGGTGGCTCCTCAGGCAAAAACTCTGACGGGCCCTCAGAAATGTGGGGACCACTCATGGGGGTATCCTGAGGCCTTGGGGCTCCGCTGTCTAGAGATGGATGATCAGAGACTTGCACCGGTGTAGTAGGGGACAGAATGACTGACCTGCATGATGCCACTGATGACCTGGCCAGTGCGCTCTGCATGGCCTCAAAGGCTGGTCCCCCCGAGTATGAAGAACAACCAGCCTCCAAAGCCACCAAAGGAGTCAAACTTCCCTGGGCCAAAGCACTGAGAGGGAGACTAGGAGCCAAGAGGTGTCCTGAAGCCTCTCCCTCGGGTCCAACCAAAGAATCCTGAGTCCTGAACCCCATGGACGGCGCCGACCGGGTTGGAGCTGACGTCAGCACAGATAAACCAGGAGGGGCTGTCGGAACTGACCTAATGACATCATGCGGAGCTGAGCACTCTGGCTCCGAAAGCTGAGGTGTGCTCGGAGGAGGAAGTATCGAAGCAGGTTGAGGGACCGGCTCCAGAGCCGACTGGGTCAGAGCCGAGAACAATTTTGCCAGAACCAGTGACTGAAAGAGTCTCTGCACCACTATCGATTTCCACATCTGATAAGGTCCTGAAGGATTTAGAGGATAGATAAGGAGATCGAGACCTCCTCTCCAAAGGGGACCTGCAAGGAGGGGATACTGGCCTAATGATAGGTGATTGGCTCCGAACAGGTTCCAAGAAGATTGGAGCCGAAGCAGGTTCCATAACAACTGACACTTCCTGTGGCTCCAAAGACAATGGAGCTGAGGATGTCGAAGCAGACTTTGCTATTTTCTCCGGTGGCTACGAGGAGACTGATGGAGCCAGAGATCTCTTTTTTGATTTAGAAGATTTAGCCTTAGAGCTGGAAGCACTCTCCAGATCCTCCTCGAAGGAGGGTTTCAGAAGTCCCTACCAAATTGATTCATTCTTCCTTTTCTGAAGAACTCACAGACTAAAAGCATGACAGAAGCTGCACGACTCCTGGAGATGAATCGCTCCCAGACAATATACACAGACGGAGTGTCCATCGGTAATGGACATTTTGTAACTGCACCTATAGCACTTCTTGAAGCCTGAGGGCTTGTGCTCCTTAGTATCTTTGGACATAGTTAACCAACAATAATAAAGCACCAAGACAATCAAACACTGAATAAAAGGACCAACGGTCAAACAGTCACAAGGCGAGAAAAATCTACAACACAAAAATACCACAAGATCTCTAAGTTAAATGACTAATACCTCTAATTTAAATGGTACTTAGTCCCGGTAAACTTAAAAGACACAAGGAAAGCAAGGGGACAGACTAGGTCCTTTAACTGAAAACAGGCCTAGCCTGTTGGAAACAGCTAGTGGGATACCACAGAAAAAACTATCCAAAACACAATTTTTTCACAAGACAAGAACACACAATAGCTATTAAAATAGCATTTTGTTTGCAACAAATTTCTCTGATAAGGAAGAAAAAGGGTACTTAGCCACAGCCAAGAGCGATACCATGTCCGAGCTACATGAGCGGCAAACAAGATCTGTGGATAGAGAGCAGTGCAGCATGGGATACCATCTTAGCCCAGCCAATAGAAAGACTTCGAGCTAAAATGGTTTGGCCTAGTCGAAGCCGACATTCGGCTCCAAACCCACGGGTAAGAATGTAGGTGAGATTGGACTACATAACATCTGCATATTAAAACGTGAAAAGACACTACAGCTCTGTTTCTTAAGAGTTAGAAATATTCACTAGAAGTCTCCAACAAGTGTAATGAGCTTCTTAAAATAATGTAATCCTGTCCTTTATTACAAATACTGTCATATGCATTTCAATACTCAACTCTTATACATTATCTAGTTAAGTATTCTCTGCATGGCAACAACAGAAAGGCTTTCAATGTTGGCAATTCTTTAACAGTATGTTTATTAAAGATTACTTGCATGTTATGATCTCAGACAAGCTTACCTTATGGTCATTAAAGCATTGCTACTTAAAACACAGCACAACAGGCAGTTTCTGAGTAATAAGCATAAATCAACAGTACAAAAATATGACAGAAACCAGACCATTCTGCAAAATCAAGAACAGATGAAAAGCCGCTGTAGTACTTGTGCCTACCTTGGATGGGGGGATACCCTGCGCATTCACACCCTGCACATTTACACTGCATAACTGCTCCTTGCCTTGCTTGGACACATCCAGAGTCACTACATGGGGGAGTGGGGTGCAACAAGTATGTCACAATTTGAAATGTCTCTGGCTGACTGTGATGGCCCTGACACATTTGTCATACCTCTCAACCTCAGAGCAAGAAATCTGGACAAAGCCATACTTAGAAGTGGGACAAAGGCCCAAAAATAAGGACAGTTTTTAAATATTGCTCTTATAAACTTAGAAAGATAATAGAATAGTAGGTCTTGCATTAGTATGAATTTTCTGAAGGATATGAAATCTGAAACTCAAATGTCTCATTATTTTCTAACTTCAGTCTTTAATGATTTACCACTAATTTGCCCCAAAAAACACAATTTTATGAAAAATGGACCAAAAATGTGATGCAAAAATATAAAATAGCCACACAATACAGCTGGGAACCTGTCAAAGAAGGGACACTTTTTTAATATTAGTACTGCTAACTTGAGCAGTTGACAAAATAAAAGAATCTACATGCATTTCTGAAATAAAAGTAATCTATAGCTCTGATTATTACAGTTATTTCTTAATTGTAAACCCTCCATGTTTTCTTCCAAAATTTCTATTTTGCAGAGGGATTATTAGGGGAAGAGCAACATTTTGAGCCAAATTCGGGGACAGTTGAGAGGTTTGGCTATGCCTAATTCTATAAAGCAATTTATTTGCATGTACCTCTCAACCTGTTAATGCAATAAATCTGGACAAGGCCAAATATATTGGGGGAACATATAAACAGTACTAAAAATTGCTCTTGTATAAACTAAGAGAGTTGGTAGAATAACAGGTCTTACTTTCGCATGCATTTTTCTGAAGGTTATGAAGTCTGAAACTCAGTGCGTCATTATATAGTGACTTCATTCTTAAATGATTTTCCAGAAAACCAAATTTTATGAGGAACAAACCAAAAATAAGCAAAAATCTATTCATTCTGTGAAAATCTGGACAGTTGGGAGGTATAGTTCAGCTGGAGCTGTCTGAGTTTGCCGCCCTTCCCCCTCACAAAATCATGGTCGAATGGAGCCCTCTCCCCTGCAGCCATTCCAATGATCCATTACTTGGCTATTTAGCTGCATTTACCATAAACACTAATGAGCATACTGCTTTACTTCTATGATGATTTGGATTTCATTTGAAAGTTTTATTTTGCATTTTACAGCACAAACACTAAGACATCTGCTAAACAAAGCAATGCAGTCTCACAATGAAAACAGACTTAGCATTAAAACTTCTGTGCCCTTGAAACTCACATTCAGTGAAACAGCATTGAAACCCACATTCAAAGAAAATACATTTTGCCAGTGGCAGATAAAGATTAACTTTGGGCTGTTTTCAAATCATAGGCCCCTTGCAAAACATACATGTGCTCTTTGATACACCTTCCTGATTCTATTAAATTATATTCCTTGTACAATACAGTACAGTTGTTAGACGCCATTTTAAGTTTATTGTTTTGAACATTTTCCAGTAAACAATGAAACAAAATGCATGCATCAATGACAAAACTACCTAATTCAGAACATTTCCATCATAAAAGTCTATTCAACCTTCTACAGTCCACCAGTATCAGTAAATATGAACAATCTCTGAAGTAGTAAAAGTTATCTAAATAATTCCACATTAAAGAAATCTGTAACAATGAAGAGATTGCTGCTAGCAAACAACTTTATATGTCATTGTTTATTCATCTACAAATAAAATGCCCGTTGCCCTTGAGGAATAAATTGCCTATGTTGCATGCATTAAAAAAATGATAAGCTAGTAATATCGCAATAGGGACTGTATGGCAAACTGATAACAGGTTCATAGTTACTACTCTAGGTATCTTTGCCAAAAAGGACTGCAGTATCCACCCACTTTACAACATAGTACAGTATCAGTAATGCATCTATCTACTGTGGGAGTAGAACCCACAGCCTTCTGCATCAAAAGCAAGTACACTTCCTGTAGTGCTATTAACAATGCAAGCAGACTCAGAATAAGCAGCACTAAAGTTTGGTTCCCCTGCAGCTCTCAGCTCCTTGTAAAATCTACTCGACACGCAGTTTTATCTGAACTTTGCAGCACAAGAAATCTGGAAAAAGCCGACATTTATTGGAGGGACAAAAGCCCAAAAACCAGGGACACATTTTAAACATTGCTTGTATAATGTTGGAAAGTTGCTAGAATAAAATGCTGTGTTACCACCATACATTTCACTGCCACGTCTTTAACCCAGGGGACCCTTTGCAAAACAGTCAGAGAAACCTACCACTATGCCAAATCAGCTGTTTTGTGAAAGACAGGAAGACGAACTAGAATGGCTACCATTTAGTGAATTCAGTTCTCACCATAGTTGTCAACCTCTTGGCACAAATATCCACGCCCTGTCCATGTAAGAGCCATTTTAGCTGGTCTCTTACACGGAAACTCAGGCTGTTCCTGGATCGCGATGGCTGCATGGAGTCTTACACTACTCTTAGACTCCGTGCAAGCCATCGTGAATCCTGTCCTATGTTATTGATGTCATCTCTTGTGTTTTGCTTTCTTTACTGCAGAAATTTTAAGTGGACAGTATGTATTTGATGTGCTTATTTCCATGTTGCATGGTTTATATAGTGTAAAGCTTTGTATTATAGGTTTAATTCTACACAGGTTCCTAGTTTTCCTGCACTCTGAGTGTGCAGTAATTTAGGTGTGTGTTTGTGTTAATAGAGAAATGTTATCTCCATTGCTAACTGGCTATTTTTTCACTGATGGTATGGGAGTCCTATTTTGTAGGAGGTTCACCATGTTCGTTTTGTTTTGCTCTGCTGGGTTTGAGCTCAACCTAGAAGATGCAGTCATTGTTGAAGGTTTTAGTGTGGCTTATTAGTTATGTATTTTTATACAACATTTACTGTGTTTTCCTTTTGCGGATAGTGACAATAAGTTTAGAATTAGTTTTGTTGTGGGGTGCTGTATGTGAAAGTTATTATGGCCATGTTTTATTGCTCAAATACTAGGTAGGTTTTTCTGCTGGCTCAATTGAAGCAACAGTCCACTTCTCAGATAGATATGGCTCCAGTGAGGCATTCTTGTACATGCTTACAAGCCTACTGTAGGATGATACAGGTTACTTGTATGTTTTTATGTATCAGATTATTTTGATTCTCTTTCATTATTTATGTCAAATCCTGCATTTGGAGTATATGCTGTAGGAAGAAATAATTATGACTGATGTATTCAGTGCATTGTTGTGCCATGATTTGTACATAACTAGTAGATTCATATGTTTATACTAGACTAATGACCACCAGAGTCTTTACAAGTCCAAAATCATGTATAACTTTTAAATATTACCCTAATTCACATTAGGGAGGGAGGTTGGCCTAATGGGTAAGGGGCGAAATTGCCTTACAAACACAAGGTGCAAAGTTTGAGTCTCACAAGGGACAATTGGCTAGGCTTACAATGGCTTGCAAGGGCAGTTAGCCTAGTGCTAAACTATGAACCTAAGTAGGAGGAAAATGGATTTTCATCAACGTGGATTTCCTAAAGACTAACTCTAATGTCTGACATTATGGACCGACTGTAGTCTTCAGTGATTTACCAGAAGATGTAAATATTTTATAATGAGAAGGGTAATAATAGGAGGCAAAATCAGGGATAGTTGAGCATTATGAAGTAGTTAATGACCAGTAATATTGCTTTCTTATTTTTCAGTCTGATAATTTTTCTTGTGGTATGGGTGGACCGTTATTTCCACAGATTTCCTTATCTGAGTGTAATTTTTATTTTGTTTTTTGGCTGGGTAGTTGTTGCAATCATAAGTTGTATATCAGATTGTATTGTATTATATTAGTGGGGTGTAGTCAGGGAAGCATTTGTAAGGACAAGGTCATACATGTTATTTGTTTACTGTAGTCTGACTAGCAGGAAAGTCTAACTGGGTAGGTGTCTGTTTTTATCTCGATAAAGTTAGGAAGTGATTGAAAAGGGCAAGTAAGGAGGTGTAAGGTATGATTTGGAACCTGCTCATATTTAGGGATATCATTATCCTGAGGTAGAACAAAAACCGAGACAGATTTTGGCTAAGAACTATTTCTGAATGGTTTTGAAGTAGTGAAGGGAGGGTATTGATCTGATGGAGATAGGTAAGGAGTCCCAGGCCTTAGCAACATGGTATAAATGTAAATCATGCCCTGCAGATTTGATAGGGTTGTGGACAGTAAGGGTTTTCCTCACTGAATGATAATGATGGAGTATGAACATAGTTGTACTGAACCGTATTTAGTGCTAGACAAGCAGATTATTGCTGGCTACTGTTGTAGGTGGGAAGAAGCTATGTATATGTTAGTTGAGTAGTGGGTTCTGAAAGGGTAATTTGCTGCAAATGTAGCCACTTTATTATAGCGTTGCTCAAATTTTGCTTTTTATGCTGCCTGGAAGTTAGTAAGAATGGGTGCTCCATAAACTAGTGAGGGGAGGTGCTAAGTAGTGGAACATATAGCTTTAGTTGTGTTGGTGAGAAAGTTTTTGAATCTGTAAAGCAGTGCAAGTTTTTGTTGATTTTTTTGTACAGTTTTGTATGTGCATTTCAAATGTAAGATTATAGGTTCATAGGTAAGGTAAGTACTAGGCTAGCTGCTCTTGCAGGCCATTTTATCTAGCTAATTTCCATTTTTGTGTTTGAAATATTCTTTCCAACTTGGTTATAGATTGGCCTTGCCCATGGTTGATAATTACATATTACACTAATGAGAATAACTGGGATCATCCCATAGATAATTTGAGTGGGCCCATGCATATGTAAAGCATTTAGGAGCTGCATCTGCCCATTGGTAGTGCATGGGGCAGTTCTGGGGTAAATTTTCTGTTTCCCATCCATATATCTAAGTTGCACTTGAAAATGGACAAGGATGAGCTGTGTTTCATGTGGATGAGGAGTCTGTTCCACAGCGGCAGTATCACCTGCGAGATATACCTGTCCCTCCAAACTGTTAATGTTGCAGAAGAGGTTTAGGTACCTAGGCAAAGTATTTCATATCAACAAGCAAAGCCAGCTCCAAAACAGACACATTCATGGAATCTTTATTGTAGAACAGAGATATCAAACCGGTTTTGGTGCAGAGCCTTCATCAGTGATACTACAAACAACAAGATACACTGTTTAAATATTCAAACCACCTCACTTCCTATGAAATCACATCTCATTTGATTTAAAGCTATATTATAATTTATCTTTGAGCCCTGGTGTGAAAAGTGCACCTAACTTGACAATCCATCTAGTCTCCTTATAATTAAGTAAGGAATGCCAACCCCTTTTACATTTCCTATCTCCATGTACTTTGTCTATGACAGTAAACCTGAATCTGGCAGTGGAATGTAATTGACAGTGCATGTATAAGGCACTGGTGATGCATTTGTTGCGAATGTCACTCATATGTTCAGATATTCGCAAACAAAGGGGTCTGGATGTCCGTCCAACATACAAAGAGGGACAGGTACAATTGGCCAGATAAATGACCCAGTCTGATCCACAGTTAGCATAAAAATGAATATATACTTGACCCGTATTCTGACTGGAAGAATGTTTAGACTTGCAAATGTGTTGACATGATGAACAGTGCCCACATGGAAAAGACCCAACTAGTTTCTCCCTTGTGATTGTTAATAGATCCACATAATTCTTGTTTATGCTATGATGTTTGTAATAAAAAAAATGTGATCCCAATGTCTTGCCTCTATGAAAGGAAAACTGACAATGTTCTGGCAAAATCTGACCCAATTCCTCATTGGCCATCAAAATATTCCAATGTTTACTGACCACATTCCTTAATAAATTGACATTTCGACCATAGGTTGTTATTAGTTTCAATGTATCGGATTCCTTACATTCATTCTTCTCCTTATAAGTTAACAACTCAGCCCTGGGCTGTTTAGAAGCCCACTCTCTGGCTGTGACAACGTCCCCCACCCTATAACCTCTACGGAGAAATCTACACGTGAGATTATCCCTAGAGTTGTTGAAATCTTCTTTTGAACAAATCCTTCTAATTATTAAGAATTGGGACTTGGGTATATTTCTGATTGTGTTTGTGGGGTGCAGACTGGAAGTGTACAATAAATTGTTGTATTGAGGGTACTTTCTATACACCAAGGTGTTCAAGGTATGATCAGGTTCTCTCACAACCTTGACATCTAGATAATTAATTTCCTCCCAACTATGAGAAAAGGAAAATTCAATACCCCATTTATTATCATTCAAATATTGTTCAGACTCCCATAGATATTCAGTACCTGCACGCCACACCAACCAACAATCGTCTAGCAATCTCCTCCATATGTCGATTTGTGGCAAGTATATATTATGGGCCTCATTGTAAATTAGTTCTTCTTCTATATACCCCATAAAAAGATCTGCATAAATGGGGGCAAATGAGGCCACCATAGCTGTCTCCTGGGTTTGCCAGTAACAACTCCCTTGAAAATAAAAAACATTTTTGGTTAGGATGTGCTCAGCAATACAAGTGAGGAGTGTATTGAATCCCAGTGTATACAACCCAGCTCTGTTCAACCAGTAAGCCAAAGTTTGCAACCCTGCCCAGTGTGGTATACTGATATATAAGGATTTCACATCAAGGGTGCACATAAGCCAATTGCGTTCAAGTTGGGAATCCGATACAATTTGTAGGAATTGGGTAGTATCTTTAATTCTAGCCCGAATAAGCGGTAACAGAGGTTGTAAATATTGGGTAAATATGCCGACAGAGGTTCAGTCAAAGAACCAATTCCTGAGACTATGGGTCTCCCTGGGGGCTGATTTAGGCTCTTATGAATTTTCGGCAACAGATATAGATATTGTTTGCCCGGGTCCCTCACAGAAAGATGTGAACTAGTGATTTTACAGATAATGCCTTCCTCCACTGCTCTCTGCAAAAACATAGCTTAGTGAGATTGCACCATGAAAGACAACATGAAAGACAACACGATTAAGAATGAGTAACCGTATTGTGGAGCCCTTGCAAAACTTGTTAAGTAGATGCAAAAGTGTATCCTGTTTTGTACCACTTCCTCTAAAAGGGTAGATCTCACGAACAGTTATTTGATTGGTTCATATACTGCGGTGGTGATTGACTGTAATTGCAGAATACAAGCCAATCAAAAAATGCGTAGCACAGCCAATGCTGTTCAGTGTAGAACAGTGGCATACCTATTTGATTGGTTTGTATACCGTGATGCTGATTGGCAGTAATTGAGGTATACAAACCAATGAAAACCTGTGTTGTGGAGCCGAAGCTGTTCAGTATGGAACAGCGGAACAGTGGCTTCACTTATCATTGAATGCAGAGCATTCTGCATAATCCAGAGCACTTGGCTGCCCAGGTGGGGACATCATTCTCCCCAAAGGGGATAATGATGCATCTTTTGGCATTCAGCTTGAGGCCATGTTTCTGGAACCAGTCATATGTTTGGGTGAGACCATCTTGGAGGACATCCACATCACTTGGGGAATTGATGACCACACCCAGCTTGCAGTCATTTGCAAACTTGGTCAGCCATAGCACACTGGTTTTGGCCTGCACCTCAGAGAAGTATATCCTGAATAACAGATGCCCCAAGACTGATCCCTGTGGTATGCCACTCATTACGGGTCGTCTGCTTGAGTTGGCTTCCCTTATTATGATTAGGTGGGTTCTATCACTGAGCCAGTTTGCTACCCATCTGATAACATATGGATTGATACTTAGTTGAGAGCATTTGTCTACTATGCCCGAGTGGGGAATAGTGTTGAAGGCCTTGGCCAGGTCAAGGTAGGTGGTGTGCACCATCTTCCCCTCGTCCATGGCTTTGGTGACTGTCTCAAAGAAGTCGACCAGATATAACAGACAGTGTGAATTCAGGGTTGTTGAGGGAGGGAGTTATCTGTACTTCACCAAGGAGGTCTTTGGGGTTTAGGTAGGTTACATTTAAATGTCTCATCATATATGGGTCTATGTTTCTGCTTTGAATTGTGTGTGATCAGTGCACTGTGTATACTACTGACAAACTTATTGACATTAGAAGTGGTTTTATGCGACAGCTTTATATACAGTGACATATAAATACATCTCTTGCATACCATATCAATTTGTTAAATAATTAACTGGTTGTCTGTAAATATGAGGCAATTTCTACATTACCTCAGGATGCCCATATCCACCAAGCTGGTAACAGACGTAGTGGCAAAGTTCATATCCATGGCAACAGAGCCTTTTTATTGATTAGACAGTTGGTGAAATGTTGTTTGTTTTGTTGAGTGCATGAGTACACTCATTTTTTTTTTTAATTGTAAACCATTTTTGCAAAGGACTGCAATAAACATTTTTTTCTGTAACAAGTTGGAGTCAGACAAAAGGGAAAAGTTGCCCATTCCTAATGTGGGAAATAAATGCATATGTGTTAGCACAGCCTGTGTGTATGTATGTGTCATGTCTTTCAACTTTTACCTTGGAAGTCTGGACAAAGAGAAATATTTAGGGAAAAGGTACTCTTTAGTGGGTGCTTTTCACTCAAAATAATTTCCAGATTTAGGAGGGATGGAACAAGAGTTTGAGAACAAATTAGATGTGTTACCCCAAATTTGTCAGAGCTGATGGGTGTGTCTGCTTGTGTTTTTGACCTTTATGGTGAATGGTTAATGACTGAAAATTGATTACAGGATCAGTGTAAGTGATACTTTTAAGTACTAATTCGGAACAAACCTGGCCTTTGCCATGGAGGTTCCTGACGTAGCTGATGAAGACTTTATGGTTTCCCTTTGGTGTGGAGGCTAGTTTAGATTCACAATTGGCCTTGGAGGTTTTCAGTAGTGATCTAATTTGCTTGTTGAGGCTAAGGATGGAGTTTTTCCAATTTGGAGTTTGTTCCTTTTTACCCTTGGACATCAGTTTCTTCCTTTTGTTGTAAAGTCTGTTGTTAGAGGATGTCCACCAAACAGGTTTGTGTGCCCTTGAGCAGGTTTTAGTTCTATTGGGTATGGCCGAGTCCATGCAGCTGTACAGGTGCTTGTATTCTGCACTGTTGTCAGCATATTTGTCTGCATCCCCTGGGGGAGGCGGTGTTGTGAAGCTACAGATACCCTCGCTTAGGAGTTTGTAGTCAGCTTTTGAGACATTTTTTAGCTTGATTATGGCTGGGGGGTTTGAGTGCAATTAAAACTTTGAATGAGACTGTCCAATGATTTGATCTGACCAGGGAAGAACATACTATGGTAGTGGAGCAGCGGTTGCCTACGTTGGTGAGAACCATGTCCAGAATGTTTTCTTCCCTTGTGGGGGATGAGATGACCTGGTGCAGTGCGTTAGAATTGGTGAAATCAAGAAATTGTTGAGAGAGTACATTACTGCAAGAATAGTTTACCCAGTCTATAGTGGGATAGTTGAAGTCACCAAGGATCAGGGTGTTAGGAGGTACCTTGATGGAGTCAAGTAGATCCAGGTAAGAGGAGTGGGTGTCCTGAGTCAGGGAGGATGGTCTATAGCTAGCTATAACTTGGATGGGTGTCTTGCCAACTATCAGCTGTACCTGGAGTAGTGCCAGTGGCTCATGCTGGCAACCTACTCTGGAGGTGTGCCTGTCCTTAATGAAGATAGAGATTCCACCACCCTTAGTCTTCCTGACCTCATTTTGGGTTGGAATTTGTGGAATGAGGTATAGCCTGGTAATTTTAGGGGTTCTGTTCACAGCCCGGAACCAAGTTTTCCCTAACAGCATCTTCTAGTGCAAGGAGGGCCTCCAGTAAGCCCATTTTCAAGTTAAGACGCCTAGCGTTAAGCAACATAACATTCAATTTGCTTTTAGACAGATCTTTTATGTTGGAAGGTTTGTCTTTGGGACATTGCCAAAAAAGGCACAATGGGGAGGTGAGAGCCTTGTCCAGGATCTGTAAACCCAGTGGTGACAGGTGAAGGTCATCTCTGGAAAATCTCACTTATCAATAATCTCATTTCTCAACCAACGCAATTGATCCGAACTTCAAACGAAGCAAATCACTAATAAGTGAAAATAAAAAAATAAAAAAACCAAACTCAGATGAAAAGACACCAATTTAATGGTACACTGGTACAAAAAACGCAGACAGTATGTCCCAAAGACTAAGCGCTTTCACCATAAAAATGGCTTCATCAGAGTAACAGTGGGAAATACGTACACAATTAAATAGCTTAATGACCTAACAAAATGACCAATCCACTCAGAAAAACTAAGAATGATGTAGTCAATTACTGGTTGCAAATGTTTAAAGGCACAATATCAATAAAAAACTGAATGTTAAAAATAATAGAAATGTGTATATATATATATATATATATATATATATATATATATATATATATATATATATATGTATATGTGTATATATATAAATATATATATATAAATCCAACCTAAAACAAATGACCTTGATCCTATATAGTTAAAAAAATATATGTATATATTGTTAAGATGTATTTAAGAAGTATCCTAAATAACACTTGCTTTTTCTTTTAAAATTGGAAGAATGGCAATGCTGTCATTCAAACCTCGGGGGGGTGGCATTAAGTGTAAGTTGCCACCTGGTCTCAAGATTTTCCACTTTTAATTTCAAATCGCCCCCTCTCTCATTCCAAGTTACTTTCTCAATTAGATAAAAGATGAATGTGTTAAAATTAGTACAAGTTGTACTATGCCTGTATAATGCATTGTGAACATTCTTCGTCCTGATAACCCTTACATGTTCAGATATTCTTTCCCTGAGCCTCCATGTGGTTTTGCCCACACAGAAACTTGTGCAACTAGTACATGTTTCTACATATACTAACATACCAGTGTTACAGCTACACCTGCCCGGGCAGCTTAATGTACAGTTGTTACCAGGGATAGACACGTAAGGGCCATCATTAATAAACTTACGGGTCCTGCATGTCAGACACTTGTACAGTCTAGATGTGTAATTGTTACAAGTAGAATTCTTCATAATGTTTTTAACATTCCTCCCCCTACTGAACACTATCCTGGGTTTGGAACCAAGTATATTCCTGTGTGTATCCTTGAGACCCAATTGCCATGCGTTGTTAATAGCCAAGACTATTTCTTGGGCAAAACGATTAAATCATAGAACCATAGTGGCACTGTTATCATTTGTTTGTTAATAGACTTCTCAGGTATTCCAGCACGTAACATTGGCTGGTACAATGTGTCCCTCTTCTTCAATATCTCATGTTTAATCTTAGTTTGAGGGGATAGCCCCTATCTAGCAACATCCCAACTAGTTTAAACAACTCACATTTGAAGTGTCATAGTTGCTCACCAATCTAGACAACCTTACCATTTGACCTTTGATGATGCCTTTCTTCTGATGGTAAGGGTGATGGCTATTAAAATGAAGCATAGAATTAGAGAAAGTTTCCTTTCTGTAAATATTACTTTCAAGGGTCACCCCATCATAATTTAAATGTATGTCAAGGTAATTGATTTCACTCTGGTGCCTAAAACTGGTGAATCTAAAAAAAGAAGTTGTACTGTTAAGAAATTCTAGAAACTCCTTGGCTTCCCACTCATCCCCTTTCCAAAGAATCAAAATATTATCCAAACATTTGTTATAGAGCAAAATGTTGGACATAAATCTTGAGGAAAAAATAAAATTCTCCTCCCAATATAGGAGTACTAGGTTGGCAAACATGGGAGCACATTTTGTGAATACAGTCATGGATCCTAAAGGTACCCCAGGAGCTCTGCCATCTGTGCTTCCTTCCTGGTGAGTTACTTTTTATATGCCCTACCTGCTTTCCCTTTTCCCATCCCTGGGAGCTCTGCCATCTGTGCTTCCTTCCTGGTTAGTTTCTTTTTATAAGCCCTACCTGCTTTCCCTTTTCCCATCCCTGGGAGCTCTGTCTTCTGTGCTTCCTTCCTGGTGAGTTTCTTTTTATAAGCCCTACCTGCTTTCCCTTTCCCCATCCCCATCCCTGGGAGCTCTGCCATCTGTGCTTCCTTCCTGGTGAGTTTCTTTTTATAAGCCCTACCTGCTTTCCCTTTCCCCATCCTCATCCCTGGGAGCTCTGCCATCTGTGCTTCCTTCCTGGTGAGTTTCTTTTTATAAGCCCTACCTGCTTTCCCTTTCCCCATCCTCATCCCTGGGAGCTCTGCCATCTGTGCTTCCTTCCTGGTGAGTTTCTTTTATAAGCCCTACCTGCTTTCCCTTTCCCCATCCTCATCCCTGGGAGCTCTGCCATCTGTGCTTCCTTCCTGGTGAGTTTCTTTTTATAAGCCCTACCTGCTTTCCCTTTCCCCATCCTCATCCCTGGGAGCTCTGCCATCTGTGCTTCCTTCCTGGTGAGTTTCTTTTTATAAGCCCTACCTGCTTTCCCTTTCCCCATCCTCATCCCTGGGAGCTCTGCCATCTGTGCTTCCTTCCTGGTGAGTTTCTTTTTATAAGCCCTACCTGCTTTCCCTTTCCCCATCCTCATCCCTGGGAGCTCTGCCATCTGTGCTTCCTTCCTGGTGAGTTTCTTTTTATATGGCCTACCTGCTTTCCCTTTTCCCATCCCTGGGAGCTCTGCCATCTGTGCTTCCTTCCTGGTGAGTTTCTTTTTATATGGCCTACCTGCTTTCCCTTTCCCCATCCCCATCCCTGGGAGCTCTGCCATCTGTGCTTCCTTCCTGGTGAGTGTCTTTTTAAAAGCCCTACCTGCTTTCCCTTTTCCCCATCCCCATCCCTGGGAGCTCTGCCATCTGTGCTTCCTTCCTGGTGAGTTTCTTTTTATAAGCCCTACCTGCTTTCCCTTTTCCCCATCCCCATCCCTGGGAGCTCTGCCATCTGTGCTTCCTTCCTGGCGAGTTTCTTTTTATAAGCCCTACCTGCTTTCCCTTTCCCCATCCCCATCCCTGGGAGCTCTGCCATCTGTGCTTCCTTCCTGGTGAGTTTCTTTTTATAAGCCCTACCTGCTTTCCCTTTTCCCATCCCCATCCCTGGGAGCTCTGCCATCTGTGCTTCCTTCCTGGCGAGTTTCTTTTTATATGCCCTACCTGCTTTCCCTTTCCCCATCCTCATCCCTGGGAGCTCTGCCATCTAAGCTTCCTTCCTGGTGAGTTTCTTTTTATATGCCCTACCTGCTTTCCCTTTCCCCATCCCCATCCCTGGGAGCTCTGCCATCTGTGCTTCCTTCCTGGTGAGTTTCTTTTTATAAGCCCTACCTGCTTTCCCTTTCCCCATCCCCATCCCTGGGAGCTCTGCCATCTGTGCTTCCTTCTTGGTTAGTTTCTTTTTATAAGCCCTACCTGCTTTCCCTTTTCCCATCCCTGGGAGCTCTGTCTTCTGTGCTTCCTTCCTGGCGAGTTTCTTTTTATAAGCCCTACCTGCTTTCCCTTTCCCCATCCCCATCCCTGGGAGCTCTGCCATCTGTGCTTCCTTCCTGGTGAGTTTCTTTTTATAAGCCCTACCTGCTTTCCCTTTCCCCATCCCCATCCCTGGGAGCTCTGCCATCTGTGCTTCCTTCCTGGCGAGTTTCTTTTTATAAGCCCTACCTGCTTTCCCTTTTCCCATCCCCATCCCTGGGAGCTCTGCCATCTGTGCTTCCTTCCTGGTGAGTTTCTTTTTATATGCCCTACCTGCTTTCCCTTTTCCCATCCCTGGGAGCTCTGCCATCTGTGCTTCCTTCCTGGTGAGTTTCTTCTTATAAGCCCTACCTGCTTTCCTTTATCCCATCCTCGGCCGTGGGAGCTCTGCCATCTGTGCTTCCTTCCCGGTGAGTTTCTTTTTATATGCCCTACCTGCTTTCCCTTTCCCCATCCTCATCCCTGGGATCTCTGCCATCTGTGCTTCCTTCCTGGTGAGTTTCTTTTTATATGCCCTACCTGCTTTCCCTTTCCCCATCCCCATCCCTGGGAGCTCTGCCATCTGTGCTTCCTTCCTGGTGAGTTTATTTTTATATGCCCTACCTGCTTTCCCTTTCCCCATCCCCATCCCTGGGAGCTCTGCCATCTGTGCTTCCTTCCTGGTGAGTTTCTTTTTATATGGCCTACCTGCTTTCCCTTTCCCCATCCCCATCCCTGGGAGCTCTGCCATCTGTGCTTCCTTCCTGGTGAGTTTCTTTTTATATGCCCTACCTGCTTTCCCTTTCCCCATCCCCATCCCTGGGAGCTCTGTCTTCTGTGCTTCTTTCCTGGTGAGTTTCTTTTTATAAGCCCTACCTGCTTTCCCTTTCCCCATCCCCATCCCCATCCCTGGGAGCTCTGCCATCTGTGCTTCCTTCCTGGTGAGTTTCTTTTTATATGCCCTACCTGCTTTCCCTTTCCCCATCCTCATCCCTGGGAGCTCTGCCATCTGTGCTTCCTTCCTGGTGAGTTTCTTTTTATAAGCCCTACCTGCTTTCCCTTTCCCCTTCCCCATCCCTGGGAGCTCTGCCATCTGTGCTTCCTTCCTGGCGAGTTTCTTTTTATATGGCCTACCTGCTTTCCCTTTCCCCATCCTCATCCCTGGGAGCTCTGCCATCTGTGCTTCCTTCCTGGTGAGTTTCTTTTTATAAGCCCTACCTGCTTTCCCTTTCCCCATCCCCATCCCTGGGAGCTCTGCCATCTGTGCTTCCTTCCTGGTGAGTTTCTTTTTATATGCCCTACCTGCTTTCCCTTTCCCCATCCCCATCCCTGGGAGCTCTGTCTTCTGTGCTTCTTTCCTGGTGAGTTTCTTTTTATAAGCCCTACCTGCTTTCCCTTTCCCCATCCCCATCCCCATCCCTGGGAGCTCTGCCATCTGTGCTTCCTTCCAGGTGAGTTTCTTTTTATAAGCCCTACCTGCTTTCCCTTTCCCCTTCCCCATCCCTGGGAGCTCTGCCATCTGTGCTTCCTTCCTGGTGAGTTTCTTTTTATAAGCCCTACCTGCTTTCCCTTTCCCCATCCCCATCCCCATCCCTGGGAGCTCTGCCATCTGTGCTTCCTTCCTGGTGAGTTTCTTTTTATATGCCCTACCTGCTTTCCCTTTCCCCTTCCCCATCCCTGGGAGCTCTGCCATCTGTGCTTCCTTCCTGGTGAGTTTCTTTTTATATGCCCTACCTGCTTTCCCTTTCCCCTTCCCCATCCCTGGGAGCTCTGCCATCTGTGCTTCCTTCCTGGTGAGTTTCTTTTTATATGCCCTACCTGCTTTCCCTTTCCCCTTCCCCATCCCTGGGAGCTCTGCCATCTGTGCTTCCTTCCTGGCGAGTTTCTTTTTATATGCCCTACCTGCTTTCCCTTTACCCCGTCCCCATGCTCATTGACTATATTTGGGGATAACTCTCCTGTATTGACCAAACCTCACCTTACGAAGCATCATCAATGAGCACCCTCCCTCCCAGGATGGGCATTCTCATCCCTCCCTTTTGCTCTCTGTCACCCAAGCCACTAATCAAACACAGGCGAGCTGAGCCATGGTTAGGGCTTTATCCCTTTATGCCACTTGAGCAGGGCAGCTGGGCTGTAGTTAAGGATTTATCTGTCTGCACCACTTCAGAGGCAATTTTCATTTTTAAGTTGATCTATTTAGTGATAGAGGATGGTTTTCAGCAGGAAACATTTAGTTGAAATTACACTTTTCATGAGTAAAAGCTCATTACATCTTATAAATTCTGCTACAACTGTTGGGCCACTATGAAGGATTGTGGATACCACTGTTGGCGTAGGGAGTTATCCCTGTATTTTTCCCTATTAGAGTTAGCATGAATTTACTCTCTTGAAAATTTCTGACAGTTGCAAAGACTATAAACAGAACAGTTACACAGAAGTAGAAGTTGGGTGGTTACCACACATACTCACATTGGTGTAAAATACGCAACAGAGACCACGATTCCATAAAGTAATGAATCTTTATTGAAGAGAAAAAAAAATTTGGTGAAGACTCTGTATACACTGAAGCAATAGAACTACACAAAGGGCTATTTCTATTAGTCCACAAAAAAAGTCTCTCAAACCAGTTTTGTTACAATCCAAAGGTGCTTTTCATCATCTTTCTTCTTTTATGACTTCCTAATAGAAAACATCTAAGCTTCATTCTGGAAGGTTTTCTTTTTTGTAGCACAATCCTACAAACCACAATTCCATGCCCAATCTCCCACATCATTAAGATAACAGCTTCTCTAACAGACCCAAAGCCCACCTGTAATACAATAAATGCTCATTAACTAAACCTTTCTATCTACTACAAAAATATATCGGTCTGTTTTAAAGAAGCATTATTATTTAGACTATGTACAAAATGCTCTATTTATATCAATGGTATTTACTTTTATGCCTGTTCAATTTAGTGAAAATTTGACATATCATATGGCAAGAACTTCCACACTATGTAATATTCACATGCGTAGATATATACTATTGATTTTGATTAAACCCAGAAGTAACTGAAAATGAAACCTACAAGCTGAGCAAAATCTGCTATACCCAAATTTATATAGTATATGTTGTAGAAATACATGGTCTCACCAGCAGAAAATGTTAATGTACAGATTTTACCACCACTCATACAGAAAGTCGAAACATAGTTCAAACTATATACATTCAAAACGGTGTAGATACTGCAGCTTAGCATTGAATTTCCACTGCTATTTTCAACAAACACAGAAGATCCTTGCATCCATCTGAGCTAACACCTCTTTGGCAAATGGGACGTCAGTTTAACATATCATGTGAAGGGTGGCAGATTCAGGAGTGTATAGCTCTCTTGTGCTGTACTGCAATGCCATTAATGGGAAATTAACCCAACTACCGTGGGTAGTGAACAGACTACCATTACATGGTGGATTTGCCTGGAGAGCATACAGAGGGGTTATAAAGTAAAACTGATGATACCTTTAAGAGATGTCTTCAAAGTATAGGATTTTTCCAGCAGAGAGGGAAGAATTCAATGGATGAGGGTATGGGTACAAGGGGCTGACATGACATTGCTTCACGTAGCATATCTAGACACTCACAACAGTAGACATGCAGAACTTTGAGATTTAAGAGATCTCAAAGTACAGCTGACTGTTTCTCTTTGACAGGAATTACTTAATTTGATTGGAGCAGAATTCTAGGATGCCACCCCAATATGTAATTCACTTTGCTGGAGTAATACTCACAGATCACCTAAAGGTGTCTCTGAGGTATACACCCTAGAAATGCAGGAGGGATACACAGCTGAGGCTGAAACTGTTGGTTGGGTTGTGATAGTGTAGGGTGTCCTTTTCATAATGCCAAAACAAGAACAAGTGGCTTAGAAATGGATATATAGTGATCTAGATAGCTAATAAATAAATAATGTGGGTGGTTCACAACTTTATTCCATGACACCTCACATTTGGACCTGTACTTTTATTTTATTTTTATTGGACTGCTATCTTTACTGTAATCTATTTCATGGAGGTTTTCTCCCTGGGCCTACACTGAAAACTGGCTCTCTGGGCCCAGTGGACTTCCCCGGTAATCAAACTGGAAATAAATAAATAAATATTATGCATAGCCCAAAAAAAAAATCAGTGCTAGACAAAGCTAACAAGCTGATGAAGCACATGACAATTGTTTTGTAGCAGAGAGTGATAATCAAAAGGATGAAAAGCATGACATAGTATGATCAGGAATAGCATGTGTATTAGAGCATAGCTGCATGGTCTCAAGTACATTTATTATTTATTTATGCAGTTATTGCCACTTGATTATAGAATATAATGCTGTATAATCTCAGTTATCCAGTCAAAAGACAGACGGACCCTCATGTTTAATATCCCCTGTAACAAAATGAGAACGTAACCCTTGTATTGAAAAGAGAAGTTTTGATCTAGACAATGACAGGTAGTACAGTATTAAGAAATAGTTATATTGCAGCACAGTGGTGCAGCGGTTAGTTTTGCCTCACAGCAAGAGGTTCTCCCGTTTGATTCTCAGCTGAAGAGCCTTCTGTGTGGAGTCTGCATGTCCTCCCCGTGGTTGAGTGACGTTTAAAGACATGCAGGTAGGTGCGTGCATGAATGGGGGTCCTTCCCTGAAGGTTGGGCATTGGGCTGGCAACTTGGCACCGTAAAATTCCACTGCCAATCATTAGCGGACTGGAGTTCAGCTGTGGCGACCCCTAACCAGGAAAAGCCGAAAGACATTGCTTTTGCTATATTGCAGCACTGACCAGCATTATTTTAGAGAACAGATTTCCAGTGTGTGCTGCGTATCTTCAGTAATGTCAGTAATACAGGGTTATCACATGTCCCACTTTATGCAGGACAGCCACTGCATGGGCAGTTGTGTCCTGTGGAAAAACATCAAAAATGTCAAATATCAGAATCAGAAATACTTTACTGATCCCGCAAGAATTTGCTGAGAATGAGAATTTTAGGACAGAAATGTTTCTACATTTCCTTCAGTACATGCATAAATCCATTATCATGTCTTTGTAACATGTAAATATTATATGAAACAGCATAAATAAATCAAATTCTAAAAAAAAAAAAAATAAGCTTTTATTTTAGCAGTAAACTGAAGTCCAGTCCTTTGCACTGGTTGTAGGTGTGGTTTCTCCTACAAAATTTCACACTTTCATACAAAAATCCCACTTTGGCAACAGGAGATGAGGCAGCCCTACAGTGACACTATATAAATGTGCAAAAGCAGTATATGAAGACGTACCTCCCTGGACTACATGAAAAGAGACATAGAGGAGCTCTCTGAGCATGTGGCCCAGGCCGGTATGACCCTGACCTTGAGTAGCATCTTACCCTCACCAAGAATGATGCCACAATATGAAGACAAGATGATCAATTTCAACAATTGGCTTAAGTATTGGTGTCATTCAAAGGGGATCCAATGCCTGTCAGCCTGGGATGACATGCTCGACAAGCCACGATGCTTCGCTAGGGACGGCTTGCACCTGTCACCCCTGGGCTTTCGGATATTGGCAAAGGCCCTTGCTACCGCCATAGTGCCTTTTTTAGGCAAGGCTCAAAAGACAAACCCACCTCCATAGGTATCACAAGGGATAAGAAACTAAGAGTAATGCTACTCAACGCCAGAAGTCTAAACCTCAAGATGCACGCACTCGAAACTCTCCTTAGCATGGAGAACATCGATATCTGTGCAGTAACAGAAACCTGGTTCAAGGCTCCCAAGAGCACCCCAGCACTACCAGGTTATACCTTATACCATGCTTTTCGGCCTCAAAACTTGGACCGACCCACAAAAGGAGGGGGAGTATCAATATTCGTCAAAGATACCCACACCTCCAGGTTGGTGGCACAGCACGAAGCATCAGAGACTATCCATGTGCAACTAACAGTGGGTAAAACTGCCTTCCAGTTTATAGCCTGCTACAGACCACCCTCCCTAACCCAGGAACCCCACTCGGCCTTCCTGAGAACACTGGAAAATATGAAGGTCTCTCCAAACACCATTATATTGGGCGACTTCAACTACCCAAACATAGACTGGGAGCATTACTCTAGCTCCAACACCCTAGCCCAAAGGTTCCTAGAATTTATAAACTAAAATGCTATGGAACAACATTTTACCACTCCCACAAGAAGGGAAAACATACTGGACCTGATCATCACCAACATGGGGACTCTATGCACCAGACCAGAAGTGCATCCCTCACTGGTAAGATCAGACCATAAACTAATCTCACTGGATATTCACATCCCGACACCACCCCCTGCCCAGAAAACCACAGTGAAAAACTTCTCTAAAGCAAATTTCACACTCCTCAAAACTGAGGTGGAATCCTTCAAAGCCCCCGGGCCTGTGGAAAATACGGCCCAGACCACAGAATCCTTTATAAACGCATTCTATGAACACCTTCAGGAATGCATGGATCATGCGATCCCAAATAAAACCAAGATCCAATCCTCCAAAGGCAGACGTCCTGTCTGGTGGACCCCAGCCATAAACAAACTATACAATAGAAAGAGGAAGCTACTAAATGATAGAGCAAAATTCCAAAAAGGGAAGGCATCTCTGATCAGTATTAGCAAAAAACTACGGGCACTCATAAAATCGTCTAAGGCCAGCTTCGAGAGAAAAATTGCACAGGACACTAAGGATAATCACAAGGCTTTCTTTAGTTATGTTAAGAACCTGGGTGGTAATTCCCAGATATGCTCAGAATTAGTCCAAAATGACAAAAAATACACCGAACCCACAGACATTGCCAACATCCTAGCTGACAGGTTCAGCGCAAACTTCTCCCCCCCTCCCCACCAAAAGGGCAAATATCTATCCCAGCAGAGTGCTGCCCCCTGACATCTCAGATGCTCAGGTAAGAGCCGCCCTCTCCAAAGCAAGAAACACAGCATCAATGGGACCAGACGGTGTCCCAGGATGCATCCTACAGGAACTCCAAGAAGAGCTAAACCCAAACATAAAACTACTGTTCAATCTCAGCCTTACTACAGGATATGTACCCAAAGAGTGGCGTACAGCAACTGTGGTCCCTCTCCACAAAGGTGGTGCCTCAACGGATCCTGGAAACTATCGCCCCATAAGCCTGACTAGCTTGGTCTGCAAAGCTATGGAAAGGATCATCATGGACCTCATAAATAAAGATATTGGGGACCTACAGACACTGGATCCTGCCCAGTTCGGCTTTGTTAAGGGCAGATCCTGCCTCTTAAACCTGGTTGATTTCTTTGAAACAGTCACCAAGGCCATTGACGAGGGGAAGGTGGTCCACACAGCCTACCTGGACCTCGCAAAAGCCTTCGATACAATACCCCACTCGGGCATTATAGATAATCTCACCAGCTTAAATATAAACACCTATGTCACTAGATGGGTTGCAAACTGGCTCAAGGACAGAACCCACATGGTTAGAATTGCTGGAGCCATGTCAGACTCCAAACCAGTTACAAGTGGCGTCCCACAAGGCTCAGTCCTGGGACCTCTTTTGCTCAGTATATATTTCTCGGAGGTACAGGCCAACATGGAAGGACTGTGGCTGACCAAGTTCGCAGATGACTGCAAACTGGGCACCATAATCGACTCTCCAGCCGACACAAGCATCCTCCAAAAGGGCCTCATAGAAACAGACAACTGGTGCCAGAGCCATGGCCTCAAGCTAAACGCCAAAAAGTGTATAATCATCCCCTTTGGCAAAAATAAAGTGCCCACAAATTACCACATAGGTGGTAATCCATTAAGTACAGAAGAAGTAATTAGGGACCTGGGGACCCAAGTTGATAGCAATCTCTCATTTGACAACCACGTGGCCAAAGTGGTTAGAAAAACATTTTATATAGCCCTCCTAATCATGAAGGGATTCACATCTAGATCAGGGGAGGTCATCGTGCCTCTTTACTCATCCCTCATCAGGCCCATAATTGAGTACAATGCCCCTTTTGGGATGTACCTTACCAGACACCTGCAGCAACTGGAAAGACACCAAAAGTACCTCACCAAGAGGATCAAAGGGCTCAAACAGATGCCATATGCTGCCCGGTTAAAGAAACTCCAGCTCTACTCAGTGGCATACCACCTGTTCAGAGGCAATCTGTGCCTGACGTATAAAGCCATGTCCAACCCGGAATTAATGGACATGCTGCACCTCAGAAAATCCAAATCCCATTGAGCTACGCTCGAGAGACTTGAACCTCAGCACTGAAATAAATAGGACATGCTGGAGGGACAGATTCATAACCCAGAGGCTCCCTTCACTCTGGAATAAAATCCCAGTCCAGGTTAGGCAGAGTCCCACATTGACTCTCTTCAAGAGGAATCTTGATGAGTGGATGGGAGATCGTAGGTTTACCCCGGGTATCACTTCTGTGTCACTGTTAGACAGAGGCACAGTATACTAACCTCGAAAAAGGGCATAACAAAATTAATTTAAAATGGGTGGCAAAAGCCAAACACACTCTGGCTAGGCTTATAAATGCCCTAGGGCAGGTAGCCTAGTATGAACCTATGAACTGATGAAGTCAGGATACAACACACATACAAGGAAAATTATCTACCTTGTGTTGATTAGCCATGAAAGGCAAGGTATTAGAGTATGAGGTAGTGAAGAGGGTAGAATACTACTTGTGTCACTGCTGTGACATTGCCTTCTTGTGAGTAACTTGGAACAGCACCAACAGTTGGAAAAGTGTCATCTAAGGATTGTCAGACAGGGAATTAGCCACTCAGGCAATACAGACAGAATGATGACAAAATAAAACACACTATCATTTCAGTTACTTGTCTACAGATAACAGTGGGATCAAGTACAAATAATGCATACAGTTGTAAGGTAGACAGAGAAATAAAACTGCTTAAGAGCATATCATACAGTGCAACCAATAAATCACCAACATGTAGCATGTAGTATGTAGCATGTAGTATGTATAGCAGGAAATGCATGAGAGCAGCACAATATAAAATATGAAATTAAAGGAATGGATGAGTGTGACTCATACCTCTCAACTGTCCAGATTTTTGCAAAATGCTCAAATTTTCATCTGATGTTTCTGGTCTGTTCTTCATAAAATTTGCAGTTTTCCTCCAAATCAATGAAGATCAAAGTCACTAAATAATGACATATATTTGAGCTCAGACTTCTTAACCTTCAGAAAATGCACAATAACACAAACTGTGTTATTCTAGCAGCTTTCCGAGTTTATATGAGCAATGTAGACTATAAAACAAAAGGAACTGAAGACTGTCTACTCATGTGTGAACCCTTTAGAAGAAGTATGCATTTTTACAGAGCAATTATCAGGTAAGAAAACCATCACATTTGGCTAGTATTCAGAGATCAGTTTAAACATGAAAAAGAAACGACTGTTTCTACTACTGTTTGAAACTTGCATCTTTTAGATACGTTCTACAGAAGCTAGGGCATTTGTCTCATAAAATCATTGTAGATAGCTAGCATTTTGAATTCAGCACAAAATAAAACATGAAGTGAAATTAACTGAAAACTCTGTTTACCAATGTTTTAACTTTGCACTGCTCAGATGCTTTCCTGCAGGGTATTAGCAAGTCAGATCATAACATTCCTGAAAAGCTAGTTTCTCTGAGGATAAAAAGGACAGTTGAAACTAATGAATGACTGAGGGCTGTTGTGAGTACAACTGCAATTTGAGAAGGAATCTGCCTAACACCTCTGAAGGTTCCTGTAAGCACCCTCCCCCAACCCCTGCAGGCAAAGTTGGGACATGCCCAGAAAGCCAGACTGAAAATGTAAACAAAGATCAGAATCAAAACAAAAAATCCCTGGGATTGTCCCTTTAAAGGTAGAGAGTATAGGCAGGACCAGTTACTATTTGAGAGAATTTTGTTGAAGGAAGTGGTATTGAATTTTCTTTGGTTGCGGATGTATTTTAAGAGGTGAGTACTAGTGAGGTTGGGTGAGTACCTAGTAATGTGGATAGGTAGGTGGTCACTGATGGAGTCAGATAGTGTACCTGGCTGGTGGTACAAATTAGAAGAATTTACAAGAATCCAGTCTAGGATAGAATTGTAGTAGTTTTTGCCAAGGCGGGTAGGGGAGGAGTCAAGCTGAGTAAAACCAGGTAAGTTGAGACTATGAGATGGTGTAGTAGAGTTAATTGAGTTCCAGTCTATATTTACATCCCCAAGTATGATAGTTTCAAAGGGGATGTAAAAAAACACCAAGATAAGATTATGTCTTCAAGGATGATTTAGATGATAATTTAGTTCTAATAACAAAAAAATAAGAGATATATAAGTGAGGTGGTAATAAGGATCAAAAAGCTGTTAAAAAGCTGGTCTGCTGCTAAACAAAATGAAGTATAAGGGATTTGGCGATATAAAAAAATAAAAGAAAGGAAGCAAAAATCTTGGGAGTGACATTTGGTGATTATGAAAGTGTAATAAGTCAATGTAGAGAGATACTGTAACAAATACAAAAAATGTTAACTTGGTAGAAAAGTTTTTACTTATTTCAGAAAAAGACATATATACCAAATACTTGTGGTGGGATCATTTTTAATACAGAAGATGGGGGTTTGAATTAAAAAAATCCAGTGGTGTACTTAGCATTTATGCACTTATTTTGTGTAATGAGAAAAGTAGAAAAAAGATAAACTGAAATGACAGGTAAGCTGTTATATGAAGAATATAACATTTTATTGAAAGAGAAATTGGGGAAAAGAAAAAGGGGCAGAGTGGAAGAAAAAGAATATGTCAAAAAATGAAATTATGGAAGTTAAAAATAGATGAAACCAACGGGAAAAGGGATTTTTGTGTCCCCATGCTAGGAATTAAAAGAAGATCAAAAAGACAATAAAAGAGAGAAGAAAATAGCTTGGGAGGGTGGCCTAATGGTTAAGGTGTTTGCCTTACAAACACAAGGTGCAGGGTTTGAGTCTCACAAGGGATAATTGGCTAGGCTTAAAATGGCTCACAAGGGCAGTTAGCTTAGTACTAATCCATGAACCTAAAAAAGTTTGAAAAATGTTATGAGACAGAAGATTGTTTTTTGTGGAGAATTTTATTAGACAAATCACCAGTGAAAGGGAATATGAAATGCAAGGTGATGGATGCAAGAAAATGTGTTGATTATATTAAAGAAGAAACAACAAAACATTGTTTTTGGAATGCAAAAATAATACAGAATTTTGGGAAAAGCTTAAAATGAATATAGATGGGAAGGGTCTAATTGTATAAATATGAATATGATTTTATATGGGAATATGATAAAGTAATGTTATATTGATAAAAGGGATAAAGTACTGTTTGTGACAATATGGATGCTGTGGAAAAAAGTTATCAGAATTTGTTATATAACGAAAATGGAAGAGGATGATTTATTAGCTGAGGTAAGAAGATAGTTGTGGAAGAAAGTGAAGGGAGCTAGAAGGTGAATATAATAGAAAAATAATTAATGAAATAAAACTGTTTAGCTAAATTATTTTCTGTTGATGACTTGTAAATAATTTTAAAGTATGAATGTAAAAATGAGTGTGTAAATAATTCATTTAATTTTTATATGATATGAAATGAATATAAATGTTACTAAAGAATCCATACTGCTTGGAGCTGCTAGATGACATTGGAGGGCTCTTACAGCACAAAGAAGAGGTCTGAGAGAAGCAGCAACATAGAGGAAGAGGACAGAAAAGCTATTGAGAGGTTGGAGGTGGGAAAGGAGAATTGGGAGAACATTTTCTTTGATATCCGGTATCAGAATACGGATAAAGATTGCTGTCTAGTGAATGATACAAATGCGCAGTGGTTAATGAATGAAGTGAGTGAGTCCATTGGAGTGGTCCAGATAGGACTGGTGTCAGGAATGCTTTCAGGTTATGTTCTACTGAAAATCATTGAGCAGGAAGATCATGGGGACAGTTCTGCTGGTTTATAGGGTGAGATGACAGATAACTTTTTCAAAATGCTTGGGATGGTAATGTGGAGAAGAAACTGATTGAAGTGACAGCAGAGAATGCAGAAGTTAAAATGTATGCATCAGTGACAGAAAGCAAAAGAGGAACATAGCAGCAAAATGAAAAGGAGTCTGGCTTTATTGCAGCAGAGAATGTAGTAGTTAAAATGTATGCACTGTAAGTAAAAATGTTCTTAAAAGGAAGAGAAGACCAACTGTGAGAATAAAAAAATCATTGCGCTGTAATAGACAAATATTATGTACAGGGCAATTTGTTAGCTGTTCTGGAATTTAAAGATCAAGAAATTTGGTATTTTATATGCAAAGGGACACAAACGTCTTGCAATTTAATATTTGAAACTAGGGACTGTGATGAAATTTCTGGAATTGTGTAACTGTGTCCATGGAACAATTATTTGTCTTCTAGTAGTAACTTAAATATTAAAAAATGTTACTCTGCAGTATAGAACTAATGAAATGGAAGAAGATGTTAAACATGCCAGATGGATTTGTGTGAAACTGTTGACAACACTGTGAAAGTTAGAGATGAGAGAAACTTACGGAATGTAGGGTGGAATGTGGAAGCTGTTCTGAAATGTGAAAAAGCATGGTGAAACATTTACTAAGTGTAATTATATGGCTAGCCATACAGGGACATTAAGATATGCTGTCCAGCCTAAATCATGTTTTTTTAAGGGAGACTTTTCTCATTTGGCTAATGATTGTGAAAATACGCAATGTGTGTGGCTGAATACAAGTTGAGTAAAAAAAGAGACACTTTGGGTAGACTGTCAAGAGGAATCAGTAAATAAAGAAAATGAAGGGGAAGGCAAGAAATACATGAGGAAGCACAACATGAGGCTGAGGGAGTGGCTGAACTAGGTGATGAAGAAACTGTAAAACAAGAAAAAAAAATAGAGGGAAAAAAGAAGAGAGTTTGCATGTAAGAAGAGATCAGGAGAAAGAATTGACAGTAAGGCATTTTCTGAAATTCTAGCCACTGAAAAATCAGATTCAAAGAATCAAAGATTATTTGCCATAAAACCAGAAAAAATCAATATGTGAATGAGTTGTTGTTGTTGTTATGTCTTTCGGCTTATCCCGGTTAGGGGTCGCCCCAGTGGAACTCCGGTCCGCTAATGTTTGGTAGTGGATTTTTACGTGCCGAGTTACCAGCCCTGATGCACAACCTTCAATGAAGGCACGCTCATTCACGCATGCCTCCATACAGAAGACGCTCTAGCTGAGAATTGAATGGGACAACGTCTTGCTGTGAGGCGACAACGCTACCGCAGCACCACTACTGCGGATCTCAATATGTGAATGAGTAATAATACAAAATGAACATTTAAAAATATTTACCGTAAATTTAAAAATAAGGAAAAGAAACTATTTTAGAGTACTTACAGTAAATGTGAACAGCATTATTATTAACAATGTAAGAAGGAAAGGGATATTGAAATGCTGTGCTAAATATGATATGGCTGCTATTATGTTAGAGTATGTAAGATTCCTGACAAGTGAAGAAACACTGAAAATAGAAGAATTGTGGGATGGAAATATTTATGGAACATAGGAAGTGAAAGTTGTTCTGGAGTGACTGTGTTGTGTAAAAAACACGGAAAATACTAGATGGAATGTATGTAATGTTGGTAATGATAGAAAGATAATCTGTTGTGAATGTGAGGTATATATAAATTGCAAGGAAAGAGAATCCATTTCATTAAATATCAGACAGTGGTGGTTATCATGAAAATTATAATTGCAAGGGGCAGCGATTTAATGGGAAAATGTAAAAAAGAAAAAAAAAGACGTAAAAAATACAGGTATTAATAAAATATGGTAAATTAACTGTGTGGAACAGAAATCATTGGATTTATACTAGGGGCACTTGGATCTGAAATTGACTATTTTGTATTAATAGAAGCATACTTCTCAACTGTCCAGATTTTCACAGTATGTCCAGAATTTTGCCTCATGTTAATGGTATGTTCCTCATAAAACTTCTGGTTTTCTGTAAAATCAGGATTGAAATCACTAAAAATGGCAGAAGTTTGAATTTTAGACTGTATCCTTCAGAAAATGCATGCTAACTCAAATCCTGTTATTCTAAACATTTTAAATCTGGCCCTATTTTTGGAGCTAAGAGATTGAGAGGAATGACTGTAAGGCATTGGGGTTGCAAAACATGATACAGTTGTGACATTTTGTCTGACCATTTAGCAATATGGATTGCAGTGATGCAAGAATAGGAGGAAAAGAAGCAATGAGAAATTATGGGATGATATTGAAGAATGGGAAGTAGTGCAGTTATGGAAGGATCATATAACCATGAAGAATTTCTATAAAAACTGGCCTGAGTGGTGGACTGAATTTAAAAAGAAATATAAAAAGTGTTTTTTTTTCCATTGGCAGGATCATGTAAAAAAAGACCAGAAAGGGGTATAGGTATATTTATAGAAAAGTATTAGGAAATTTAAAGAATAATACAAAATAGTTTTATAATATGAAAAAGTAATTTGTAAAATAAATTGAGAAAAATTTAGCCATTGTTATTTAAGTAACGATATTATTTACAAGGGAAAAGGTATCTGCATATTTGGGTACAATAGTAAAGAATTATACTAGCATAAAGAAAGCAATAAAAAATGTAAAGGAGAGGTGAAAATATCTCAAGAGTAGATTATGAATATTGTAATACAGCACATGGAAAATGTGTATGCGTGTAAGGCTGGAAAATTAGAAAGAATGAAAATTAAAGAGATTTCCAGAATGAGTTAAGGAAGACTTTAGAAAATAAATTAATATTGCTGAATTAGATGTAGTACTTAAGACAGTAAATCATGATTTAGTATCAGGCCGAGATGGTAATCGTGTATGGAATGTGTAAGAAATTAATGGACTGGGAAAGAGTATTTTGTAAATATACTGAATAAATAGTTGAAGGAAGGCTTTGTTTATGAAGAGCTATGTACTGAGATTTTAAAATAAATATTTTCTATTTTTAAAGCTAATGGCTTACCATGCATCCAGATGTTGAATTAGATGGCAAGACATCATACAGTTGTGTGTGATTGCTAAGTAACAACAACCCTTGTAATGGCCTACATATTGCTACACAGTACTTTAAAAACACAGGGAAAAAAGAAAATAAACAAACAAAAAAATTATAGCATGGTGAGGCAAGTCTGTTACTTATTTGCAACCTGATTGTATGTAGGAGCAGATTGCATGCATATTGTGAGATAGTTTAGCTTTTTTAAGAAAAAAAAGTCTGCCAACGGAGAAAGGATTTGGGAAGCCTTCACTGGCTGTTCCTATCTAATCTATCCAATGCCTTTTGGGGCTAGAAAATAACTCCAAAACTGTAAGTTAGGACAGTAAGAGCAAATTGGTTTATAGCTTCGATTTTGTTCCTAGATGTCAGTGCTGTTTTCAAAATTAATTTGAAGTAATGGCACACAGATTAGTGTTAAGCTAATTACTTCACATACACAAGGGACAGAATTTGAATTATCTGTGGGATATGGGCTATGCTGGTGTGAGTCTGCAGGATGATAGCCTAGAATGAGCATATGAATGGGGCTAGCTTAGCAGTTAAGGGGTTTACTTCATAGTCACAAGGTGCAGGGTTGGATTCTCATCTTTGTTGGCTGCTTTAATTAAATGGTTATGCAAAATGTTGTTTCCCCTTTACCTGAACTGCTGGCAAAAATACAGTGGTTTGCAGATGTATGGGTAAATCTATTAACAAAAAAAAAAATTAACCAAGAGCAGCAGAGTTTTGTGGTTATATTCTAGGGGCTATTTTAGGCATTGGTTGCAGCTTTCATTTTTTTTTAATTTCTCCAAATCTTTTGGGTTTCTAATACCATGATGGGAATAGACCCTATTCCTAACTCAACGTATGATTAAAGTTCATGAAATTAGTATTGTTCAGTCTTTGATGTTAGCCAGAAGTGCTCTTTGCAGCACCTCATGCAATGTTCCCAATAATGACTCGTTCTGCAATTCATACAGAGTTACATGTCTTGGTAACATATCTAAATACGACTGTAGATTCTTTTTTATGAGAGATGTTGCTCCTACTACTATTGGAACTGTCTTGGTATCTTTCTTCCACATTGCTCTCATTTATGCCTGCAAATCCTGGTATTTTATGACTGTGTCTCTCTGTACGCAAGACACTGTAGTCACTGGGTGTAGCGATTTCAATGATCAAAGCTACTTTTGACTTCTTTTCATGTACCACTATATCTTGTTTTCTCGCATCTATTATTTGAACTTTTGGTAATGGGTGATCCCATGTGATGTAAACTTCATAATTTTCTCTGATGCTTTGTGGCTCATATTTCCAGTGTTTTTCAGCTACTTCAATACCATAATGTTTGCACAATCCCCATTGTAACAGTCTTGCCACATTATTATGCCTTGAGGTATATAATCTTTCTGCCATTAGATGTCACAACCAGCAACAAGGTGTGTGACTGTTTTCAATTCTGTTTTACAAAACCTACATTTCTCTATTTCTTCCACATGTTCAATGGACTTTGTAAGCCAGCATGTAAGTAGCCCACTGTCTTGGGCCACCAATATTAACCTTTCAGCTTTTGGTTTGATTTTGCATCTCTTTAACCATTCCTACGTTCGATCCTGATCAACATGAGATTCTTCCAGGTTTCTATACTTGCAACTAAATTTATGCATTTTCCACAGTTCTTGACTTCTCATCTGATTCTTCACCTTATATTCTTTCTTTTGTTTTTTGGCACATTCAGTTGCTGCCTGAGTTTTACCTACTTCACGTTTGATTTCTATGCCCGCTTGATGCCAATATACTTCTGCTAGACTAAGCAGGGAAGTCATCTTAGATTTATTCTCCTTATGTTTCAAAACTTTCACTATGTTTGGGTCTTGTGAGGTCAGCAGATAATGTGTGCAGTCCCACTATTGCAGATCTATACAAGTAATCAATTTCAAGGTGGCTCATACCTCCTTCGAAATGGGGAATATATAATCTTGGTATGCACTGAATTTTATAAATCATTTAATGAGCATAAAGCATCCTTCTTCTTTTCCTATCTAATCTATCTAATACCTTTTGGGGCCAGAAAATAACTCCAAAACTGTAAATTAGGACAGGAAGAGCAAACTGGTTTATAGCTTTGATTGTGTTCCTAGATGTCAGCGCTGTTTTCAAAATTTATTTAAGTCTTCTAAAATATTGCTTACTAAGTTTATTCCATTTGTTTATGTTTTATTGTTGATCCTTCATCACTACCCAAATATGTATACACTCCCTCTTGCTCAAGTTCTTTTATATCACATTCTTGTCCCAAACTGATATTCTCTTGGTGCTGCAGCTTTCCTGCTTTAAAAGTTGTTTTTCCACATTTATCAAGACCAAATGACATTTTTATATCATCTGAAAAAGTTTTGACTACTTGCAGTTGTGCTTTCAGTTCCTCATCTGATGAGCTATACAGTTTTAAATCATTGACAAAGAGAAGATGAGAGGGCTTTATACTTTGTTGTTTTCTGGGAGCCAAATTACAGCCATGGCCTAATCTGTTAAGTAGACAGTTTAATGACTTAGGGGCAAAAGAGAATAACAGTGGTGTCAGGGAGCCACCCTGGAATATGCCCTTTGAATGTTTATCCCCAGAATAATAATTTGTCCTTTATTATGGCTTAATTACAAAGTGATCTACCACCATTTCATGGTCACTGTAATGTAATCGATCATTGTAGGGTGTATTTTATACATTTTAAGCACTCTTATCCATGAATGTGGGATACTGTCAAATGCTTTTTTGTAGTCAATCCATGCCATACATAGATTCTTCCCCTTTTTACAGTTCTCCACTATGACTTTATTTACCAACAAATGATCCTTTGTTCCATATGACTTTCTTTTATTACCATTTTGTTCTATTGCCATAATGGAATTTTCCTCTAAATTACTATAAACTCTGCCGGCATCAATTCCAGTGTATAGTTTATAAGTTGTTGGCAAGCAAGTTACTGGTCTATAATTTTTAGAATAATTTGCAGGTTCACTCAAGTAGGAGCATTGTTTTTCCTGTTGTTAACCTTTCTGTTGTTTGTTTGGGGTGTGCATATAAATAGTTCTTACTCATGGCTAAATCATCATGCAAAGATGTTAATACTTTTAACCAGGTAGGTACTGCATCTGAGCCTGGAGTGTTCCAATCAGAGGCTTTTTTTAACTTTGTTTCATTCTGTCTGGCTGTTACATCATCCCATTTCATATCCTGTATCTTTGAACTTCTTATTTTTTCTTTTACTTCTTCTATTCATTTAGCATCTTTGTTATGTTCCACAGAATCTTCATAGATAACGTCTCCAAAATGCATCTATTTCTTCTTTTTTGGGTGGTCTCTCAATTCCTTTTGCCTTGTTTCCCAGTTCTCTAAAAAACTTTTTGGGGTCATCAATAAATTGCTTATTTTGTAATTTTCCTTTATATTTATCTGCGGTGGTGGTGCTGCGGTAGCTTTGTCGCCTCACAGTTTTACGCTGCAAGTTCGATTCTCAGTTAGAGCGTCTTCTGTGTGTCGACATGCGTGAATGGGCGTTCCTTCACTGAAGATTGTGCGTTAGGCCCGGCAAGCCAGCATGTAAAAATCTACTGCCAATCATTAGCGGACCGGAGTTCCGCTGTGGCGAACTCTAACTGGGAAAAGCCAGAAGACAGAAGAAGATTTATCTGCCTATCTTCTAAGTTTTTTCTGCCTGTGCTGAGATTTTTAGTTTATATGAGATAGTGCATGATCCTGATCTGGTCTAATACTGTGTGTTACTTTTATCACATCTAGTATTTTTGCTGATCTGTTCCTATGTGTTCTGTGTTCTCTCTGTTTTCATTTGGGTACTTAAGGCGGTGAGAAATGACGTCAACCTTGCTGCCAGTAGACCATAACCCACAACAGTTCCTTATATTAACTGTTTCCAAACCAACTGTAACCATTACAGTACCTGGTAGGGGAGGTAAAATTCTGTTGAGTACTCAGCTGAAACAAGCAGCAGCAGTAATTATATATCTATATTTATAGCTCTCTCTCTCTCTCTCTCTCTCTATATATATATATATATATATATATATATATATGGGTCATATTTGTTTTGTTGACAGTAGAGTTCATTGAACTGTACTTTGTTAAAATTATTTTAACAAAATGCATTTTGTCAAAAATTCACTTTTGCTAAAGAAAACAAAAAAACAAAAAAAATAAAAAAAATAAAAAACATGCCGTTTGCATGTAGCATTAGTTGTACATCAATGTATACTGTTGATGTACAACTAAGGAAACTCTTGTTGAGATCATAGTACAGTGGGGATAAGGGAATATTCCCTTTTCCCCACTGTAGTGCGATCTCGGAGTGAGAATATTAAAGTAGAGGGGGTGTGAGGGGTGAGGGCAGGCTTGCCCCCCTGCATAATACTGTGTAGTGTGTTAATTTTTTATTTTATTTTTTATTCCACGAAAGTGCATTTTCGATGGAATGCACTTTCGTAGACATGAGTTCAACAAAGTACAATTTAACAACAGACCCATATATGTATATATATATATATATATATATATATATATATATATATATATATATATATATCAGATGATCAAGTTTTCAGAAACTCAAAATTCATATAGTCAAAACCATATGAAAGAGTTTCTGAAAACTTGAAAATCAAAAAAAAAAAAAATGACACACACAAAAATCTTTCTTATTTTACATTTTTGCAGGGGGGCAAGCTCCCCAGCACCCCCTGAAAATTATAAATACCAATTCCGAGATCGCACTACAATGAGGAAAAGGGTAAATTTCCTGATCCACCCTGTACTACAATCTCCATTCAACAGCTTCTAGTTTAAAAAAAAACTCGACCATATGAATTTTGAGTTTCTGAACACTCAATCTACTGATAGGGACCCATATATAAATATATATATATATATATATATATATATATATATATATATATATATATATATATATAGACAGATATAGATAGATAGATATAGATATATAAAGTGAACACCAAGCAAACAATTACAGGGTATAATAAGAGGGATAATCAGTCAGAAGTTGGGGGACTGTTGATACCTTTTGTGGGGCTAGTTGAGGAGGTATTTAATGGGTGGGTTACCTGACACTGGCATTCTGTTCATGGAATGTATGTTTTCTTTCCATTTAGCATGGCACGCATTGAGGATTTAAATGGCAAGAGTTAGTTTCTCAAGTGGATGAATTATTTCCAAGGATGTGGGTGCACGAGCAAGTGTCACATGAAAGTCTTCAGGTGGAGGTAGCTACAGGTAGGAAGCAACATAATCAGGCAGAGCAGCAAGGTATGGAGGCCTCTAAGTCTTTGGGCAAGCAATCCAGGAGGGCCAGAAGGGGAACACTGCAGTCAGACCCAGAGGGGCTTGCAAGAGTTGGAAGTGAATAAGAAGAGGAATCTGGCAACATTGCAGCTATTGACAAGTAATGGTGCTAATATCTCTGTTGAACAAGGTCATTTCGGTAACTTGATGCCAGATGTCACATTATTTACATTGATGTGGGATTTAAATTTAGGGGATGGGGCAAATTGCACAGTTTGCTAAGTGCAGAGGATAGTACAGGGCAGGTCAGTGATGGCAGTGAGACAGGACATAGAAGTGACAGGGATTGGTCAGTTTTTGGGAGGAATCCAGGATTTTCCTATTCACCAGGTACCAGTGGTTTAACCACTGGGAGCCTAATAGTAGAAGGCACTTTTTTACATGGTGAAGTGGCTGCTAAACATGTTAACATTATAGCACATTTCTCGCAGGTTGGAAAGGAAAAAATTTGGAGGAGTGGGTTCATCAAACTCATCAATCTGATAGATGCTGATGGTGTACAATGGTTAGCGGAGGCTGAGTCAGCCGGGGTCATTGACTGCTTTAGGGAACAGAGAGGTAGGAAGGTACAGCTGAGGACATGGGACTATTGGGATTTTTTGCTTTGTATACTTCATCACTGTGATTGCTGGGAATGAGCCCTGTCAGGTGTTGCCCTTGTTATCTTATTTTTTAATGGTTAGGGAAGAGCAGAGGCTTAGAGTGTAGTAATGCTTGGATATGATCAACACAGACTGAAGGTTTTTTATAAGTCCATTGCCTAGGGACACAGGCATCCTGATATATGGATGGGTACCATGTTGCTTAGGCCCAGCACCACAGTTAAGGTGCAATTGGGTGGAGATGGGAACAAGGTGAAGACATGTTTGGGGTTTCAATTGAGGCAGAGGTTCATGGCCCTCTTGTAGGTTCCTGAACAAGTGCTTTCATTGTTCAGGTCAACACGCTGGGTTTAAATGCTGGATGAAGGAAGTGTTAAGTGGACCAAGAGTTGAAGAAGAAGAAGAAGCTATGACATATTATTTTATGTGGTCAAGAGGCACGTCTAGTCATTATTAGGCCTCAGAGACAGTTTGAAAATGGGAAAATGGGACTGCTTTCATTTATAAGGAACTCCACCATGTTAGCTTAAAAGACTACTACTCTAATTTTGCCCAGTACATTTTTTTCTATCTTTGATGATCTTTTCAAATGACAAACTAGGCAAACTTCCAGTTGTGTACTCCATAAAGTTAGACCCAGAGGTCAGTCCAGTTAGCAGGCCAGCACCTAAAGTTCCAATAGCCATGCAGGACAGAGTCAAATCTGAGTTAGATAAAAAGGTGCAACAAGGTGTGATTTGTCCAGTTGAAACTCCAACTGTATGGGTATCGTCCATGGTAGCCCATAAGAAAAGCTCAGATGACATCAGAATATGTATTGTTCCATGAGATTTGAACAAAGCACTTAAAAGACTTCATTATCCAATGTGCATAGTCGAAGAAGTCACAACCTTGATGACAAATACCACTATTTTTTCTGTCTTCGATGCAGAGTTCATTTTGGCAAATTCAGCTTGACAAGAAATCCTCATTGCTCACTATTGTTAGTACTCCGTTTGTCAGGTACAGATTTTTGAGATTGCCATTTGGGATAAATTCTGCAAGTGAAGTCTTTCAATGTGCAATGGAGCAAGTTTTTTTCTGGGTATCCTTGTGCTATTATAGTAGACAACACACTGGTAGCACGTTGTGATGAAACCGAACATGACAGAAACCTCAGAAAAATTCTAGAAAGGGCACGCCAAGTCAATCTTAAGCTCAATCCACATAAATGCAAATTCAGGCTACATTAAATTACTTATGTTGGTCATTTATTTACCAAGACAAGCTTACGACCAGACCCTTAGAAGCAAACTGTCATTCTTGAGATGCCAGCTCCACACAATGTTCAAGCCGAGCAACATTTTTCTTGGCATGGTCAACTACCTAGGCAAGTTCAGTCCAGACTTGAACCAAATGTCAGCACCACTCAGAGAGCTGACATGTAAAGATGTATCCTGGTCTTGGTTAGAGCAACACCAAAGAGCATTTGATGTCCTGAAACAGAGAATTGCTAGCCCACCAACTCTCAGATACTATGATGTTCACAAACCAGTTGCACTTTCTTGTGATGCTTCGAAATTTGGTCTTGGTGCAGTCATTCTACAAGAAGATCAACCTGTTGCCTGTGCATCCAGAATTCTTACCTAAACTGAAATGCAATATACCCAGACTGAGAAATAGCTTTTGGCAATTGTGTTTGCATGTTCAAAATTCCATGATTATGTTTATGGTAGACATATCCAGATCTAAACAGACCACCAACCTCTACTCATTTGAGAAAACCTATGCATTCAGCTCCAGCCAGACTGCAACGCATGATGCTGACATTATACAATTTCAATCTTGTCTACAAGGAAGGTAGACTTCTTTATCTTGCTGATACATTGTTCAGACCACCCCAAAACACCACACAACAGCACGAGAATGAGAACCTTGATTTTGAAGTCATGGAAGTGAGAAATTTTTCTTCAACACATCTTGATGAGCTGAGGGATCACACAACCACAGATCCAGTTTTACAAAGGCTCAACCACTTTATCAATCAAGGATGGCCATCAAAGCCATCTAGTTTACCTCAGGAAGTGTAACCTTATTTTCCATTCAAAGATGAGATTTTGTCTGAGAATGGTAAATGGTATCATAATGAAAGGTCCGAAAGTAATTATTCCAAAGTCCTTGCAACAACAGTACATTACTATCTTGCATCGTGGTCACCCAGGAACCAAACCTACCAAAAGAAGGGTGAGAGAACTTGTATTTTGGCCTTCTATGTCACAAGACATTGAGAGAGCACTTTTATCTTGTTCAGTGTGCTATAGTACAAAGCCTCATCAACAGAAGGAACTACTTCAGCTTAACCAGTTTTCAGAACTACCTTGGTCGACAGTAGCCACAGACATCTTTGAATGGAGTGGTCAACATTATTTGGTGTTAGTATACTCTTACTGCAATTAGTTTGAGATTGACCTACTTCCCAACCTAGCATCCAATACAGTCATTACTAAGATGAAGCATAATTTTGCTGTTCATGGAGTCTGCACAAAGTTATTTCTGACAATGGCACACAATTTTACAAGCCAACTGTTTATTTATTTATTTATTTACAGTTGTTTACTGGGAAATTCCAACTGGACAGAGGTCATTTTTCAGCGGAGGCCCGGGGAGAAAAGCTCCACAGAAGAAATAATACAGATTACATGAAGAACAATAGTAATACAAATAATAGTGATAGTATAAGCAATATCAACATAGTAAATATGAACAAGTGACGTGCAGAACTACTGATACCATAAGATAGCCAATGGTATAAGTAACAGCAATTTGTAAACAAATGACACACAGTAGTGATTGGTAGACACCAGCTGCAAGCTACAGACTGCTAAATCTGTGTAGGTAATATACTAAAGAAGTAGCAGATAATCCCATAGTCTGAAACAGATATAGAGCAGATGTTAATCAAGATGGTGGAATGAGCTGGAGGAGAGTTAGGGAAACAGTATGGAAGGAGGTATGAGTCGAATGAATGGTGTCTGGGGGAATGGTGGAAGTGATGCTGAAAGTAGGTAGGAGGCAGGTAGCTGAAGATGTATAGCAGAAGTGATGAGGTGCAGTTGTTGAGAGCATTAGAGGAGGATATGAGAGGTAAAGTGGTGGTGGGAAGGGAGCAGAGAAAGTCAGTACCTGCAGAATAAGATAGCAATGTTCAGACAGTGGAAGGCAGGCTGGCTAAAGGAGGGGAAGTGAGAGGAGAGGAGCAGAAGGTGGGATTGTTAGTCAGGATTTGTGCATGGACATAACCAATATCCTTTGAGGTGGGTTTTTAGAGCAGTTTTGAAAAACGTGCATGATGGTAGTGTTGTTATATTGGGGGAAAGAGTGTTCCATAACTTGGCTATTTTGTTGGAGAAAAGAGCTTCTCCAGCACAGTTCTTGGCTTTGATTACTAGAAGTTGTTTTTTGTTACTGGATCGTAGCGGTCTGGTGGTGTAGTAGGGCTGGAGAAGATATTGAAGGGATGAGACATTAAGAGGGTAGTTTACTATCTTGTGGGCTAGAGAGAGTTGATTCAGGTGGGGAAGTTGAGGGGGTTCGAGCCAATCAAGTTCTCTGAGTGAAATACAGTGGTGGCTGCGATAGGATGCCCCAGTGGCAAATTTAGTAATTTTGTTGTAACAAGCCTCCAGCTTGTTTAGGTCTGTTTGCCTGAGGGTGGTAAGTATAGGAGAGTCATAAAGCAGAGTGGAGATAAGATGGGACTTGGCTACAGAAATTCTGGCAGTTTTGGTGAGGAATTGTTTGTTTCTATATAGGGCGCCTAGTTTTTTGTGACCTTTTTTATGGTTAGTGAAATGTGAATGTTGAATCTGAGATGGCTGTAAATCTCAACACCAAGTAGTTTGGTGTGCTCTGTTGGGGAGATGATGGTATTGTCATTGGCTAGGATATTAAAGTGGAGATTGGGAAAGTTAGAGTTTGTTAGTTGGAAGATGAAGAGTTTAGTCTTGTTAGCGTTGAGAGTTAGCTGGGCATCAGATAGCCAAGCTTCCACTGAGGAAAAGGCTTCCTGGGTGATCCTATGGAGTTCCAGTATAGTGGGGGCAGAGCAGATGAGGGTGGAGTCATCTGCATACTGAATGAGGGATGCCTGTTTGGTGGCTGTGAAGAGATTATTGGTGAAGAGAGAGAATAGTAGTGGTCCGAGGATGGATCCCTGGGGAACACAGAGTATTACAGGGAGTCGAGGAGATAGATCATTAAGCCAGACAACAGATTGTTGGCATTCCATTAGATAGCTGTTAAACCAGTTAGTAATTGATTGGAAAAAGGATAGGTTAGTGAGAACAGAGATTAGGTGTTTGTGAGAGACCATGTCAAAAGCCTTCAACAGAGCCAGGAATATGGCAGAGGAGAACAGGATAGTGTTAGTGAAAGAGAGCAAGGCAGATGTAGTGTTGTGGAATGGCCTGAAGCCATGTTGTGTGCTGGAGAGGAGGTTGTTAGTTAGGAGGTAGTCCTAGACTTGCAAGTGGATGTATGTCTCAAGTATCTTGGAGAGAGGAGAGAGGATGGCTATGGGGTGGTAGTTGGAGAGTTCAGTGGAGGAGCCACCTTTATGCAGGGGTATTATGTGGGAAAATTTCCACAGTGTGGGGACATAGATTTCTATGAAGTACTGGTTGATCAAGCTAGAGACTGGATAGGCTAGGCCTTTGGCTGCTATTTTTAGGTATTCATAGGGGAGGTTGTCAGCAGCTAGTTTAGTAGGCCTCAGTTTTAGTAGAAGTTTTTCATGTTAGAAGTAGGTACTGGAGTAAATGAAAAGACAGTTGGCAGAATATTTGGTGTTGATGAGGGTAGGGTAGAGAGGGGGTTGTATTGCCTGGTCAAAGCTAGTATGGTTTCAGTGAAGTGTTTGTTGAATGAGGTGGCAATATTGTTGGAGGAGGGGGGAGAGGTAAGTGGGGTGTCAACTTTACCTGGGTGGAGAATGGAGTTAATGGCGGACCAGAACTGCCTAGGGCTGTGATGGGAAGAGTTTAGGGCAGATTGATGGTATTTTATCTTCTTTTATTTGCTTTTTCACCTTATTTTGCCATTTTAGAAATGACTGTCTAGAGGAAGGTTATTTTGTAGAGAACCAATGCTCTCAGTAGCCAGGGGTAGTATTGTGCCTTGACTCTGGCATTTCATATGGGGGCATGTGTATTTAGGATGTTTAGGAAAGTACTATTGAAGAAGTGTATGGCTTCGTCCAGATTGAGATACATTAGTTGTTACCAGTTACAGGTTTTAAGTGATGAGGTAAAGGTGAGAGGGGTTAAAGTTTTTCTTGTTATGTATTTGTCGATAGATGATGGGTTTAGCATTATTTATGTGGTGTTTTAAAAGGAAAATTGGGGTATGGTCTCATAGGCTGTCTGTTAGACATCCAGCTAGGTACGTCTGAGGGGCTTTATTGACTAATATCCAGTCGGGGGTAGATTGTTTGTTAGAGCTTTTATTTATCTGGGTGGGTGACTGCATAAGTTGGGAGTAACCATGAAGGTGTAGGTGGTGGGATGATGGTTGTTAAAGGATAACCAGTCGATATTAAAATCACCTAGAATTATGGTTTCATGGGGAAAGGAATAGCTAGCCCAACTGAGGAGGATTTCGAGGGGTGAGGTATTATGGCCAGGTGGGAAGTAACAGCCAATGATGTTTATTGTTTTGTTTGAGTTCAGTTTGAGGTTAACATATAGAATTTCTTCATTTCCAGTTTGGGGGCTGATTTTTCAAGGATTTGAATGTTTAGATGGTGTTTGAACATTAGAGCAACTCCGCCACCTTTTGTAGATAGCCTATCCAAATGAAGTATGTTATAACCTGTTGGTAGTATTTCCTCACTTTTAATGTGAGGTTTGAGCCCAGTTTCAGTTAGAATGAGTATGTCTGGGGAGTATAAAGCTATGTTGGCGTGGAAGTCATAGATTTTATTGGTTATACTTCTGATATTTAGACTTAATATGTGGAAGTCAGATAGCTTTCTTTTGGTTGCTAGATGTGAGATGGAGCAGTTATTAGGTAGGTTATTAGGTGTAGGGTTGGAAATGTTTGGGCTGGGGTTGGGATGGATTCACCACAGAGGGCTAGTTTTGATAGGGAAGTAAATATAAGCTTTCTAAATATGTTTGTCATATTTTAGGGAGGATTTACAGTTCAAAAGATTTTCTGAAGAATGGGACTTAACTCATGTCATAAGTAATAAAAACAAAACACACCACAGAAGCAAAGCAATGAAGAGCATATGTGTCCACAGTCACAAAACGTTGGAATAAGAACTCAAACCACTGGAAAGTTAAATATACGTGCTCCCAAAATGCAGTCAATGAATAAATCCAACAGATCCAAAAAATGGTAAAAGGTTTAATTCAGTGCACAACGGTGAGCGCTTTCGCCAATAGCTTCATCAGACCTAATACAATCAATACCTACACAGTTTAAATACTTAATATGGCGGGAAATATAAACTGAATTTAAAGAAATATTCCATAATTTCAGTTCAACAATAGTCACATCCATTCTAATACATATATAACAACAATCTAAATTAATAAACTTCATTTATAAAAATCATTTATAAAAATCATTTATAAAAACTTGATAAAACATAAACAACCTATGTATGTCATATTTCCCACCATATTAAGTATTTAAACTGTGTAGGTATTGATTGTATTAGGTCTGATGAAGCTATTGGTGAAAGCGCTCACCGTTGTGCACTGAATTAAACCTTTTACCATTTTTTGGATCTGTTGGATTTATTCATTGACTGCATTTTGGGAGCACGTATATTTAACCTTCCAGTGGTTTGAGTTCTTATTCCAACGTTTTGTGACTGTGGACACATATGCTCTTCATTGCTTTGCTTCTGTGGTGTGTTTTGTTTTTATTTATTATTTTTGGCTTTACACCCAGAGCATTTACTCTTTGTGGGTTACGGTTGATTTATTTATTCATGTCATAAGTAGTCCAGAGTATCCACAGTCAAATGGTTTGGCAGAACATGCAGTTCAAAGTGCAAAACAGCTACTAGAGAAGTCAAAATGAGATAATAGTGATGTTTTCCTGAATCTCTTGAATCTCAGAAATGTTCCTCGTGATAAACATCTTGGTTCACCTGCTCAGAGACTTCTGTTGAATCAAACCAGAACCACATTACCAATCAGTAGTCAATTGCTGTTTCCATGTGTCAAGAACAACAGATCAGTGAAAGCCAATCTGATGAAGAAGCACTTAACCAAGAAGTCCTACTATGATAAGACCAGTAAACCGTTCAATTCATTATGAGAAGGAGAAGTGGTAAGGATGCAAATGTCCAAAGGTTATGATCAGACTGGTGTCGTGAAGAATATTTGTCCAGAGTTGAGATCGTATACTGTGGAATCAGAAGGAGCAATTTTTAGACAGAATCAGAAACATTTGAGACCAGTGTCCAAGCCTATACCACAGCACAGAGCCTGTGAGAAAGACTCTTTATCTGAGTGTGTTGTCCGGTGTTACAATTCCTGAGGAAGTTCAGAGGACATTCCTGTGACAAATCCAGAAGTTCCTGATACAAGCTGTGCACTGCAGACTATACCCGTTGCTAAATTTGGTCCATCTGTTATGTTACAAAATATGGTCAAATCTCTAAACCCTGTAGCAGATATGAAGCAACTTGGACATGAACATTGTGTTTTGTTTCCAATGTATGTAGTAATGCATGTCTATCTCTGAAATTGTTTTGTATAAAGGACAATCTTTTTAAGAGAGAAGATGTAGATCAGTATGTGTGTATATACCTTTAAGAAGCTATCCAAGGGCTTGCACAAGTGTATAGATATTGAGCATGTGTGAGCTTGACTGCCATTTTGTAGTTAGCTATTGAGATGCAAGCATGTATGTATGTAAGGTATGTTGTTAACTAGTTTGTTCATACTTAACGATGCTGTTATCCATCCTGCTGTGTTTCTATGTAAGCACCTAAATGAAACCCCAAGCCTTCTTGTTGTATGTATTAGAGATGAGCAAGCAACAAAGAGGAAGAGATTTCATTTAGATAACTTAACAATGGTGCAAGTTTTGATGAAGAATATGGCAAAATTAAGATATGTGCTCCAGAGGATTTTGTTTTGTTTAATGATTAATCTTTCCTTTTCATCTCAGCATATTCCTGGTCATAACAATTACTAGCTGATAGATTGCCCCATTTTCAGTTCTGGCAGTTGTCACCCGAAGGACAGGTAAGCCACACTGTTTTGCTAAGAAAAGTGTTGGAGATTGCTTAAGAGTGTCAAATTGGCTGGTTTGGCAATCATGGTCCAAGGTTACTAAAAAGGCTTACATTAAGGTTTTGATGGTTCTTAAGCCATTTGTTTTTGGTTTGTTGTCAGAGATGAGAAGTCGGTCAGTAGAGCTGGTGTTGAGGTTTATGATGGAAAGGTGGTGGTTTGGTGAGGCAGTTAAAATGGCAAGGATATATCTTGCTACACTGAGTGCTGTGATGAGATTGTGGGTTCTATGGGTATGGGAAATTATGAAAGAATGTAGGGTAGGGAGATTATTGAAAGGTTGCCAGAAGGTTCATCCAAGGAAAGAAAATAGAAGGCTACCATTAGGCAAGCATATGATGCCAGTTTTGTTCGCCGGTTTGCAGAAAGTGGTGTGTTTGCTGTTTGATTATGTGTTGTGGAATATGTTGCCAGTTTTCAGGCATGTTGGGACATTTCAGGTTAGCAGGTTGTTGGAGCAGCTGAAGTGTGAAGACTGACTATTACTTCATAGGTTCATAAGTTCATAGGTGTGTACTAGGCTAATGGCCCTGGAGCCTTTACAAGCCTAGCCCATAGGATTACCCTGGCATCATGCTACCTGAACTTAGTTCCCAGTGCCTCTGTCAAGTAGAGCCACTGGAGTGATCCCCAGGGTGAATTTTCTATTTCCCATCCACTCATCAAGATTTCTCTTGAAGAGGGCCAATGAGGTGCTCTGTTTGACATGTATGGGAAGTCTATTCCATAGCATGGGCAATCTCTGGGTTATGAACCTGTCCCTCCAGCTTGTTCTGTTGATTGTGGTAATTAAGTTGAGGTCTCTGAAACATGTGGTGAGGAGGGATTGGGATTTCTTTAGATGTATCATTTTCAACAGAGCTAGGTCAGACATGGCTTTGTAAATCAAACAGAGATTGCCTCTTAGTAGACGAAATGAGACAGTGAATAGTTGGAGTAAAAGAGTCCGTCCATATAGGCCTAGGATCCTCTTTGTGAGGTACTTTTGCGGCCTCTCTAGTTGTTGTAGGTGTCTAGTGAGGTTCATGCCAAATGGGGCATTGTACTCGCTGACTGGCCTAATGAGCGAGGAGTAGAGGAAGACAATGACCTCTTTCTTCCTGGATGCAAAACCCTTAGTAATGAGATGTGCCACATAGAAGGACTTTCTGACCACAGTGGCAATGTGATGGTCAAAAGAGAAATTGCTGTCAACCTGTGTACCCAGATCTCTTATAACACCTTCTGTGTTCAGTGGACTACCATTGATGTGGTAATTCATGGGAACTGGGTATTTCACAAAGGGGATAATGGCACATTTTATTGGCATTGAGCTTAAGGCCATGGTTCTGACACCAGTTGTTGGTCTCTGTGAGGCCTTTCTGTAGGATGTCAACATCACTTGGGGAGTTAATAATAGGTCCCAACTTGCAATCATCTGTGAACCTTGTCAGCCAGAGTCCCTTCATGTTGGCCTGGACTTCAGAGAAGTAGATACCAAACAGGAGAGGACCCAGGACCGAACCCTTTGGGACTCCACTAGTGACTGGTTGGCAGTATGACTTGGACTCAACTACTTTCACAATGTGGGTTCTATCTGTGAGGCAATTTGCAACCCACCTAGTGATATAGGGGTTGATGCCTAGCTTAGTGAGTTTTTCTATGATTCATGAGTGACGAATGGTATCAAAGGCCTTGGCCAGGGCAAGGTAGGCTGTATGAACCACCTTGCCTTCATCCACATCTCTGGGGACCGACTCAGAGAAGTCGACCAGGTTGAGCAGACACGATCTACCCTTCACAAAACCAAACTGTGTGGGATCCAGAGTTTGGAGATTCCCTATATCCTTGTTTATTAGGTCCATGATGATGCGTTCCATAGCTTTGCATATCAGACTCATCAGGCTAATGGGGCAATAGTTCCCAGGGACTGTAGTCGCTCCTCCTTTGTGGAGAGAGAGATGATGTAGCAGAGTGCCATTTGGTAGGGGCTGCGCAATTCGGTAGGGACAAAGCCTGAGGTGAGGCTGTGATTAAACAGGGCACACAGGTGAGGTGCCAGTTCACTCTGCGGTTCATGAAGAACACAAAAAGGGATATTGTCAGGTCCCATAGAAGCTGTATTCTTGGCCTTCAACAGTGCAGTTTTAACTTATGCAGCAGTAATACTGGGTGCCTGGCAATCTACTGGTATTGTGATTGCTCCTTTGGTAGGTGAGAGAGGGGTAAAGTTGACACTGAATCTGTCGGCCAGTATATTGGCAATATCTGTTGGCTCGGTATAGAAGGTACCATTGTGCAGTAGCTCAGAGCAAATCTGGGTATTGCTGTGGAGATTCTTTACATAACTATAGAAGGCCTTGTGGATGTCTTTACTATCTGCTGCAATTCTGTTTTCATAGCTAGCTTTACAGGATTTGATGAGGGATCTCATCTTTTTGTTGAGGCTGATTAGGGAGTTTTTCCAGTCTTGGGACTTCACCTTATTCTGCATCAGTTTCCTCATTCTGTTGTAGAGTTTATTTATGGCAGGGGACCACCAGATTGGCTTCCTTTTTTGGAGGACAGCATCTTGGTTCTATTGGGTATAGCAAGACCCATGCATTTGTCTACGTGTTCGTACAATGCATTGGTGTATGATTTGGCAGTCATGCAACTATTCTCCATTTGCATGGGTGCCGTGAAGTTAGCCACCTCTGTTTTTTAGGAGCCCATAGTTAGCTTTGCAGAAGTTTTTCATGGTGGTTACCTTTGCAAGGGGTAGGGTGGGGTGGGAGGGATGTGGATTTCCAAGGTGATTAGTTTGTTGTTGGATTTAACCAGGGAGGAGTTGACTATTGGTGTAGAGCAACGGTCACCTATGTTAGTAATGACCAGATCAAGAATGTTTCTACCTCTAGTGGGGGTAAGAATGAGCTGGTCCATAGCATTGGAATTAATGAATTCCAGGAAACATTGGGCAAGTGTATTGGTACATGAGTAGTTTTCCCAGTTAATGGAGAGGTAGTTGAAGTTGTCCAGTATGACAATGTTAGGTTGGACCCTAATATTCTCTAGGGTGCCTAGGAATGTGGAGTGTGAGTCTTGGGACATGGTTTGGGACCAATAGCAGGCTACAACCTGAATAGCTGTTTTTAAATGTTAGCTGCACCTGAAGTATCTCTGATGCATTATGTTGGGCTACCATTCTGGAGTTGTGCGCATCCTTTATAAATATGGAAACACCACTGCCTTTGGAACTTTGGTCCGAGTTCTGGGGCCAAAAGGTGTGGAATGAGTTATAGCCTGGTAGTGCAGGGGTGCTTTCTGCTGCCTTGAACCAGGTCTCTGTTACAGCACAAATGTCATTGTTCTTCATTTTAAGGAGTGCTTCGAGTGAGTGCATTTTGAGATTTAGACATCTAGCGTTGAGCAGTATGACCCTCAGATTGCATTTGTTTGTAGCTGTTACAGTGGTCATTTGGTCTTTGGAACACCGCCTAAAAAAAGGCAGTACAGGGGTGGCAAGAGCTTTGGCCAGCATCCAGAAACCCAGGGCTGACAGATACTGGTCATCTCTGGCAAAACATCGAGGTTTGTCAATCATGTAATCCCAGGCAGACAGATACTGCATCCCCTTAGAATGACACCAGAAACTTACCCAATTGTTGGAATCAATAATTTTCTGCTTGTACAGTGGTATCATTCTGAGTGATGGTAGGATGCTGCTCAGGGCTAGGGTCATACCTGCCTGGGCTACATAATCCAAGAGCTCCTCCATGTCTTTTTCATGTAGTCCAAGGAGGTACATCTCAGGTCATTCACACCCACATGTACAATGACAGAGTCATATTTGTATCTGTTGTTGAGGGACCTGACTGCATGCATTATGTGGCAGATTTTGGCACCTGACAGGCAGCTGACACTTACTTTCTCCTTATTCAACCTAGTGAGTGGGACATCAGTGTGCTTCACTATTGAGTGACCTATGACTAGTGTATTGGGCATGCTGTTTTGCCTTAGGGGCTTTGGTTGAGTGGCACATCTTTTAGGAGAGTTATGTGTCTCATGATTAGTGTTGTGTTGTCGAGGTCGAGTGCGTTTCTACCTTGGAGGTCTCTGCTGTTTGGGTAGATTTTTATTGAGAGCCTCCATGAAGGTGGGTGTGTGGTTTGTGTTTTTATGTGAAGGCAGTGGTGGTATGTGTTCTGGAGGGCTATGTGTTCCATGTGGTGTGGTGCAAGTGTTGACCTTCTCCTTTTGACCAGCTATTCCGGTCTTGGCTGGAGAATGCATGGCTTCCAATTTGGATATATAACTGCATCTCTCACCAGTCTGAGTGTTGGGAGATAAGAAGAGAGGGCTGTCAGTGTACATGAGACAGTTGCTACATTGCTTCAGGATGCCCAAGTTCACCAGGTTAATAGGAGAAAGCAGAGGGAACTGACCTTTAGACATGCCTGGAGGGGTGGGCATTAATAAGTACTGGAGCTGTTTCAATGGGGTATTTTATAGTTGTAGCTCGAAAAGCTGATCAAGAAAGGATGCTCATTGGCTTTGGCTAGGAACTCGCATGAGGCGTGTGTTAAGATGTTGGTGGGCTTGGTTTCACGTGATTAGAATGGAAAAAGAGTTGATGCTTGGAAGTTTGTGTTTTGGGTGCAGAGGGCATTGAGAGTGCAAGGAGCAAGTGGCAGATAAAAATAAAAGAGAAAACTTGCAGAGAAAACCAGTTTAATAAAAAGCAAAGCTTTCGGGCATAACCCTTCTTCAATACTAATACATTCAAACACTAAACTCTAGAAGCTTAAATACAGGTCTAAAATCACATGACCAGCAGCCAAATGAAATCATGTGACAGAAAACAAATTATAAATTAAAGACATATACATATAAATATATTAAAAGATGTGTAGATACACAGTATTTACTTTACAATATTACGTAGCTTAACTAACACAGGTTTTAAACTGACAGTGCTATTTAAACCAGGATGAGTGTCAGCAGCTAATCTCAATATCCATTCAAATTCTTTGAGCTCAAGGCGGTTGTTGACATCACCACCTCTTTCATTTGGACATAGAGCATCAATCACTCAAAACTTAAATGTATGTGTTTCGCCACAAGTTTTAATATGTTTACATAGTGCATTATTGTCACAATTTCTCCTAATTTCAGAATTATGGTCTATAACACGTTCCTTAAGCTTACGCATTGTTTTTCCCACGTAAAATGAACTGCATGAGATGCAGGTAGCCAAATAAACCACAAAAGTGGTGTTACAAGTAGCTGTAATTTTAAAATTAAATACTTGTCCATTGGCAGGATGAGTGAAAATATCACTACCATTCCCTAAGATGTAAGCACAGGCAACACAGTTAAAACATGGAAAAGTACCAGTTTTAGCAGCCAATTGTGTATAACAGGGTCTATAAAAATCTTTATAACAGAGTAAACTTTTAATCGTCCTCATATTTTTATATGTAAAATGTGGCTTGGTGCCCAATATAGTTTTTAGTTCATCCAATGCCATCAGAATGGGCCAGTTCCTGTTAATAATTTGTCTAATTGAACTTGACCTACCATTAAAAGTTGTGACGTACCTTATTTCATGTTGAGTAATGGTGTTATTACACTGACTATCTGTGAAGCTTGACCTATCTTCCAAAAAAGTTGGTATAAGTGATGTCTGCCTAGCTTCCATTACATCAGATTTAAGCTTGGATAATAAATTCATATCATATCCACTAGAAAAAACGTCCTCTACCATATTATCAAGTTGTGAAACAAATGTAGTATTATCAGTAGTTAGTCTACTTGCTCTAATAAATTGTGATTTTGCTACACCTTTAATGACATGTGACGCGTGCATACTACTGTGATGCGTATATCTTCCATTACTAACATCTATTCTATAAATACTAGTGTTTAATATGCCATCATTCAATTGCAGTTTGACATCTAAAAAACATATGCTGCTATCAGACACATCCATTTTAAATTTCAAAAAATTAGTACTAGAATTTAAATAATCAATGAAAATATTCAAATCATCCCAAGTACCATTCCATATTAGTAGACAATCGTCTACAAATCGCTGATAGAAACTAATGTTACTAAGAAATAGATTTTGTGCATTAAACAAATAATTGCATTCCCATTGGTAAAGCACTAAATTGGCGTAAGTATTTGCTATGGATGTGCCCATAGCTACTCCTGTTAACTGAAGAAATAAGGTATTATTAAACATAAACACATTGTTCCTCAGAACTACATCCATAAGGCAACAGATATTACTAATGAGCCTATGGTCAGGACTAGGTTGAGAAGACAAAAATTCTCTAAGTAGTTCTATTCCCACATCATTGGGGATAACTGTGAAAAGGGACATGATATCAAGCGTCACTAAATAATATTTCTTGGTATTTAAATCAGTTTTTACATTATTATACCATACCCGTAGCTTTGACAATAAATCACAAGTATCCTTTAGAATAGAACTACATTTAGGTAAATAAACTTCTAATTGCTTATGCAAATAAACTGATATGGGTTCAGTAACCCAACCACCTCCAGAGACAATCGGTCTCATGGGTGGATTTTCCAGGGATTTATGAATCTTAGGGATCCCATATAAATGTGGAATCAGAGGACAAGGTACTGTAAAATAATTAAAAAGATCAATATCTATGTCATTATTAAGCTGCAGCTCATACACAACCATGTTCACATAACTTATACAATTTTTTACATCAGTTCTAGTGATAACTTTAAAGGCAGTATCATCATTTAAAAGCAGAGAAACAGCTGAAAAATAATTATCACGATTCATTAAGACAGCCTTGCCACCTTTATCAGCTTGTTTTATAATAATGTCATTACACTGTTGTAAACTTTTTAAGGCTTTATACTCAGAGAAGCTTAAATTATATGCCTTGTTTTTAACAGGTTTTCAATAGAGTTCTCTAATCTGAAACTCGCAAATGTCATGAAAAGCCTTTAGTACAGGAACACTAACTGTCATAAAAGTGCTACTACGTTTACAACATTTTTCAGGCGCAAGAGTATTACCAAATAGCAGTCTTAAGTTGAGATTTCGAACAAAGATTTTTAGTTCTGTTAAAGCAGAGACAATATTGTCACAACCATATGGTATAAATTTAAAACCTTTACTGAAAAGCGAAAGGTGCTCTGATTGTAATTCAAAAGTGGAGAGGTTTAATACACTGTTCATTTGCAACTTATTTTGTTCAGTCCTAAAGGGCTTTGATTCTTCCTTTTGTTTGTAGATGTAATTTGTGTAGATAACAAGCCCCTCGACTTGGGGGATTTATTTCCAACTGCTTCTGGTTGTTCTAACTGAAAACGCTTAGGTGCAAAGCTAAAAGTAAGTTGTTGAGTCTTTTTTCCAGTTAGCGTATTCACGTTGTCAGCGCCATCATTCTTACTTCGTATCCTAACAGATGTGCATGCGCTGCTGGTTACAGACGTAGGTGTAGGTTGGACTATCCCATCAGATGTTGTACTGGGGGGAATCTCTTTAGTTGTAGGTGTTTCTACGACATTAGTGTTGCATACAGGTTCATCAAAAGTGTCTGAGGCATCAAGTGCTTCTTTATAAGTAGGCTTTTGATAATTAGAGGTTGTATGATAATCATATTTAGGCCAAGAGAAAATATTCCCCTTTTGGAAGTCCCCAATGTCACGTAAAAGTTTACGTTTCTTAGTAGCTTCCATTCTTATGTCGAGGGTATGCAGTCTATCTAGCATTTGCTGATAGACATGAGTTAACTTAGAAAAAACAGAAAGTTCCATAATGGCATTTTCCTTGGTGAAGATTTCTTTTTTATATTCATCTTCTATTTTAACAAAGAAATCATTCATTAAGCACATATAGTCTAAAGACAACTTGATGTTCAACTGTTGCCATGATTTTAAAAGTTCAGGAAAAGTATTGCCATATGAAGGCATTTTAAGAATCCTAAGCCCACGTGGGACAATACCTCTTTCCACATAAGCTAAAAAGCTAAAACGCTGCCACTGCAAGCGTTTAAATGCAGTTACCTTTCTCTCTAATTGTTGCAAGATTTTATGAAACTCTGCCAGGCTTTCTGGCTCAGGAACAACATCAGACGAAGTAGCAGAGTTTGTAGAGTCCACACAGTTCAGTAAAGGGTTGGTCTCAATATTAATCAGAGACTTTAAAGAATTCAAGCTAGTTCCAACTGCCATATCCAGGCTAAGGGCTGCGAGATAGACCTCCAACAGGAATCCCCAATAACAGCAGAAACAGTAACAGCACAAGTAAAACCAGCTGCAAAACACGAACTCAAAAGAGAAAACTTGCAGAGAAAACCAGTTTAATAAAAAGCAAAGCTTTCGGGCGTAACCCTTCTTCAATACTAATACATTCAAACACTAAACACTAGAAGCTTAAATACAGGTCTAAAATCACATGACCAGCAGCCAAATGAAATCATGTGACAGAAAACAAATTATAAATTAAAGACATATACATATGAATATATTAAAAGATGTGTAGATACACAGTATAAAATATTTACTTTACAATATTACATAGCTTAACTAACACAGGTTTTAAACTGACAGTGCTATTCAAACCAGGATGAGTGTCAGCAGCTAATCTCAATATCCATTCAAATTCTTTGAGCTCAAGGCGGTTGTTGACATCACCACCTCTTTCATTTGGACATAGAGCATCAATCACTCTAAACTTAAATGTATGTGTTTCACCACAAGTTTTAATATATTTACATAGTGCATTATTGTCACAATTTCTCCTAATTTCAGAATTATGGTCTATAACACATTCCTTAAGCTTACGTATTGTTTTTCCCACGTAAAATGAACTGCATGAGATGCAGGTAGCCAAATAAACCACAAAAGTGGTGTTACAAGTAGCTGTAATTTTAAAATTAAATACTTGTCCATTGGCAGGATGAGTGAAAATATCACTACCATTCCTAAGATGTAAGCACAGGCAACACAGTTAAAACATGGAAAAGTACCAGTTTTAGCAGCCAATTGTGTATAACAGGGTCTATAAAAATCTTTATAACAGAGTAAACTTTTAATCGTCCTCATATTTTTATATGTAAAATGTGGCTTGGTGCCCAATATAGTTTTTAGTTCATCCAATGCCATCAGAATGGGCCAGTTCCTGTTAATAATTTGTCTAATTGAACTTGGCCTACCATTAAAAGTTGTGACGTACCTTATTTCATGTTGAGTAATGGTGTTATTACACTGACTATCTGTGAGGCTTGACCTATCTTCCAAAAAAGTTGGTATAAGTGATGTATGCCTAGCTTCCATTCCAATTAGAAAGACCATAGAGGTTCCTTACAAGATTATCATAGGCTTAAAAATCTTAAGTTACCAGGAAAGACTAAAGGTGCTGTTCCTTTTATTTAGTGCTATATAGAATTGTCACAGAGGATGTGTGCCTCACCTTCCATGCATTTGGGGACTCAGTAGGCCTTGACCTCTTGCACTCTCACTAATCAAATGGCAACAGTAATACCAGAACCCAGGATCTAAGTCTTCGTTAGCAAATAAATAAAATAAAATGGAGAGAGAGGTTCATTTCTCATTGCCTCCACCAAAGAGTAGACTCCTCACTGTACAACAAGTAGTGTGATACACTATCTCCCATCAAATGGGACCAGGATAATTGGGTGGGTAATCATAAATTTACCCGGGGCTTGACTGGCTTAGCCCTACTATAAAGGGAAGATACAATCTAGGTAACAACAATGTGTAATGGTCAAAAGACTCAGCTGTGTTGAAATTTCATGTGATCCCTATGACAGATTTTTTACACCATAAGACGGATAGCAAACTAGCGAAAAGACAGATCCCATGCATTCATGTGACAAGTGCCTTATCTGAAAGTATGAAGTCAAGAAATGGAGTCCACCAGAGCTTTGTACTGGGACTCCTACTTTTTGACATTTATTTCTGTGATCTAAAAACTACTAACCAAGTTAACTCTGTAAGTGACATCAAACTGGGTGTTATTATCAAGACCCTCTTTCACACTTGTACTCTTCAGAAAGAATTTAGCCTAATTAAGAGCTGGTGTACTGAAAATGCACCCAAATCAAATGAGAAAAAGTGGTGTCATTTCACTGAAAACACTTTCTACCCTCAGCATATAGTACGGAATCCACTATTAAATGAAAATATAATTTGGGACTTGGTTACCTGGGTTGACAGTCCCTCTCCTTTTATCACCTTGTGGTGGATATAAGAAAATTATTCTACTTAATACAAATAATAGCTAAGGGTATATCATCCAGATATAATGATACCAGTGTTCACTTATATTTATTACTGATAAGACTGATTATAGAGTTCAATACCTCCTTCAGAATGTACCTCACTTGACATATCAAACTAGAAAAGTCCCAGAGGTTCCTAGCTAATAAGATTTAAAGCTTAAAGACCCTTAACTGCCAAGATAGGCTAGAATGTCACTTTATTCAGTATCTTACAGGCTCATGATGGGTGATGTGTGTCTTGCCTACTGCTGTTAGAGACCTGTTATCATTATCTGCCTATATCTCTGCAAGTATAATACCTTAGCAAACACCAGAACTAGAGACCTAAACATTCATCAGCAAATAAATAGACACAATTGAGAGATAGCTTCATTATGCAGCACCCCTCTGACCTCTGAAATAGGCTGTCCCTGCAGGTTAAGCAGTGCAGTACATTATCATCAGTCAAGCAGAATGTGGGTGGCATGATGTGTACCCTTAAATTTGTCATGGGACTAACTGACCTAGCCCTCCTTATGAAAAGGGGTAAGCCTGTAGGTTGGGTATTAGTATAGAGTTGATAGTCACAAAACTAAATTGCTTTGAAAGTTATACGAATATAAAAATTAAAAAAAATTTAAAGTTGCAAGGATGAATGACTACCCTCGCTAATGGATGGTGATTCAGGAATCCTTTAAAAACCTGTCTGACTAGCATGTATCTTGCTAAGGACATACCTATAAAAAAAGCATGCTGAGATGACTGACACATAGTTTAGCAAAGGAGTAGGAAACCTGCCACAAAAAGACCTGACAGATAAAACCATACCTGGCAAAACACTAGTAAACCACAGTCCTGGGACTGTTTGCTCCACCAAAAGGGCATGATCTTTGCATTAGCAGAGGCGATTTTCACATGTTAGGTGTCTTGGCTTCCTTCATAATGTTAGTCTTATCCTCTGAAAAAAAAGTGTTTGAGATGAGTAAGGGTCAGATCATCTAGGGCTGCTGACTGCTTCATCAACTAGTCAGAGGCAGGGTGCTGGCAGTTACCTTTTTTTCCTGCATTAGGAGAAGTGGGAACTAATATTGTTTCAGGCAGAAAGGTGCCAGAAAAATCATCCTACCTCCTGCAGAATTCTGACTAGCACTAGAGCTGTGAGGTTACAGAAATAAAGAGATTGTTCCATAGGGAATGAAGGTATAGCCATTCATGCCTTTCTACACTGGAATGTAGTGTAGAACACTGCTAGCTGATAGATGGCTCTGATGGCTGACAGGTCTGTCTTTGCTGTCTACAATTTTGCCATTAGCCTACTGGAGATGGTTTTATGGTTTACTATTAAAATTTCGAACGGCACTCCGTCGACTGTGCTATAGTCGGCAACGGAAGTTCGAAAATGTCGAATGTCGAAGTCAAAAAATCAATCTAGGAACAGTTTTAACATGGGTCGAGATAGGTGTTCAGTATTATTCTGAACTACAAACATCTCCCCTACCTCGACCCATGTTAAAACCCATTCCTAGATTGTTTTTTTGATTTCGCAATTATCATTTTTGAACTTCTGTGTTCGACTACAGTACAGTCGACGGAGTACCATTCGAAATTTTAATAGTAAACCGGTTTTATTCATATGCTGTTCATGGCTGCTGAACTTTAGTCTGCTGAGGGCATTCTCCATGCTGTTGAATTCTGAGGAAATGGCAAGACCCTGATATTCATGTTTGCTTGTAAAGCTAACTCCTAGAATTGCAAGGCTAGTCTGCAAAGAGAGTATGAATGCATTCTCCTAACATGTTTATGTTTCACACAACTGTTATGCTGCTTGTATGCAGAGGTTGGACTTCTGGTTTCAAAATTTGGTTGAATGCAATTAGAACCAGCATTATTGTTAGCATCTCTTTGACCTTGATTTGCTGCATCCTCTTTTTCTTAACCCACTGGTTTCTACAATGTGAGGTTCAAGTGCATGTTGCCAACTTCAGTCTGATGGATCCATAGGTATGGTTTGATTATGACACTGTGGTTAAATAGGGATCTCCACACTGACCCTGTTATGGAATATCCACCATACAGCTCTTCCTGTCTGTATGGCAAAACCAAAGTTCCTTACTTAGGGGTAATGAGTGCTGCTCCTATGGGGATACTCAGATATGCTAAATTTTTCACATGTAAATTCTCACCAAGAGTACCATTCAGATGACTGATGCCATCTAAACTAGGAATTAGAGGTGTTTTCTTGTTGGACCACCTTCTGCAAATCCTGTAGGAAAAATTATTTATTTAACATTTGCTGACTGGGAAAGTCCAACTAGGACAGAGACTATTTTCAGTGGAAGCCCAGGGAGAAATGCTCCAGACGCATGTCTTTAGAATGTGTGAGGAAACCGGAGTACCTGGAGGAAACCCACATGAACAAAGGGAGGGCATGCAAACTCCACACAGAAGGCACCCCGACCAAGAATTAAACCAGAGGACTTCTTGCTGTGAGGGGACGTTAACCACTGCACCACCACCACCTTATTTCTAGAGGTAGAAAAGCCGTAATCAGGGTTGCATCTGGTAAAACCCCAAGAAAGATATTTGATGTGCTGAGTCTTAGACAGGACTTGAATAGATTCAGAGAGAGCTCCACATATGAAGACTGCTAAAAGTATAGCAGACATTTTTTTTCTAGCATTCCTCCATTAACTATGTTAACTTTAACTATTAATACATATACATATGTTCATAGGTTCATAGGTTCATAGGTGGGTACTAGGCCATCTGCCCGAAGGCATTTATAAGCCTAGCCAGAATGTGCTAGCTTTCACCGTCCCCTTAGACTAGTTCCCTGTGCTGCTGTCCAGCAGAGCCACTGAAGTGATCCCCGAGGTAAACTTTCTGTTTCCTATCCACTCGTCAAGGTTTCTTTTGAAGAGTGTTAGCGAGGAGCTCTGCCTAATGTAGATTGGGATCTTGTTCCAAAGCATGGGAAGTCTCTGGGACAGGAATCTATCCCTCCAGCACATCCTATTTATTGTTGTGGTGAGGTTTAGATCCCTAGAGCGTGTGGCTCGAGAGGATAAGGTTTTCTTTAGGTGGAGCATGTCCATCAATTCTGGGTTGGACATGGCCTTGTATGTCAGGCAGAGATCACCTCTGAGAAGGCGGTATGCAACCAAGTACAACTGGAATTTCTTCAGTCGAGCTGCATAGGGCATCTGTTTGAGGCCATTGATCCTCTTGGTGAGGTACGTCTGTGGTTTTTCCAGCTGTTGCAGGTGTCTTGTAAGGTACATCCCAAATGGGGCATTGTAATCTAAGATGGGTCTGATGAGTGAGGAGTAGAGGGGCACAATGACCTCTTTTGATCTGGATGCAAACCCTTTTGTGATTAGGTGGGCCACATAGAAGGATTTTCTAACCATTTTGGCAATGTGATTATCAAAGGTGAGATTACTATCTACTTGGGTCCCCAGATCCCTTATTATGTCTTCTGTATTTAGGGGACTGCCACCTATGTGGTAGTTTGTGGGTACTTTGTTTTTTCCAAAGGGGATGACTATGCACTTTTTGGCATTTAGCTTGAGGCCATGATTTTGACACCAGGTATCCGTCTCATTGAGACCCTTTTGGAGGATGTCTGTGTCAGCTGGAGAGTCAATTATAGCACTTAGTTTACAGTCGTCTGCAAATTTGGTCAGCCATAGTCCTCCTGTGCTTGCCTGTACCTCTGAGAAGTATATGCCAAACAGGAGGGGTCCCAGGACCGAGCCCTGGGGAACTCCACTTATAACCGGTTTAGAGACGGACCTAGCTCCCGAAACTGTCACCATGTGGGTTCTGTCTGTGAGCCAGTTGGCAACCCATCTTGTGATGTAGGGGTTTATGTTCAGGCTGGTGAGCTTGTCTATAATACCAGAATGGGAAATGGTGTCGAAGGCCTTAGTGTGTTTTAGGTAGGCTGTGTGTGCCACCTTTCCCTCGTCTATAGCCTTGGTAACTGTCTCAAAGAAGTCCACCAGCTTTAGGAGGCATGATCTGCCCTTAACAAAGCCAAACTGGGTAGGGTCCAGTGTTTGGAGATTCCCAATGTCTCTGTTAATGAGTTCCATGATGATGCGCTCCATAGCCTTGCAGACCAAGCTAGTCAGGCTTATAGGACGATAGTTCCCAGGATCTGTTGTGGCTCCACCTTTGTGGAGCGGGATAACCATTGCTGTGCCACCACTCTATGGGTATGTAGCCCGTGGAGAGGCTGAGGTTGAACAGTGTGTTTAGGTGAGGGGTTAGTTCGTCTTTGAGCTATATAAATATATATATGTAACATAAAAATTGGCATTAAGTAAACATGAATGCCACTGCTTCTTAGGAATGACTACACCTTGACAAAACATTTTGTGATGACCCTAGCAAAAGTGGATAGCACAAAGGGTAAGGAGATGGAAGTAGTGATCCCTTACCTTACCTGGAAGTCAAGAACCGCTACTTGTGACTATAGATGTAGCAGCATCATGTACAATGCTTTCATATCAGTTCTGTAACCAATCAGTTGTGGATGCTTATGAAAAAACTAGACTACGCTCTCAGATGAAGTGGAGTTACTGTCTAAACTCATCCACACACAGCTCAACAACATTTTTTTAAGTTCAATGACCATTTTTATAAGTAGGGCACAAGTATAGCAATGGGGTCTGCCATGGCAAAGAGTTTGGTGAACACAGCCATGGGTAAATGGGAGGAGGAGACTATCTAGCATTCCAAGTTCCAAGAGCACACACGATGCTATTATATTTTTACTGATGCTATTTTCATCTTATAGAAAGGTGAAGTAAGCAGTTTTTTTGACTACATCAGTAGCTCAACTTTATCTTTGAGGTTCACTACCTACCGCAGTCGCACCTCTGTTATCGTTTTAGATCTTATCATCTCAAAAAACCCAACACCGACATGGATTATTTTCTACAAAATAAGCAATGAGGGTAAATATTCTGTTGAACTTTGACAGCATGCACCCCCACATTACTATCCATGGTTAAGTCACAGGGCATGAGAATACCCAGATTTCAAGAGAATTTGAAGCTTTTACTGAGAACCTCAGTAACCTGTTTCTAACTAGGGGGTAGCCAAGCAGGATGCTCAGTGGTATTCTACACCTATTGCAGTGCTGAAATAGAGCAATGAACCACCTCTACAAGATCCAGTGGGTAGGCTAGATAGAGCCATCAGAGGCTACACTGTGGAACAAACCATAGAGGCTATAAAAAGGAATATGATACTCATATACACCCAATATTACCAATAAATCACTGATGTCATCATCAATAACTGGGTCATACTAGAGGACAACAGCTTAGGCAGACTATCAGCACAGGCCCAGCTTCACCTTCAACCAGTCTAGTCCAGATGCAGATTTGCTGTATCCAGGACTGTTTGTAAGCTTCTGAGCAGTGTCAAAGCCTGCTCTTCAATGTTTTCCTTAGATCTACTAATTCTCTCCTCTCCTGCACTTTTACTAGCTTATTAATCTAGCACTTTACCAGACTTCTTGTAGCAATTATTGTAGCACGCAAAAGTGCTACCAGCACTAAAAGTTCTACAAGGAAACAGCTCCAGTGCTTATTGTTAATGCCCACTGCTCCAGGCATGTTTAAAGTTCAATTCCCTGTACTTTCTCCAATTAACCTGGTGAACTTGGGGATCCTGAGGCAATGTAGCAACTGCCTCATGTACACTGACAACTCTCTCTTCTTACCTCCCAACACTCAAAACTTGCAAGAGATGCATTTATATATCCACATTGGAAGCCACACACTCTCCAGCCAAGATCAGAATAGCTGGTCAGGAGAAGAAGGTCATCATTTGCACCACACCACATGGAACACATAGCCCTCCAGAACACACACCAGGACTGCATTTACATAAAAACACAAACCACACACACACCTTCGCAGAGGCTCTCACTAAAAATCTACCCAAACAGCAAAATTCCCCCCAAGGCAGAAACGCACTCGACCACTACAACACAACACTAATCACAAGACACATAACTCTCCTAAACAGTGTGCCACTCAACCAAAGCCCCTAAGGCAAATCAGCATGCCCAACACACTAGTCATAGGTGACTCAATGGTGAGGCACACTAATGTCCCACTCACTAGGTTGAATAAGGAGAAAGTAACAGTCAGCTGCCTGTCAGACACTAGGATCTGCCACATAACACATGCACTCAGGTCCCTCAGCAACAGGTACAAATATGACTCTGTCATTGTATATGTGGGTGTAAATGACTTGAGACATACCTCCCTGGACTGCATGAAAAGAGACATGGAGGAGCTCTCTGATTATGTAGCCCAGGCGGGTATGATCCTAGTCCTGAGCAGCATCCTAACATCACCCAGAATGATACCACAGTACAAACAGAAAATGATTTATTTCAACAACTGGCTAAGTTTCTGGTGTCATTCTAAAGGGATCCAGTATCTGTCTGCGTGGGATGACATGATTGATAGACCTCAATGCTTTGCCAGAGATGGCCTGCATCTGTCATCCCTGGGCTTCCGGATGCTGGCCAAGGCTTTTGCCACCCCTATAGAGTCTTTTTTAGGTGGTGTTCCAAAGACCAAATTACCACCGTAACAGCTACAAAGAAATTCAGTCTGAGGGTAATGCTGCTCCAATAGTCAACTCTTCCCTGGTTAGATCTGACCACAAACTAATCACCTTGGAAATCCACATCCCTCTCACCCCCCCCACCTCCACAAAGGTAACCACCATGAAAAACTTCTCCAAAGCTAACTTTGGGCAACTAAAAACAGAGGTGGCCAATTTCATTGTACCCATGCAAATGGAGATAGTTGCATGACTGACGAATCATACACCAATGCACTGTACGAACACGTACACAAATGCATGGATCTCACCATACCCAATAGAACTAAGACATTCTCCACCAAAAAAAGGAAGCCAATCTGCTGGTCTCCCTGCCATAAACAAAATCTACAACAGAAGGAGGTAACTGATGCAGAATAAGGTGAAATCCCAAGATTGGAAAAGCTCCCTAATCAGCCGCAACAAAAAGTTGAGATCCCTCATCAAATCCTCTAAAGCTACCTATGAAAACAGAATTGCAGCAGATAGTAAAGACAACCGCAAGGCCTTCTATAGTTATGTAAAGAATCTCCACGGCAATACCCAGATTTGCTCTGAGCTACTGCACAATGGTAACTCCTATTCCGAGCCAACAGATATTGCCAATATACTGGCCGACAGATTCAGTGCTAACTTTACCCCTCTCTCCACCCTATGGGACCAGTCACAATACCAGTAGATTTTCAGGAACCCAGTATTACTGCTGCACAGGTTAAAACAACACTGTCCAAGGCCAAGAAAACAGCTTCTATGGGACCTGACAATATCCCTGGCTGTGTTCTACACAAACTACAGAGTGAACTGGCACCTGACCTGTGTGCCCTGTTCAATCACAGCCTCACCTCAAGCTTTGTCCCTGCCGAATGGCACACTGCTACATCATCCCTCTCTGCAAAGGAGGAGCGACTACAGACCCTGGGAACTATTGTCCCATTAGCACTATGAGTATGATATGCAAAGCTATGGAACACATCATCATGGACCTAATAAACAAGGATATAGGGAATCTCCAAACTCTGGATCCCACACAGTTTGGTTTTGGGAAGGGTAGATTATGCCTGCTCAACTTGGTCAACTTCTTTGAGTCAGTCACCAGAGCTGTGGATGAAGTCAAGGTGGTTCATACAGCCTACCTTGATCTGGCCAAGGCCTTGGATACAATTCCCCACTCATGAATCATAGAAAAACTGGGTTGCAAACTGGCTTACAGGTAGAACCCACAGTGTGAAAGTAGCTGACTCCAACTCAGACTGCTGACCAGTCACTAGTGGAGTCCCACAGGGTTTAGTCCTGGGTCCTCTCCTGTTTGGTATTTATTTCTCTGAAGTCCAGGCCAATATGAACGGACTCTGGCTGACAAAGTTCAGAGATGATTGCAAGTTGGGAGCTATTATTAACTTCCCAAGTGATGCTGACATCCTACAGAAAGACCTCAGTAAGACCAACGACTGGTGTTAGAACCATGGCTTTAAGCTCAATGCCAAAAAATGTGTTGTCATCTCCTTTGGGAAAAACCCGGTTCCCATGAATTACCACATCAATGGTAGTCCACTGAACACAGAAGACATTATAAGAGATCTGGGAACACAGGTTGACAGCAACCTCTCTTTTGACCACCACATTGCTACTGTGGTCAGAAAGTCCTTCTATGTGGCACATCTCATTACTAAGGGTTTTGCATCCAGGAAGAAAGAAGTCGTTGTCTCCCTCTATTCTTCCCTCATTAGGCCAGTCACTGAGTACAATGCCCCATTTGGCATTTACCTAACTAAAGACCTGCAACAACTGGAGATACCACAAAAGTACCTCACAAGGCCTTAAACATTTGTCCTATATGGACAGACTAAAACAACTCCAACTATTTGCTGTCTCATATCACCTACTTAGAGGTGATCTCTGCTTGACTTACAAAGCCATGTCTGATCCAGCTCTGTTAGAAATTCTACATCTAAAAAAATCCCAATCCCTGTGCACCACATGCTCCAGAGACCTCATCCTCATTACCACAATCAACAGAATATGCTGGAGGGACAGGTTCATAACCCAGAGACTGCCCATGCTATGGAATAGACTTCCCATACATATCAAGCAGAGCACCTCACTGGCCCTCTTCAAGAGAAATCTTGATGAGTTGAAGGGAAATAGAAAATTCACCCCAGGGATCACTCCAGTGGCTTTACTCGACAGATGCACTGGGAACTACAGTCAGCTGGCACAATGCCAGGGTAATCATATGGGCTAGGCTTGTAAAGGCTAAAGGGCCATTAGTCTAGAACACACCTATGAACCTAAGAGGGCTAAAAGCATTAGGGGTCATATTGAAAATAAATGTGAAAATGCCATTTAGTTACCTAGAGGCACTCACAAATGTGCCCCCCGGTAGCAGATGCTGCCCCTTGAGTTGTTCTGATCACTTATAGTACCCCAGCTCTGAAAAGTTCTACAGTAACATAGTCCCAGTGAAATGTGATATTGAGAGTTTTGCAATTGCTTTTATGAGGGCAAGATCATTGATTGCACAACCCTTGTCTGAAATTAAATCAGAAATCCTCAGAAATCTGCTGGCTAGACACCATAATGATTCTCTAAAGCACAGTGGTTTTACATTTCTGGTTTTGGGCGAAAGTTTTACTGAATCTTTAGCTGTAATAAAAATGCCCTAACAGACAAACATGAACTATCCTGGCAAATTAAACTTAAAACATACACAGCCTCATGGCTAAATACTAGCTTCTCTATTAAAAATATTTTATCTGTTAGGAAACTCAGTCACAAAGTGTACTACTGATGATTCTTGGAATTAGCTGGACTAATTTTCTATTAAAGAAGCATCCAGGTCGCCACAAGAATACTGTTTAGCAACTGACAACAAGACTGAGCTAAACTGTCTCAACAAGATGCTGTGATGACCATCTACCATATCATTTCAACTACAGTTCCAGGACACATTCACAATTATGATCTTGTTATATATCAGGTAAATTTCTGGAATTTTTAATTTAAATTAAAATTGTGACGATGTTATATTGGTTTAAGAACTGCAGTTTTTGGCATCAATGTTAGTTGACAGAGGAAATCATCACTACCTTTTGGATAACATGAGGAATGCAATATTACAAGGGAGTAGTACAAAACTTTGGCCCATTTTAGGTAGATCCCCTGAAGAACTTTTGTTTTTTAAACATTATGTCCAGAGTACAAAATAGGAATCATGCTATGATTTAACCCTACAATAAGGATCCATTTACAATTAGTGACATTCTTAACAGAACATAGAATCTCACTTTTTTATATGATTTAATGGAAAACTAAGTGAGTCTCTGTTGGTGGTTTATAGTAAAGGTAGGAGTATTAAGAACTTACTTTACAATGAAAAAGGAGGAGGTTCTGTTAATTTGAATTGCAGTAGAAGTAGAATGCTGAATTGTGGTAGATGTAAATGCTGCAAGTACTTCAGTGATGGCCCTTATGTGAGAGTTGATGGGCATAGTAGAACTATATCTTGCCCAGGGCACTGTAACTATAACACCAAGAGGGTAGTCAGTTTTGGCATCTATATTTCATTCATAGCAAAAACAAAAGGAGGCATTGTGACAGAATTTACAACCACCTATATGATATACAAAAAAATAAATAAATAAAAAATCTAGGAATGCCCTATACCAACATTCTGTTAAATATGAGAATTTCAAAAGATTTTTACTTTTCCTCATCAATATGATGGATTCCATAGAAAGAAGGAGAGATTGGGAACCCCATTTGGAATACAATGACCTCATTTGGCAGTTAAGGTTAAATGTAAGGTACCTTGTTTGAATAACCACATCTCAATTTCTCATGTTCTTAAGATAAAGGAATTTAGTTTGTGATCTGTAATCAATTATGTCTATCATTAATTTATTGATTTTGTTATTTTTTTGCAAAATTTATTTTGTGTATGTTTAGTGCTAGTGTATTATATTGTTTTATTCAGGGTAAGAGTTTTATTTAGATAAGATCTTGAATGTTTTTACTTCCCTTTTTACTTATCTATTTATTTGTTTACATTTTATATTTGAATGTAATTCTTAACATGTGTTACAGTCACATTTATTTATTTATTTTACATTTGTTAACCGGGGGTGTCTGACTGAGCCGAAAAGGCCTTTTTTCAGCAGAGGCCCGGGGAGAAAAGCTCCACAAAGAAAAATTACAGATACATTTAGTTATTTAGAAATGATCAGTATACACACAAATTACAAAAGACATGTTTTTACAGTGGTATGTGGCACATCAACACTTACAGTGGAGAGAACAAACAAAAAAATATTAATTTAAAAATAAAGGTAATTAATAGATTTGTGGTGTACAGCTGAAATTTGGAACATAGGTAGAATACATACATAGTACACAGGTACAGTACATACATTGTAGATTAGCCAGTGTTTGTGAGTAAGATTGAAAACCATGATCAAGTACTCTATTTTTAGTAAGTATACCTTATCCGCTTTCACTAGCCTGGAGAGCAGTTATGGCACTGTCAACTTTGCTTGAGATGTTGTCTGATGAGGTCTTTAAAAGAGGCTTTGGATGATGTGTTTCGAATGCTAGTGGGGGCAGAGTTCCATTTTTTAGCCACTGAACTACTATATAGCACATCTCCAAAGCTATTGTAGCTGTTGGTGACTTCTAGTAGTAGTTTGCTTGATGATCTAAGAGGCCTTTTGGCTGAGTGATGTACTAGGTTTTTGAGGGCAGGACACTTATTAGGGAGGTAATAGATAGAATGACAGAGGCAGAGCTAATTGTAGGTTAGGAGGTTGGGCAGTTCAAGCCAGTGGAGCTGTCTCAAAGCAGTACAGTGAAGAGTTCTATATGAGCAATTTGCAGCAAAGTGGGCAATTCTGTTATAGCAGGCTTCCATTTTACTTAGTTCAGTTTTATTGAGATTAGTCAGAATGGGAGATGCATAGAGAAGGGTGGATAGAAGTTGGGAGCCAGCAATGGCTGATCTTGTGTTGTTGGTAAGAAATGGTTTGATACGGTAGAGTGATCCCAGTTTGGCATGTACTTTTTTAATAGTTAAGTTGAGATAGGAGTCTATGGTTATTCCTAATAGCTTAGCCTGTGCCACTGGAGCGATTGCAGTAGCATTTGTGGAGTAGATAGTGAATTGACTGTTATCAGTGTTCTTGTTAGAACTGGTTATAATCATAAACTGAGTTTTCTTTGGATTGAGGATAAGTTGGGCTTTGGTAAGGTAGTTTTCAATGTCAGAGAATGCTACTTGAGTTGTTTGCAGGAGGGTGGGAATGTTTTGTGCAGCACAGATTAAGGTAGTGTCATCTGCATACTGAATGATAGATGCATACTGTATGGAGGTATGGAGGTCATTTGTAAAGACTGTGAATAGTAGTGGTCCTAAGATATAACCCTGTGGGACTCCTATAGTTATGGGCAGCTGAGGACAGAGATAATTTTCCCATTTCACAGCTTGGTATCTGTCGGTTAAGTAGCTTTGGAACCAGGTAAGAGTGGAATGTGATAGATGATATTGGTTTAGTTTGTTTAGTAGGATTTGGGGTGAGACTGTGTCAAATGCTTTGGACATATTCAAAAAAAAGAGTTGACACCTGTAGGCCTTCATTTTTGAGACAGTTTACTGTGTCTGTGAAGCAGAGGAGGGCTGTAGTGGTACTATGGGCAGGTCTGTAACCATGCTGAGTAGGTGACAGGATGTTGCAGTCTAGGAGATAGTTTAGCATCTGGGTATGGATGCATTTTTCTAGGATTTTGGCCAGGAGGGAGAGGAAAACAATGGGTCTGTAGTTATTAAGTTCAGTGGAGGTCCCACCTTTATGTATGGGTGTAACATAGGATATTTTCCAGAGTTTGGGCACATAGTTTTCAACAATTGATCTGTTTATGAGAGTGGAGACTGGGATAGCAATAGCATCTGCTGTAAGTTTCAAGAAATAGCTGGGGAGTAGGTCGGCTGCTGTTGATGAGGTTTTTAGTTTGGACAGCATGCTTTTGATTGAAGTGGTGGAAACTGTTTTGAGGGTAAAGCTTGTATTAGTGTTATTTGTGTTGGGGGGCTAGTGAGGAAGGAACTGTCCTGTGATACTAAGGATAGAATTGAGTTCACAAAGTGGGAGTTGAATTGTGTTTCGATGGGAACTTTAGTGTCAGGGGTGGTTGGTTTGGGGGTAGCCTTTTGGGTGGATTTTAGTAGCTGGTTCATATTTTTCCAAACTTTCTGGGGGTTGTGTTGGTATTTTGTTTGTAATGTTGTATAGTAGGATTTTTTGTCCAGCCTAATGCATTTTTTTGCAAGGTTGCGCAGTTCTTGGTACTTAGTTAGGCTTTGTGTTTCTTTGTTTTTTTTGATAATAAAGCCAGGCAGTGTCTCTGGACTTGAGGATTTGTTTGGTTTCTTTACTGAGCCAGGGGTTTGTAGAGGTTTTAACCTTGATTTTGTGCAATGGAGCAACAGTGTCTAGGTATTGTAGAAATGTTTTTCATTTGTTTGCTGGCATATTATGAGAATTATTCACTGGTTGAGGCATTATATTTTATTTTTTTAGTAGCACAATGCATGTTCATTGTGTTTGCTTTAATGAATCAACAGTTTAGTTGTGTCATTTATTGGTCAATCAATTAACTGTAAGTTGTTTCTATATAAAGTGTGCGTCTTTACTGAATATAGAAGCTGTGTTTTTAATGGTTTAACTGTGATGAAGTCCTCTTGGTGTGAAGGATGGAAGCGCTTAGTTGATTAAAGGCTTCGTTTTCCAAATTATAAATATTAGTTACAGATAAAGTGCAAATTACAAATGCAGAATTAAATACCCAATGCAAATGTAATAAAAACATAATTATGTAACATACATAAATTAATAAGGCCAACAGTAGTAGAAATCTAACAAATCAAGTATAAGTAATTCAAACAGATAACAGTAATAGATGAAAACATATCACAGGAAGAGGAGAAAGAAACATTGTATATCAAGGAGAATCAAGTCATCTGTGAAAGTTATAAGAGATGAAAAGGACCAGGAAGGCAGAGATTTTTGGTAGACACGATTTTGATAGATTTTAAGATTGTGAGTAATTTATAAAATAATGTAGTGTATAGTTAGGAGAAGACAAGGAATAGAACAGGGGAATGTAGGTTAAGGGAAACCAGAGCTAATTTGGTGTATGGCAAGAATATAACTGAGTTTTAGAGAGGTGTTTTCTAATCCTATGTTTGAAGTTATGAAGAGTGGGATGAATCTTAAATGGAAAGTAATGGTTTTCCAGATGTTTGCAACATAGTTACCATAGAGCGAGTCCTCTGCAGAGTTCTTGGATGTGGTTGTTTTAAGGAGAGACTGAGTACTAGGTCTTGTGGTGGAGTAGTGCACAGTATTTTAATGTCAGGACTATTTTCGGGTTGATACAAGTTCTAGTTGGGTGCTATCATTTGAGGTAATGGAAAATGACTGTTTATTTTCCTTTGCATTTTTAGCGGTAGAAAATATAACTTCAGTTTTGATAGGTTGAAGGAGGAGTTGGGACTTAAATAGCCCAGATTTGACAGAATGGAAAGAGTCTTGAGTAATTTTTTTAGTAATGGAAAGGGAGGGGCTGAGTAGATGAGGGAAAGTCATCTGTATATTGGATGATAGAGATATCTCTTGAGGCACTGTGAAGTGAGTTAGCATATATGTTGAAAAGTAGTGGACCAAAACTGGACCCCTGTGAAGAATATGTTTATTGCATCTTTACTGCCGGAAGTGTACAAGAGATGTAGTTATGGAACCATGATAGAACAGACTGAGAGAATTTTAAGGAGGCAAGTTATAATAGAAGTTTTTGATGTAAGACAATGTCAAATGCTTCTGATAGATCAAGAAAGATAGATGAGACAAGGTGGCCTTTGTTCCTTTCACTGTTGATCTTGTTTGTAAAGCTGAGAAGAGAGCAGTTGTGGTAGCATTCTTAGGTCTGAAGTCATTCTGGATATTTAAGATTATTTGTAGTGATATAGTTCATAAATTATTTTTATTTTCATTTTGTTTTTATTTATTCTTTGTTGACCAGGTTAGTCCCACTAGGCTAATGGCCTCTTTTCAGAAGAAATCTGAAGTGGTATTTGTGCTACTAGGGGAAAATTGGCTAGGGAATCAAGGAACTTCCCCTAGTCATCATTGTGTCAATGGGACCTATTTTGAAGGAGTACTTCCTGTTTCCATTCCAGGTACAGAGGCATCCTGTTTCTATTCCAGGCACAGAGGTGGCCTGGTGAAACAGGGCGAGAGATGGAGAGAGAAGGAGATGATGATGTGGTGAAAGAAATGAAGGAAAAAGCAAATATTGAGGCAGGAGAGTGTGTGCAGGATTCTGAGGAAATGTTTGAAAGAAACCTGCATGATGGAGATGAGTCAGCAAATGATGGATGTATAATTACAACCCTCCAGTCGGGAGGATTATGGGATGATTTACTTAAAGAAATAGTGGTGCAGAGTGAGATAAAAAAATAATGCCTTGTTTTCTGGGGGGGGGGGACATTATGGAGAAAATACAAAGGGAGGATGCACAGACAATCATGGAGAATAGTGATGCGATAGAAAAGAAAAGATATGCAGAGAAAGTAAAAGACAGAAGAAAATGAAAAATGGAAGTGCATGGTAAGAATTCAAAGTAAAGAAGACAAAGAAATGGACAGATATGAATTGTGGGACAATTTAATAGCTCCTATGGGTGTAAAAGCACATGAGGTAAGAGCATTTATTTTTATTAAGAAAAAGACATTTTGTGACAAAGAGCATTTATTCATATTAACAAAGAGACATTTTGTGACATTATATTTGAGACTGTTTTTCAATGGAAAATTTTCCTGGAGAGTATAAAAAAAAAGAAAGACTGTAGCCGATAGAATCTTTATGTGAAAACAGAAAACAAAAAGAAGATTCATGCACAATTTTGAAAATAGGTAGAAAGAAAGACTTTGAAAGGGCATTTGAAAGAGTTATGTAAAGAACTACTGGACATTGCAAAGGTTTATGACAAAAGGAGTTTATGGACTGGTTGATGGGATTGTAATATTATGTTAAAAATAGAAAGAACAAAATATATACATATACCAAGCATGATGAATGTGGAGGGGAACAGGGATGCTGTAATATACTGGGGGCAATCCAAAACATGCTTTTTTAGAAATGAAGGACATCTGATAAGTAACTGTGACAAAAGAAAATGTTACATTTGTGGGAAATGGGACAGGATGAAAAAATGTGAACTGAAATGTTATAAATGTAACAACATTTGACATTAATGAATGGACTGCAAAAATTAAAATAATAGTAAGGAAAAAGAAGAAAAAAGGGAAGAAAATGAACAAAGAAGAAATTTTAAAGGTAACAGAAATAAAATAAAAATCAGATAAAAAATAACAAAGAGGACATAGAAGAAGGTTCTGAAATAAGCGATGAAGAAGACAAACTGTGAGGTAGTAAAAAGAAAAAAGTCTACTGATAAAAGGGTAAAAGACAGAAAAAAATTAAAGGGTTAAGTACAAAAGAAAAAAGAAAGGAAGTGACTGAAAAATAATATATACAGCTAAAAATTTGGACCTAGTGTAATGGTTAAGGTATTTGACTCAAAGACATAAGGCACAGTGTTTGCTTCTCACCTTTAGGAGGGAAATTGGCTAGGCTTAGAGTGGCCTATTAAGAAAGCTAGTCTAGTAATTAGCTATCAACTTATGAAACCACGAATCTAAGGAAAATGGAATATGAACATTTTAGATTGCTTTCTGTAAATGTGAATAGTATTAAGAATATAATAATAAGAAAAGTGATTTTGGAGTGGTGTAAGACATGTTACATAGATGTAATTATATTAGAAGACACAATATTTTTAACAAATGAAGAAATATTACAAACAAAGAAACTATGGGGGGAAAGATTATCTGGAATTTGGGAAATGAAAGATGTTCTGGAATAGCCATATACCCATAAGTATATATAATTATAACATTATATGCTTATACTAATTGTAAAAAAAAGAAAAAGCTTGTTTCATCAGATTTTAGACCATGCAGTGATAAATATGAATATTATAACATCAGGAGACTTTAATTGTGATTTAAGAGGTACGAGTAGAAACAAAAGGAATGATACAAGAAAAATATTAGAAGTTATAAGATGCGGTAAGTTAAAACTTCGGGACAAAAATTCATGGACTTACAAAAGTGGTATGTATAGAACTTAAATAGATTATTTTACCATATCAGAAAGTTTAATTATAGGAGAAGGGGAGGTAGTTGAAACAGTATTTTCTGATTATCTTGCAATATAGCTAGAGATAAAGGAAAACAAGGAATATATAAAAATAGGCAAAGGCATAGAAAGGATAAATGAGAAAGCATGGAATGAAAAAGGAAAGAGATTAGTAATACATTCATGGAATGATCACTATGAGAATGTTTTATAAAAACTGGTCTGAATGGTGGATGATATTTAAGGAAAAGTATAAAAATGTTTTACAGTGACAATATGATGTGAAAAAAGTAGAGAAAGAAAAGTGCAAAAGAACATATAATGATACATTAGAACATTTAAAACATAATGATAGAAAGTAATTGGACAAAGAAAAATAATTATATGAAAGAAATAAAGAAAAATGCAAGAATTGTTATATAAGCAAAGATATTTTTACAAGAAAAAAGAGAAGCATCAAGTTACTTAAGCAGATTAGTAAAGGAAGATGGTAGAGTAATGAAAGAAATAAAAATGTAAAAAGAGAAACAGTAAGAACTCAGGAAAAGATTATAGTGTAGTACAACAAAAGAAAAAAAGGTAGTGAAAAAACATGGAATGAGTGTGATAAAGTATTAGGACAAGTAAATGTAGATTTGGCTGTAGGTCCAGATGGAATAGGGTATGAAATACATAAAAATTTAACAGATTGGCAAAACAATATTTTTAAAGACTTTGAATGAATGGTTAAATGAGGGTTTTATGTATAAAGAATTATGTACTAGAATATTTAAATTCATTTGGAAGAATGATGATAGAAGACAATTAAAAAAACTGGAGACCAACAGTATTGAATAATAATGATATTTAAGAATATAATACAAAAGTGATTTGAAATTAAAATGGAAAATATTATGGTAGATAGCATACATAGTATAAAGGGGAAGTGTTGTCAAGAATTATTAATTATAGAGAAATTGTGGATGATATTCTGAATAGAAAAGAAGATGTGAAATCATGATAGGAGTCCTTAATAAGGCATTTGATACAACTGGACATGAAATCATATGGGTAACAATGAAATACTATAATATAAATGAAAAAGTTAGGAAATTATGTATTTCAGTGTATAGTAATAATAAATCAATGGCTGGTTAAGCCAATAGGTACATGTGAAGAGTGGTGTAAGACAGGGATGTCCAGTGAGTTGTATACTCTTTGCATTAGTTATGAATGCAATAGTATGTGAAATAAATTTTAAAATGAAGGAGGCAGGGTATATTATATGGAGTTCTAGATTAAACCCAATATAAAGGAAGGAGGTTTATGGTTAATTAAAAAAGTAGTATACACTGTTTCATTAAAATTGTACAAAGTGTTAAAGTGGATAGAAAAAAAGATAAGAGATAAGTTGTAAAACTATATAAATATAAATATGATAAATTTTGCAGTATGGAAAAAAAGGGAAAAGGGAAAAAGAATGTATAAATGAATAACTAAAATGTTACCAAGAAAAATATTTTTGTGGAAAATAAAAATTGATGATATAGAAAAAGATAGAAAAGTATGGTATAAGGGTACAATGGTATTAACATGTAAAACCATGGGGAAATCAAACATGAAAAAATTAAAGCTATAAAAATAAAAAGCAAATGGTGTAATCAGAAAGTAGAGAATGTCAGGATTCTTAGTGGAGAATGGTAATAGGTAAATTGCCAGTAAAAGGAAATATGCTATATAAAAAGAACATTGATAGAATACATTTACTTTGTCAAGAAGAAGAAACTATGCCAGATGTGTTTTTGAAATATAAAACAATAAAAAAAGTTTTGAGGAAAACTATTTAAATAAGATTTTTAGAAGATATAAAAGAAGTGAATAAAATAAACATGAATATGATTAAATATAGATGTTATAAGAATAGAAGTCAAGAATACGTTAAAAAAAATAGATAAAGGTAATTTTATGTCATGTGGGTTATATGGAATGAAAAAAAAAATAAATGAAATTATGTTTAATGGTAAATGGATTTTTAGCAACAATATTAAGTAGAATCAGATCATGTTTATGGAAAAAGGACTTGTGGTCTAATAAGGATGAAAATTTAGTATGATTGTAAAGGAAATGATGAATATGTGCAAATATACTTGTATATCTGCATATCCATGCATTTTTAAATATTTATAAATATGGAAATACAGTATGTTGTAAGAGTTCTTTTTCTATCTAAATAAATTACCCCAATTCTTTCCTATAGGTGCTTTGAGATCTTTTACATCAACCTGAGCTACCACCAACTCAGGTAGATGGGGTCGTGGTTTAAAATCTTATTTTAAGGATGACACACTCATTAGTGCAGCAACCCCTTATGTTGCTCTGCAATGTCAGCAATTGATCTACCCAGTTTGGGAATAGAACCCACTGCATTCTGCACAAAAGGTGCACCACTGACACTGCATAATTAGCCAGTAGAGTGTATTGCTATGGACTGATACTTTGAAAACTCTCTGGATGTACCTCTTTTGTGTAAGGGAATGATATATTATGTTTTCCAAAGAGTAGGGATTTGTCTTTCAATGGAGTGGTTGATAAGTAAGGCTAATGGATATAACAGTGATTCTACTGCAATGTTAATATATTGTGAAGAAAGATTATTTGCAGCTAAGGTAGAAGGTTTGGGAACAGAGTTAAGTCCAAAGTATGTCTGGATCAAATGGCGACATCACCTGCTCTTTTTTGGTCTATCAAGTATAAGAATATTATAGCCAGGGGGGACTCTGTTCATTCATCATTTTTAACTAGGTTTATGTAGTGATGAATAAGTCAGGAAAGTAGTTTGCTATTAATAAATGGATGTCTTAGATTTTAGAGTTGGGACTTGGCTCATGGCTTTCAAGAAAAGGATGCTAGAATGTCTATTTGTGAAAGAGTGCAGCTGGAGCTGCCATTGGTCAAATGGAAGCTGGAGGTTACTGCAATTAGTTAGGCCAGGGGATGATATATATATATCTCCATATGGAGATAAGGAGTTAGAAGTGAGGTAATTATTAGTTGGTCAGTTTTGTTTTTTGTTTGGTATTCTTTGTGGTGGAGGTAGAATGTATAGAGAGGAATTTTTGAGAGATGTTATTAGTATTGTAAATTTGTTGATATCTTTAGGAAAACAGAGAATGAGGGGTAGACTGGAATAGTTTGTCTGATATGTTCTAACATTTTGAGTTATTAATGTTTCATATCATCAGGGGTTTGTAGGAGACTTCTGATGATTCAGTACTGTATAGTTTGAGTTAGTAAAGTTAGCAGGGATGGAGCATGAAGAAATGGAGAAGAATACTGGTTGTTATCATAAATGAATTCACAAAAAGTAGTAGAATCCTTAGTGATTGTTAAGGAGAGGATGTGAAGTACAAGTTGTAATGATATGAGATGTGGATAACTGCTTATTGGAAGAACTGAAGAGGTGTGGAGCAATTAAGAGTATAAATGCAGTTTATGTGGGGATGGAGGGAACTGGAGGTATGATAGGAGACTGGACTAAGCCTGGACAGAGCGAGTTGCATTAGAACAGGTAGCACAATCTGCAAAAAATTATCTGTTTTACTGCAGAAAACCCTAGGTAAGTTAAACTTCACTTACTGGTTTTGTTATCCTTAGTACACTTATTGAATACTGACAAGGATATATGTTTAAAGCAAGAAGTTACTGCTGGAGAAATAGTTATAATTAAGTCTTCTTGCAGGTGAACTTAGTAAAGATATAAAGGGGGAAAAAACTGTTAGCTTCCAACAACTGAGAGTTCAATTTTAATAAATATTTAACAGAAAGGTAACATGCCTATTGAGGTTCCTTTACACTTGATAGTGAATGACCTGCTTGGTATGTAGTTTTGGGGTAAAACAATGACTTTCTTTACAGGAGGAGTTTCAAAATTAAGTATAATTCTTCCTGAATTGTGATATTGGCAGTGAACTTAAGCTGTGGAGAAAGTATAAAAGTATATCAAAAAGATAATAAAAGCAGCATAAATTACTTTAGTGAGAGACAAAACAAACTGTGATCTCTAACATGCTAACAACAGCAGCTTCAGTCATTTAAGACTTATATAATTATATATTACATAATGCTTTTTCTGATTAAACTGCACTGATCTGGTGTTTTGAAGATTTCAGACACAGGTAATAAATATGGTGAGTATGTGTACTTTCTTGATCTGTGGTCAAAATGGTGAATGAAAATGTTTTCTAACATCTTAGTGAAAAAGAATTGCTATTTTGTTGTAAGAGAATTCACACAAGAGTATTTGCCACATGTTTAGTCTGAAATCTGATAATTTTTATGCATTAAGTATATTAAGAAAAAAATAATAGTTGCAAATTACTTTAAAGCACGTCAGAGCTGCACGGCTGGTGGGGCATAGCAACTCCACCCCTAGGCAACAGGAACAATGGTTCCCATTGAGCACCAGTGTAACTGCCACCAGTTTCAGTAAACTCTATCTGATATGCTATTCTATTATCCCTCTCTAAATATAGCATTTTTTTATCATAATAGGTTGTTAAAATAGTATAACAAACTTACCAGACATTTGGAAGGTAGCTAGCTGACTGTTTTCTGGCAGAATTTAAATAACAAGTAAAACACCTAAATAGGGCAGCTAAGCAATCTTTCTACACTCAACAACATAAGAATCACCAGACCAACCCCAAGAAGTAGCCTTCTAAATCCTGGCAAAAAAAAAAAAAACACACCATCAGCTTCCAACCCAAATGAAAGTCTAGCATCTTAGATAACCCCCCACTTTATCAAAATGGTCACATCTCTGCTCAGCAATAAATTGAATCAAACCCCAAAACCCCCTATGCAAACAGATATAGGACCAAACACGTTTACCTTCTGACCAGTCCCCAATATATTTATATTTATATATCTCCAATAAGTAGAAAACACTACTCTAGTTCCAGATAATCTGCCCTCTGAGGTCATTAAGGCAGCTACAAAAGAGGCGGCTTATCCAGTTTCAGTACTAATAAATCACTCATGCATGGAAATCGATGGACCCAAACTCTGGAAAAAAAGCATCATCGTGCATAAAAGTGGCCTTTGTACAGACTTATCAAACTACAGACCCATTGCAATTCTCTCACCACTATCAAAATCCTAGAAAAATGGATATATACATACATACATGCATACATACTCAGTTGGTGGAACACTTAATAAAACTTACCCTCCTCTCCCTACTCAGCATGGCCTTAGACCCAACCAGAGCACCACCACAGCTCTTACTTTCATACATACAATCATCCAAGGCAGAAGTTCTGACAATCCAGTCTCTTCCTCTAGACCTATCCATGGCTTTCGATACTGTCTTTCACCAAAAACGTTTAAATACACACTCTTCATAAAGACTTAATACATTCAGACACCGATGGTTCCATAGTAACTTAACAAAGCGAGACAGGCTGTAAATTATTAGAATGAGTACTCCTTCTCCCTGCCCATAACAGTAGGGGTTCCCAAAGGATCCATTCTAGGACCTCTTTTATTTAATATATTCATCAATGATCCCCACTCAGCATCCCTACATGCCACAGTAGTACAATATGCAGATGATTCAACAATCAAAAACTTTAGAAATCTTACAAAAAACATCTTCCTTCTCTTCTATTGAAAACTGTCTCAAAAATTCACATTTCCCCTACAATGCCCCAAAACAAAATTAATATTATTTATCCCCAAACAGTACAACTTGCAGAAAAGCTCATCTCACAATAACCTCAAAAAATAAAAGTAAAATAGAACACATGGATCAGTTTAAACTATTAGAAATTATCTATGACTAAATGAAATTTGATAAAACAAGGACAAAAAAACATAAAAAATTAGGCAATCTCTACAGATCAAAGCCTTCCTCATAGAAACTACCAGAATAACTATTGCTACAGCTAACTACTCCCTAATCTTCTGTATGCAGCACCAATTTATGCCAACCTAGCCTCCACCCTTACCTATAAATTTTAACCGAGCTACAACAAAATAACAAAGTTTGCTACCAATATGCCAAAGAAAACTCACCACCGTCTGGCACTTAAATAACTCAACTGGCTTGAAATTCCATGTGCATTACATTTATCCCAGCTAGCAACAATTCACAAACCAGATGTATGCAGAAACTAACACAATCTCATCTGTTGCTACTCCCACAGTAGAACCTTAAACACTTTCGACAAAGCTCTGTTCATCATTACTGTGTCTCCTAACTATGGAACTCTATTCCTGCATACTTAAAGAAAACAGAGAATATGAAATCCTTTAAAGGAGAACAAAAACAATGTCCCACACAATCCCTGCTCTGCTCCTGCGACACTCAAGGGAAAATGACCTCTACCTCTCTGCTCCACTACAATAAACTTGTTTTTTTCCTCTCTACTACAGTACAGACAGACTTCATCTTGCACTCCTCCCTTACATTGTAACATGCTCAAAAAACATCCTTGACTGTATGACTATATGTTAGCAGAAATGCTTTTATTTTCTTTTTTCATACTGTTGACCACTAAAGTAAAACAAAGATAATCATCTAATTTTAGAGCCTTTGTATAAAGATATTTGTTTGTCACTTCTGTACCTTGCCCATCCAACCTCACTTTCTGTACAAATCATAGCATTATTTATATCGCTGTCTTGCATATGTAAAGTTATTTGGTGCATAATTCACAAGTGCGTGTATTCTAAGAAATGCATCTTTGTTCCTTATTTCTATTTTTGTTATTACTATGCTAATGGTGCTTTTCTCCTGGGCCACAGCTGGAAAGGGGCTTTGCCCAGTCAGACCTTCACAATAAAGATATGCAATAAGCAAGCAAATAAATAAATAAATATCTAAATAAATAGATAGCTGTTTTACATTATTTACACTTGTTACTCAGGGTAGAGCAATGATATTTTTTAACTTGCATTTGCTTTTCAGGCTAAAGCACTGATTTCCATTGACCTTTTTCAGACTCAGCTCAGGAGCTGTGTCTGGTTTAATGACCTGCTCAGAGTCACACATTTAGCGCATTAATAGCTCCTTTATCCTCACTGTTAACTGCTAGACATGCTCCTGGTATGCTTTATGTTAACTGTTTATGAGGTATAGCACCTAGTTTTATGTGAAGGCTGGTTCTCTCTGTTTCATGATACCTTTTGCTTTATTTATAGAGATTTCATTATAGCTATGTGGTTGTCACTGTGCTAGGATTCCTTATTATGTTTTAAAGAATCTAACATTTATTTTTTTCTGCTCAGATGCTTAATTACCTTTTATTCTGTCTGACAAAGTATAAGGACGTTTAATTTTGCAAATTAGAGGCATCTTGTAACAAATACAATTTACATATCTAGTTTGCTGAGAACGATAAGTGAGCAAGATTTTATGAAAAATATTGACTTGATTTTTTCCTTATTCCAAAAAGCCTACAGGTAGTGCATGTGTTTATTTGCAAGTATTATTAAAATAATTTGCCCTGGTGTGCTTTATAATATTTAATACTGAGTTTAACACATATAATGAATATTTTCTGAATTAACTATTGCTGTTTGAGAAAATATGACTTCATCAGTTGAGCTGTTTTCTTTTCTGTGTCTGCTTGTGTCATTAAGAAATATTTGATTTCCTGACAAATATAGAAGTATATGTAAATCACACATTCCATTATAAATATATAAGTATATGTAATTATAAAAATGTTTTATATGTTGTATTAATTTATAAATTTCCAAGAATTATACAATATCAACATAAAAATGGTCGAGTATATTTTTATATTCTTTCATAAGTTTTGCAAACTGTCAGTTCCAACATCTGGACATGGAATAGCATTGTCTCCTTGGAATGCAGTAAAACATGGTTTACAAAGTTCTACTTAAACTATACTAAACTTGAGGACGGTTCATCTAGAAAGGGTATCTGTATAGAGAGTATGCTCATATTTATATAGCCCATCTGGATCAGTGCACTACCCCACTTAATAAATAGTAAACATGTAAATAAAAAATAAAATATTAATTATTTTGTTTACCTTAATAAATGAATGCTTTACACACTATATATATATATATATATATATATATATATATATATATATATATATATATATATATATTTAGATTCATATCACTTCACTGAAAGACCTTTTCCCCACTGTAGTGTGATCCTGGTGTTAGTATATATAGTTAGGGGGGTGGGGGGCACAAAGTTGGGTTTTACCAAATAATGTAAAAGAAAACCAGACAACAGAAAACCAAAACCCCCACAACCCCCTAACTATATATACTAACACCAGCATCACACTACAGTGGGGAAAAGGAGATATATCTTTGACTTAGAGTATTACTTGTTGGTGAAATGAGTTTTAGGTGAAATGAAGTTTAAGTGATTTGGTCTCAGTGAAATGGGTGTCAATGAAATGGTCTTTCAGTGAAGTGATACAAACCCATATATATATATATATATATATATATATATATATATATATATATATGTGTATATATATCTAAACATGTGTATATATATATATATATATATATATATATATATATATATATATATATATATATATATATATATACATATATACACACACACACACACACAGGTATTGTTGATCTTGTTCTTTTTCATTGTTTAAAATATGAACAAAAGGTATTTGTATCTGCTTTTTTAAGTGACAGAGCAATTAGGAAATGACAACATGAAGAAAAACGCTTGTGTAAGTAAAACAGCTTACTTACTGTCTGTAAAGAATGCCGTTTGTCTTTTAATCAGCCTGTTTTCTTGCTTCCCCTTCTCTTTTAGATTTGTTTGAAGTATTAGACCTTTTTTTGATGGGACAATGTGTTTTAAGCATAATTGAAGCTAGTTTAGTTGGATATACTATCTCCGTGAGGTTGTATGTTTCAATGTGTTCTTATTTCCTGTATTAGCGAAGTCAAAGTTCACTGAAGTTAAAATGGCAGTAATCGTACAGTTGATACACAGTGCAGCTGTTATTAGGCATCTGGAGATGGAATCTGCTGCTATTTTTTCTTTCCTTTTTTTTTCTTCTTTCTCCCTTTTAAAAGTTTGAAAGTAAGGGGGGAAATGAGTAAAAAAAGAGCTGAAGTAAATTTGTCATACAGTATCAGCTCGCGCTTATCAGCCTGTCTCAAAAAAAGGACAAAAAAAATGACTTTTTTCCCCTTAAAAAAATGTCAAAGTCCTATTTTTCATAACAGAAACACCAGGAAATGGGTAAATAGAAACAATATAAACACAATCTGAGTGAGAAAGTAAGGCAATCTGTGTAATCAACATGTTCCCACTAGTGACCATAACTAAATACACCCATTCCCTCCAACAGCAAGGAGATGAGCACAACACAAACAGAAGGAAGACACATAAGCAATGAACAACTAAAAAAAAATTAATTATAGCCATTACCATATACAACTAGAGAATAACAAGCATTTACTTTAAACATTATAACACCTATGTTATTGGCAATATATCTCAAAAAGTTAAATATGTGTTAATATAAGTATTCATTTGTGACAACTTAAAAAATCTTTTGAAGGTAGGATTGTGGTAGCGTTTAATACATATATATATATATATATATATATATATACATATATATATATATATATATATATATATATATATATATATATATATAAAATTGTGTGTGTGTGAGTGTGTGTGTGTATTTACGTACATATTTAAAGGATTAGGATAGTAATCCAATACCATATGTTATATATATATATTTTTTCCCCTTTACTTTTTTACCAACATTTGTTTTAAACAAGGAATTAAACTGGGAATAAATGAAAAAAAAAAAAAAACATGATAATAAAAAATAAAGACTTTTACCTTATAAGGTGACAGTATAATAGTGCCCTGTTTAGGTTGTTTGTCGAATGACATCAGATTAGAAAGACAAACAGAATAATATAAAATAAAGTTTACTTCTCTTTCATCTTTTTAGTATTTTTGTCCTTTGTTGTCCAATTGTTTTTAGATGCATGTCTCTTTAAACTTGTGATTGGCCAGTCCATATCTTCTATTTTATCAAGTATTTTATTTTTCTTAGTGTATTCCACAGCTTCTTCTAGGGTGTTGAAAATTTTCTGACCATCTGGGAAGGTGATCCTTAGTTTAGCAGGAAAAACAAGTTGAGCTTTAATGTTTATTTTCTTCAGGCTTTTGATGAAAGGTACAACTACTTTCCTTCTAGTCATAACTAATGAAGTGTAGTTGTTGTCAAATCATTTAGCTTAATTGGTGTGTTAGCCCAAGCTGACTTTAAAATTAAGACCTTGTCTTGACTGGACAGAAATTTAACAATAATGGATCTAGGCACTAGAGGGTTCTTTTTTAAGTTAGACGAGGAAAGAGACCTGTGGGCCCTTTCAATGCCAAATGAAGGAGCTTCCGGCAAATTCAGAGCTTTAGGCAACCAGTTGTTTAAGAAAAGCATCAGATTGTCCCCTTCTTCTTTCTCTGGGTTTCCATATATCCTGATGTTATTTCTACAGGACCTGTTTTCTAAATCTTCTATCTTCTCAGGTAAGAACGTGTTTTGCTTTAGCAAGAATTTTGTATGGCTTTCAGTTTCTGTCAGTCTTCCATCCACATCTACCACTGCATCTTCAATTGATGAAATCTGAGTAGATTGCTGTTTTAACATTTCATTAAGAAAATCCATTTGTTTTTTGCAGTCTTCTTTTATAAAATCCATGTTTGTTTCCAGTTTGTCTAGTTTTACAGAAAGTTCTTGGATACTCCCAATAATAGTCTGAAGTTTCTTCTTTATGGAATTTTCTTGTGAGTTCACTTTTGAGTGACTCATGATAGATGAATAGTCAAAAAGTACACTGACAGGAAAAATTTAAATGCAGGTTCCAAATTTAATTTTTTCACTCAAAGCGGTATCTGTACAGATTTAAGTATGTAATTCTGTTTAAAAAATCAATATTCTATAGAGAAAAAATAATAAAATCCTGTCAGAGAAAAATAACAAGAAGCAGAGCAAAAGCTTTTAGCTAGCCACCATCTTGGCCATGCCCCCTTGCATTAGAAATTTTGACAAGTCTAGTTTAGTACTTTGTATGCCAATATCATCTTTATACAACTACTTTTACCTTTATATATGTAATATATGCGTGTGAGCACACACAGATGCATGCATATATCTATAGAGAGTGAGAGATCGGTATTGAGCAGTTTACTGGTTAGTGTAATTATTAAACACTTATTAAGTGAAATCCTTCATGGAACAGGCACCATTGTTATGAGATTATATTGGATTATTATATGTCTGGGGATAAGACAGAAATAATATAACTTTGGATGTAATAGATGAAACCCAAGGATTAATAATTTAAATAATTATTTTGATTGATTCACTAATAATAAAACTGATTATCTCTACAGAATTATGTTTAATTGTTATATTTCTTATACTGGACATTTAAGATGGAGAATATTGAACAGAGAAGTGAGAGGGAATGAAGGAGGAGAGAGGAGGACTGGAAGAGAAAAAGAGGAATGAGAGGAATGGATGAAGGGACATAAAGAAAAATATGTAAATGTATGTGTGTGTGTGTGTGTGTGTATATATATATATATATATATATATATATATATATATATATATATTTTTTTTTTTTTTTTTTTTCAGTAAGCGACCTACTTTCCCTCAGCTTGAGTGACTTTAGTCTGGTGCAATACACTGTCATTTACAATAAGATCAAGTCTTTTGTAATCAGGCCTATAATTTATTTATTTATTTATTTTTATTTATTTATTTAAATTTGTTGACCGGGAGTGTCCGACTGGACGTGGGTCCATTTTCAGCGGAGGCCCGGGGAGAAAAGCTCCACAGTAAAATAAACAGACAGTAGTTACATTGGATTACATAGCGATTAACAATTTAACATAGAAATTACTTACAACATATTTACAGATGAAGAACATAGTACATCAGTATCTACTATACTATAATATATGTATATAGTAATATCTATTATGTAAATGGCATACACACATATACACATCTCTCTCTCTCTCTCTCTCTCTCTCTCTCTCTCTCTACATATATATATATATATATATGGGTTCACTTTATAATTTTAAAATACGGAAATACCGAATTTCAGTATTTCGAAATCATAAAGCTGAAAACTGAAAATTGCGAAAGTGCATAATCACGAATTCAAATAGCTCGAATTCACAGTTATGGCTTATGGTACATGGCATGCGGTGTTGGGAGTGTATTGTATACGGATGTAGGTGCAATTAAAGGTAAGTGACTGTTTTGTAAGGGTTTTGTGTGGGAGTTTGAGTGTGTCTGAATGTGTGGATGTATGTATATGTGTGATGTTTGTGTGTGTGCGAGGGACTGTGAAATGTGTGGGTGTGTGTTTCCTTTTTGTGTCTGAGTGATTTCGGAGTTAGTATATATAAATAGGGGGGTGTGGAGGGCACAGCCCTCCACATAGGGGCTGCAGGAGGGCTTGCCCCCCTGCTTACATGTAGTGTAGGTTTGTTTGTGTTTTTATGTTTGTGTGTGTTTTGTTTGTTATTGTGTGGGTTGGACAATGTATGTGTTATGTGGTGTATGGTTTGTATGTGTTCGTGATTGTGTGTTTCGCAATTGTGTGCTGTTGGGATTATGGACGTTCGACTTTATGATTTTGAAATACTGAAATTCGGTATTTCAGTATTTCAAAATTATAAAGTGAATCCATACACACACACACACACACACACACACACACACACACACACACACACACACACACACACACTGAGCAATGACAATTAACTATGAGCATTCAGTTTAACCGTAAGGGAAGGAAGTGGACATTTGTATTTTCTGAGGATGAGCATTGCAATCAATTTTATATTTTGCTGAGCTTGAATATATACAAATAAAATATTACACCTATCTCTTCAATATATGGCTAAGGAACTTAAATTTGCAACTATGGATTTTATAACCAAATCTAAATCAATATAAATGATGCTATTTTTTTAACTATGCATCTATAAATGTTATTATAGGTTCATATGCGAGTACTAGGTTAACTGCCTGAAGGGCCATTTTAAGCCTAGCCAATGACCTCAGATCAGACAGATAAAAAATGATATTTTGCAAACAGTTATTTAGGATGATACAGACAGAGAGACTTTTCCATTTGTTTATATTTTTTCTTTACCTGAGTTGCTTTTCCTATAGCTTTTTGCATTTACACACACACACACACACACACACACACACACACACACACACTCACACATGTATATTTATATATACATGCATGTATATGGTTTACTATCAAAACCTTGCAACACACTTGTGCAAGTGTTTGCTTATAATTTTGTAAACACTGCACATATATTTTTTAAATAAGATTTTACCCTTTTGCCTGTAGTTCAGCAACCCTCTCCATTTTAACACACTCATTTGTTCTTTTTTTCTGGGAATTTCACAAAGGATCAGGGCAAGATCTGTCCAGAGGTGCTTTATGCCTTCACAAGCATCCCAGAAATTATGATGTTTCTGTAATGGCTCAACCCCACCTCTGGTCTGCGTTACCACTTGTCCTCTCAATGCAACTGCACATGTCTGATGGCTGTGTTGAAGACTACCACCAGATGATGGCTTGGAAACTGCAGTGCCTACCTCAGGCTATGCATTTGAATCATAAGCCCTGCTTTGAGGGATTGTCAGAGGACACAGCTGCTTCTCCCCAGGATGGGTCATGCCCATCCCCCTCTGCCAGCTCCATCAGGTACCTGAGACATCAATCAAACTGTGGTCACCTGGGCGGTAGTCAGGGTTTCATCCATCTACATTGCTGGAGTTGTCTCTACTATACATATATGTGCCATTAAAGAGTTCATTCAATCAGTTCACCATTCATTTCTTAAGGACCTTCAGCTATCTCCTGTATTGAAGCCCTTATTCATTGTAGACTCTACATATCTTCTAACTGGAGTGTTTTGGTTTACTTCATTGTTGTTTTGTTTTCCTTAGTAATGTACTGATTTGGTGCAGAAAACAATGATCAGACTGGAGTCCTGCATTATAATATGCAAAACAGTATTATAAGGTAGCATTGTGTGCATTAAATAAAGCTGGAGACATAACTACACATTCAAGGGACAAAGCAGGAGTTGGTATGTTCAAATACAAAGCTCATCTGCAGTGCAAACATCCCTACTATTTACTGTCCACAGATTACTGCTATCACTATCTGGAAGTTTTAGTCAGCAAATGCTAGTGTCATAAATGTTCTTAAAAACAATTTTCAAACATCATGATATCCCAAAAACATTGTATCATTAAAAGTATTTTCTCACATCAAGATGTTGTATCAAACATTGATTCACAACGGTCAAGGACAGAATTTCAAAATTTTCCACCAAGTGGGAAATAAACCATCTTACCTGAAGTTCAAATTACTTGCAAAGCAATGGTCAAGTGGAAAAAGCAGTGTAAATTATTAAAAGACTCATACAAAACGGGAGATCATTCAAGGACAAAACTATTATTTCATTAGGCATGAATATGGAAATACACCATTGCAAAGCATAGTGTCAGCAGTTCAACAGGAAGCACACTTGCTTTTGGAGCTGGAAGATCTATTCCCACTACAGGTGATTGGATTAATTTTCAAATTTCTGACACTGTAATGCAACATAAGGTGTGGGGGGGGGTGCTGCACTCCTTGATTGTGCCAGCCTTCAAATCAGAAATTAAACCAGGGCCCATCTGCCTGAGTTGGTGATAGGTCAAGTGAATGCAAAAGAATCCACAGTACTTAGTGAAAAGAGTACAGGTAGGTCAAAGGTGCCTGGTCCAAAATTGCCTCTAGTAGTATAAAAGCCACCTCGGTCGCCACTGAAAAAAGGTCACAATCTACTGGGACTCACCAAGCCAGCAAAGGTCCAATGAAATAAAATGAATAAATAAGTCTGTCACTGTCTCATTTTCCAATGGGTGGAAGGCTAAAATCAGATCAAAGATGCATTTTCAGATCAGTAGCAATCTTTTCCTAAGTTACTAAGGAAGAATCAGCAAAAAACAAAAGATGCACATATAAAATTTATGTGTTCTTAAAGAAGGGGAAAGGGACAGGATACAGATGCCTTCAAATACAGAGGAAAAGTTTAGTGGAGGCTAGAGTTGTTGGAAAGAACCTAGGTCCTACTATAACAATGAATAATGAACTAACAAAAGTTATCTTTATAACATATCTGAACAGTCAGCAAAATAATTTTCAGATTTGGTAAAACAAAAGAAAACTTCAGACTCTAACCAGCCAGAAGATCTTTCTTACAGAAAATGATCCAGATGGCGATTATTATGTACAACAACCAGAGAAATCCAGTTGTTTCAGTACCAGAGGAGACAAAGGGAGTTTGCAAGGTGTACTAATGCAGAAACCTCTCATTCTAGGACTGCCCAGGTCTACAATATTCAGGATATGGCAGACTTATAAGCAACCCTTTGACAAATGCTAAGCGCCTTTAAAGAAGTAACACTGTAAAAGTCAATGTTTAGCATGTTATATATTGCTTTCTTGAAATACTACACCATAAATTAACATGATATCCTAGTGTAGAATAGTTCAGGACTTTGTCGTATTGTATATAAATTGTATTTATTTTTAAAGAAGTGGGGATACAGTGTAAAAGTCCTGTTTCTGTAAATAGCTATAGCTACCACTTTGGATGCTTGTCATGTAACCTTAACTGTACAACAAACCCCTGTCAGTAAAGCCTATGATCATACCTCTCAACCTCTTAGTGCAAGAAATCTGTTCAAAGCCTTACAAAATGGGGGGACAAAGGCCCAAAGATAGGGACAGATTTTAAATATTTCTTTTATAAACTTAGAAAGTGGCTCGGGTTTGTGTTAACATACATTTTTATGAAGGAATTAAAGTCTGAAACTCAAGTGTATGTCATTATTTAGTGACTTCAGTCCTCAGATCATCCCAGTGATCTGCCAGAAAACCACAGATTTTATGAGAAATAGACCAAAAAATTAAGACAAAAATCTGGACATTCTGTGAAAATCTGGACAGTTGAGAGGTATGCTTATGATGTGGATGCACCTTGCATATTTGCCTCTTCATTTCAGATGCTTTCTAAATATACTTCTGGAGAGGTTTCTATCTACCTACCTATGCATCTGTCTATTTATCTTGCAGTAGCAGAGACACAACTGTGTGACTGGTTATGTTGAGTCAAAAAGGACAAACTGAGAGCCTTTTTTCCTAACAGAATACTAAACTGCATTAAAGGAAGCAGAGAAGAGAATCTACCAGCTGCTCAGCATACCTTAATGAGGCATACATAGTGGGTGAAATGTGCACTAAGAACCTATTGGAGAGTGTTAATGTACAGATATTGTCCTGTAAAAACAAGTCTGCATAAGCTGGGCAACCCAGACTGAAAAAAGCAAAGGGATGCCATTTTTTCATGCTCATTAAGTGTACCATTGCTATTTAGTGAGTATATAAAAAAAAAGTATAAAAAAGAGAAAATTAAAGTTGCGCATGTATGAGTGTTCATGAGAAATATAGAATCAGAGAGACAGAGGGACAGAGACAGAGAGAGAGAGAGAGAGAGAGAGAAAAACGAGAGACACCGATTACATAACTATCAATTTCGTTGCTCACATATTCAGGATAAAGCCAATGGCAGAGGTTAGCACTGTCACCTCATAGGAAGAGGTTCTCTGGTCCAATTCTTGTCTGGGATGCCTTCTGTGAGGAGTCTGCATGTCCTGCCTGTGTTCGCGTGGGTTCCCTGTGGGTGCTCCAGTTTTCTCCCATATTCCAAAGACATGCATCAGGTGGACTGGAGACTCTAAACTGGCTGTAGGTGTGAGTGTGTGTGTGTCAGTGTGTGGTATACTCTCCAAGGAGGGTTGGTCACTGGGCTAACAACCCAATCCCATAAAACCACAAACTGCTAAAGTAACAATAAGTGCCTTGTGAGTGCTTGTTGCTCCCTGTGCTGAAAGGCATGGATGGAACTGAGAGAGCGAGAGAGAGAGAGACATCCAAAGAAAAGTTCAATATTTAAATCTGCATTTTCTGAACAATAAGACGTATAAAACTATGATGTCTGGATTCACTGACTCACAGTAATCTTCAGTGATCTACGAGAAAATTATTGACGAGAGAGACCAAAAAGCAGTTGAAAGACATGGGTGGGGGGGCTTGGTATATCTTTACTGTATGAGTTTTTCATTCATTTGATAACAATAATCTGAAATGTTGTCTGTCAAGAAAGTAGTTGCAATTGCTGTCTGTTGGCATTTCATACATACATATACAATTGATATTTTGTATATAAAATACTTCCTCCTACAACAACTGCATATGCAACAGCAAGTTTGAAACATCAGGCAGTGGAAATATTTTACATCATAGGATCACATGATCATTTGAAGTTACTGGGCTATTGGCCCTGAGGCACTTATAAGCCTAGCTAGGAGTTTAGCTGGTATACATGCATTTGAGTGAACGGCCAATGTCTGAATGCGAACATGTCGAAAGCAGAATCCGAAGATCACAAAATGTCAAATCTGCAGATGCCGAACCTGGAATTATCGAACGCCGGCTAGGCTACTCTTTCCCCCTCATGACCCATGGTAGTGCTTGTTGCAGCAGTTGTGCAATTGAGAATTTTGAATTCGATGTTGCGTGTGATATTATGAGCATTCGTGCCTATGAGTTTCGACATTACAGGTCGGAATTACGATGGATCAGCATTCGGTCGCACTACAAAATGCATATATTCCATTTAGTCCATGTTTAGACAAGTCAGCACCCAAAGCCCTTGTCCAGCAGAGACACAGGTGGTATCCCAGGGGTGCATTTTCTGTTTCTCATCTAGTTATCCAGGTTGCCCTTAAAAAGTGATAATGAGGTACTCTGATTGATGTGGAGAGGGAGTCTATTCCACAGATGGGGGAGTCTCTTGGACACAAATCTGTCCCGCCAATAAGTCCTACTGATGTCACAGACCAGGTTGAAGTCGCATGTGTGGGTTAATCAAGTGGAGCTTGACTTGCGGATATGCAGCAGTCCCAACAAGGAGGAGTCTGAGATTGCTTTGTATGCAAGACAGAGGTTACCTCTGAGAAATCTATATGAAACTGAGTAGAGGGACAGGGCTTTTAAACTATCTGCGTAGGGTAGTTGTTTGAGGCCCTGGATTTTCCTGGTCAGGAACCTCTGTGATCTCTCCAGTTGCTGCATGTGCTTTGTGAGGTACATCCCAAAGGGGGCATTGTACTCAATAATTGCCCTTATAAGGAAAGAATACAGGGATGTTATGACCACCTTGTCCCTGGATGAGATTCCCTTACTAATGAGGTGGGCCATGTAGAAAGTTTTCCATACAACGGAGGCAATATGGTGGTCAAAAGTCAGTTTGCTATCAACCTGGGTGCCCAAGACCCTCACGATTGATCGAGTGCTTAGGACCTTATTATCAATGTGATAATGTGTGGGGACTTCATTCTCCCCAAAAGGGATAATGATGCATTTTTTGGCATTCAGTTTGAGGCCATGTTTTTGGCACCAGTCATTTGTTTGTGTGAGACCCTCTTGGAGGATGTCCACATCACTAGGAGAAGTGATGACAGCACCCAGTTTGCAGACATCTGCAACTTGGTCAGCCATAGCCCACTAGATTTTGCCTGCACCTTTGAGAAGTATACCCCAAACAGCAGTGGCCCCAAGACCAATCTCTGGGGTCCACTGCTTGTTATGAGTCTACTGCTTGAGGTGGCTTCCCCTATTTTGACCAGGTGGGCTCTATCAGTGAGCCAGTTTGCTACCCATCTGGTAACATATGGATTGATGCCTAGTTGAGAGAGTTTATCTATTATGCCTAAGTGGGGAATAGTGTTGAAGGCCTTGGCCAGGTCAAGGTAGGCACTGTGTACTGTCTTATCCTCGTCTATGGCCTTGGTGACTGTCTCAAAAAAGCCGACCAGATTTAACAGACATAACCTCTCCTTGAGAAAGCCAAACTGTACGGGTTCGAATGTTTGGAGGTTGCCAATGTCCATGTTAATGATTTCCATTATAATCAATTCCATGGCCTTGCAGATCAGGCTAGTTAGGCTGATAGGTCTAAAATTTCCTGGATCAGTGGATTCTCCATCTTTATGTAAAGGGATGACAGTGGCTGCCCTCCACTCAGCTGGGATGAAGCCAGTACTCAGGCTTTGGTTGAATAGGGTGTCTATTGGTGCTGCAAGTTCATGCCTGAGTTTATGTAGGATGCAGCCTGGGATGTTATCAGGCCCATGGAGGTTGTATTTTTTGCCTTTGAGAGGGCAGTGATGACTTGTCCCCTAGAGATAAGGGGAGGGTGGCAGGTACTGGGGATGACCTGATTTACTGATGGGGGACAGAGGGGTGAAGTTTTCACTGAATCTGTCAGCCAGTAGGTAGGCTATATCTACAGTATTTGTGTATCTGGTGCTCTTGACCAACAGTTCTGAACAGATCTGGCTGCTTCCTGTGAGATTGCAGACATATGTGAAGAAGACCTTATGATGGTCTCTAGTAGATGTGGCCAATGTGGACTCGAAGTTGGCTTTAGATGATTTCACTAGTGCTCTTATTTGCTTATTCAAGCTAAGAAGAGATTGCTTTCAATTGGGCACCTATTTCTTCTTGGTCCTGGACAGCAATTTTTCCATTTGTTATATAGTTTATTTATTGCAGATATCCAACAGACAGGTTTACTCTTCCTTGAGAAGGATGATTTTGTCCTGTCTGCTATTCCTGATTCCATGCAGCTATATAAATGCTCATATAGTACTCTGGTGTAAGTTTGGACATATGTGCCAGTTATTGTGGAGGGGTGAGGCTGTGAAGATGTTTATACCTTCCCTCAGGAGGTTGTAATCAGCTTTGTAGAAGTTTTTTGTTTGACCCTAGCTAGAAGAGGGTAGGGGGAAATGGTGACTTTGAAAGTGACTGCTTTGTGGTTGGATCTTACCAGGGATGATGACACTGAAGGGATACTGCAGTGGTTACTCATGCTGGTTAATACCAAGTCCAAGATATTTTCACCTCTTGTCGGGGTGTAAACCAACTGGTCCAAGGCATTTGCATTGACGAAATCAAGGAATCTCTGGACATTTGTGTTTTGGTATGAGTATTTCTTCCAGTTTATGGATGGATAGTTAAAGTCACTCAGGATCAAGGTAAAGGGTTGAATCTTGATAGGTTCAAAGAGGTCCAGATAGCTGGAGTGCGCATCTTGAGTCAGAGTTGGAGGGCTGTAGCTAGCTATAATTTGAATAGGGGTTAACTGCACCTGGAGTATTTTCTGTGCATCATACTGTTTGACGAGCCTAGAGCTGTGTATGTCTTTTATATATATTGCTACTCCACCTCTTTTCAATTTGCTGTCCACGATTTGGGGTCTGAATGAATGATAGGATAAGTAACCTGGTATGGCTGGGTTGCTCTCCACAGCTTTTAACCAGGTTTCTGTGACTGGATAAATGTCAGCTTCTTTCAGGGTTAAGAATTCTTGCAATGAGTGTAGTTTCATGTTTTAAACTCTTAGCATTTAGCAGCATGACCTTTAATTTACGTTGCCTAAAAAAGGCAAGAGCCTTTGCCAGGAGCCTGAAGCCCAAGGGAGACAGATGCAGGCCATCTCTGGCAAAGCATCGTTGTTTACCAATCATGTATCCCCATCTGTCAGGTACTGGATCACCTTGGAATGACACCAGAAACTAAGCCAATTGTTAAAGTCAATCATTTTCTATTTGTATTGAGGCATCATTCTTGGTGAAGGTAGAATGCTGCTTAAGGCTAGGATCATACTTGCCTGGGACACATAATCAGTGAGCTAGATAATATCTCTCTTCATATAGTCCAGGGAGGTATGTCTCAAGTCAATCACTCCAACATGGACTATGACAGAGTCATAACAGTACCTGTTGAGAGACTTGAGGGCATTGGTGATATAGTGGATTCTGGAACCCGACAAATAACTAACTGCAGCTTTCTCCTTATCCAGCCTGGTGAGGGGCACATCTGTGTGTCTCACAATAGAGTCTCCTATGACTAACATGTTGGGTTTATGTTTAGGCCTTAGTGGCTGTGAGAGAGAGGTGTGTGGACTATGCGTGGTGTGGTGGGTAGTGGAGTTTGTATGCGTTTATGCCTCGGAGGTCTCCTTTGTTTGGGTATGCTTTTGTTGAGGACCTCCGCATATGTGGGGGTGTGTTGTGTAGGTATGGGTGGCGTCTGAGGTGTGATGTTCATGTTGCCCACCTTTTCAGTGCCAGATATACTGGTATGTGGAGGAGAGAGCAATGACACTAGGTACTTGATGTAATTGCATCTCTCACAAATTGTGTTCCTAGGTGCTAGTAGTAGAGGGTTGTCCGTGTACGTGAGGCAGTTGCTACACTGTCTCAGGATGCCCATATCAACCAGACTGGCAGGAGAAAATGTAGGAAATTGTCGATCCATATTTTCAGAAACTGAAAGAGCTAAGAGGGTAAGGGGAGGAAGGTCTAAGAGTAGTACTACTATATAATAACACAAGTGCTACTAAGGGAAAATTTGTAGCTGGAGTACCTGAAAAAGGGTAAAAACTGTGCAGCTGAAGCTCTGGATGCAGCAGACCTGTATCTAGACTATGCTATTCAATTTTAAGGTTAAGAACTCAGTAAGAAAAAACTCACAATGAGGCAGAGATTAATCATTTATAGTCAAAAGACTAGAACTCGCAGCATGAAAAAATATACTTAAACAGCAACAAAATGCAGTAAAATACAGTTAAATAGTAATGAATTGCAGTAGATTGCAATGAAATAGTTAATCAGTAGATTGCTTTGAAAGAGCAGCTCACAATCACAACAGTAACAGGTAGCACAGATAAAGCAGCGATTCAGTAGAATACTGTTATCAATTTAGTGAGGCTAGCCTGATTACAATAAGTGATGGAAAACAGTGACAGTGGCTGTTTAACATCACAACAGCAAAAGGAAAGGAGGCTTGGGGGGAAATACAAACTAGACATTCAGACCTGTAAGCATAAACCACACCCTCACTGAAGCTATCTTTAACCCTGAGGCTTATTAGCTACTTTTAACGAAGCAGATTAATCTAAAGAAACAAAGTATATACTTACAAAAAGGCAAATAATTTACTTACAACTAGCCAGAGATTAACCAAGTGCAAAACAATTATTACCTTTCTGTTGTACAGATAGACAGAAGCTGGAGTTCTTTGTTTAAATATATAAGCAGGAAATGCTTGTACATTATAGGAGCCTCAATGTCTACACTACATTTTAGGGAGAATTATATATATAGCTATAAGGAAGCAACAATAATCCAATCAGTAAGCACATCAGTAAACAAAAGCAGTTCTAATTAGGTCCCTAAGCATTTTAGCAAACTCACGTCCACTGAATCTTTGTCCCTGAGTCCTATTAGCTAGTTTTAACAAAGCAGCTTAATCTAGCGAAACAAAATATTTACTTAGAAAAAGCCAAAATAATTTACATAACACAACACAGAGATTAACTAAATGCAATACAGTTCTTACTTCTGTAGTGCAGAGATGCTAAAAGAGGAGCCCATTCGGGAGTCAGTCCCAGGCTACCTGGGTAAAAACCAGGAATCCTAACATGTTAGACCATGTGGGAAAATGACATCTGAGAGAATCAAATCCTATACCACAGGATTTTCATCTCAGAGCATTAACTTTTTGCATCAATTGCCAGACAGTATAAGATCAAGAAACAGGAAACAAAGCAGGATAGGAAGTGAGAGGAAGTGAATAACAAGAATAAAAGACAACAGAAAATATAGAGACAGCCTCTGCAAACTAGGAAGCAACAAACAAATACACATACACACACACACACACACACACACACACACACACACACACACACACACACACACACACACACACACACACACACACACAGCAGAAAGCTTCTTCTAGGTATATTTTCAGCTTACAGATAATTCAGAAAATACAGTACCATGAAAGTAAAACACTGCTTATATACAAATGCATATTAACGTAGCCACAATGCACACAAACATTACCAAAGAAATCAGCATAACAACTTGACTTTAATCAAATAAAGATAACATGCACACCACCAGCTAAACCAACTTAAGAAAACGATGGGAGGGGTAGAATTATTCTTTACATCTGTGTCTTTTTTACTGCTTGGTGTGATACACTGGTCCAGTAATCAAGTAGCCTCAATCCTTACCACTAGCACCGGTGAGGCATGTGCATATTGTTAGGATGACAGGTACAACACAGTAAAGTACAATTTCCCTTATGAGTACACAGAGATCACAGTCAGTCTTGGGCTGGTTTCTCCCTCTTTTTCCAGATCCTCAATAAGACTCCCCACTGACACAGCTATATGTTTAAGATCTCAGCTGAGTGGTCAAGCCAAAATCTCTAGCACCCTCTCTGTCCACCCAGTGGTTCATGTCCCTGCCCAAGTAGCTGACACACACACACACACACACACACACACACACACACACACACACACACACACACACACACACACACACACACACACACACTTTGAGATTTGATTTATATACAGACACACAGACACTCCTGGGGAAGGCTGACACAGGTTCACTAGCTATGCCCCCTTCTGCCCAGACTATACGGTAGTACCAGCTGCCGCCAACCACTACTTATCAGCTACTATAAGGCCCTTACAAAGGGTGACCAGTTCTATTATCCAAATGGTAAGTGTGACCAAGACTTTTACGGCTATTGGAGTGGCCTATACAGTTTTACCAAATACATATGCAAGTACTCTACAAGCTTAAATATCTCTAAACAAACCAGTCACAATTAAAAGGTTTAATTATATTTAATAATAACTAATAAAAGAACAAGACAATACTCAATAACTCAATACAGTGACAAAAGAGTTCAGAATCATAGGAAATATTTTAAAACAACATTGTAGGACAGTCTCAAATGCATACAGAAAACATCTAAACTAATCTTCACTATATTCCTAGCTATCTCTAAAAGAAATACTATATCTAAATCTTACTTACAGAGCAAGGCAAATACAAGTGCTGAATGGATGTTTTCAGGTCCAAAGACAAGATACAAAATGCACAGACTTACTCTCTGAGATAGTTCTTAAATTACTATCAAACATTACTGCTGGGTTATCTCAGATTGCATCATTCTTTGTCACCTCTGCCTTCAGTTCCCAGGCTAACAGAAACTTAAAAGTTTAGCACCTCTGTATCAAAAATACTTATCTCTCAGAAGTTTACCTAGAACTGGAAGTCGTAAACCAGTTAAACACTTTTACATTTGGAACCTGTAATTATTTCTGTTTCCAGACAATAGAAAGAACTCCTAGCTGTAGACATTCTGTCTTCTAACTGAGATAATCACCATCACAAAACTCTTTGCTTTTCTTGAAGGTTTGCAAGTTAACTCTGTATGTTCCAGCCTTTACTCAAAATATTTGCATAGGCATATAGTTTATACACAGCTCAGTACAGAACATACAGTTCACTACACACTTCTGGACCAGTAGTTTAATATACACATGACATATAGTTTTCTTAGAATTATTTACAAAATTCCAGCTAGCTGGGCTGACAGCCTTCACACTTCACATTAGAATAATCACTTATGTGATTATTCTTGAGGCTGTGTTAACTGGAAAACAGTTCTCATGTTTGTAAAAAATTCACTCAGTTAAAAGTTAAAACCCTATACATAAAACATTTAGTTAAAATGGGCATACAAGCTATTTTATATCAAAATATACTACAGAGCACATAATTCTCATGCATAAGCTACTATACATAAAACTCAAATGCAAATAAATATGCGTGTCTTCTATATGGTCAAACATTCTTAATGTCATGTTTAAAAAAAACAGCATTAAGAAGTTTGAACAGGCAAAATACTCAACACTCTAAATAGTGGACATATAAAAACTTGAGAAAGGAAAAGTATTTCATCTCATAATCTTCACACTTCGCCCTCCCTGCATCACCATATTAATGGGTACTAACCCTAATGCTGCACCTTTCTCCACCCCTAACCCTACACCTTACCTTAATAAAAGCCTTCCTGTAACACTGCCACTACATAAGACACATGCAGACACAGAAACACTCACAAGAACACAAACCTTAAAATGCTCACGCCTGCACACAAACATACAAAAAGTACCCCCTCACTTATCCCTCACCCCCTCAACCCCACTTACCTTCTGGGCTATCTGTAGGTTTGATATAAAACACCCTAGCATTTGTTGATTAGACATTTGACAAAATACTGTGGACCGATATATCTATATTTATATATCTATATAATATATGAAAACTGAAAAAAACTGTCCAAAACTGGCACAGCAGTGAGATAATCAACATTAAATCAAGAAAACATTGAGAACTAAAAGGAACATACACTTTAATATTACTTTTAAGCACTTTCATCTACACTTAAAAGACTTCATCAGAACAAAAAGCCATCATTACCTCACTCCCTCATACAGAAACAATTAATCAGGTGTCCAAATGATGTCATCTGATGACAAACCATTATCAAAACTTAGACAAATGGATAAAGATGAATGTGTAAATGCAATCACATAGCAAACAATGTTAGTTCAATAAGACACTTCGAAGTGCTCATGGTCCAGATATCATGCCATTGCCAGAGATTTGGGCTCATGCCTGACAAAAATGTGTAAAAAACATATATCTTAAAACATGTTTACTTTACTGTAGACATTGTGGTTCCATGATGCATTTAATTTTAATGTGCTCATTTAAGCCCAGTGCTACACAATAATTCATTAAAACTGGCCAATATCATTCTTTTCTCTCTAATTCATTGTCTAAATCTACAACCCTAATGTTGAAGACAACATGGTCTATACCAAAAAACAAATTTCTTGAGAACTTGTCATGTTTTAGACTATTTGTGAAGAATCTTTTTTTCATCTTTTTCTTTAATTGAATGAAGATATTTATATACAAATGTGTATAATTTCCAAAAGCTTTTACATGTTTAGCTGTTTAGTAAGACACTTGGAAGCATTCATGATACAGTTATCATGTCATGAATGTTGAGAAGGCTAGAAATCTGGAAAAGGCATAAATATAGTTGCAAGTGCAGAAAACTCCTGGATCAACTTCATGTCAATCAGAATCTGATACAGGAAAGGTTAAGGAGAGGTGAATTTAAACAAAAAGATGAAAGGTTAACATTGGCGACCCAGGATAGTGGACTATTTATTTATTATTTATTTATTTAAATTTGTTGACCAGGAGTGTCCGACTGGACGTAGGTCTATTTTCAGCGGAGGCCCGGGAAGAAAAGCTCCACAGTTAAAATAAACAGACAGTATTTACATTGGATTACATAGTGATTAACAATTTACATAGCAATTCTTACACCATATTTACAGATGAAGAACATAGTACATCAGTAGACAACTAGAATCTTTATCTGTGAAGTGCATACCAGACATTAACAAATGTTACAAGAAGAAGAAGTTTGTGCTGTATAATAAGTACTGGCTTATGAGCATCTGAGCTTGCTATAATCAAGGTAGTTAGTGGAGTGGAAAGAAAGGTAGTGGTTGGATGGGGTGGATGATATTAGAGTGGGAGTTGCAAGGGCATAGCCAGCATGTTTTTAGTTGTGCTTTTAGTAAAGTTTTAAAGTGGGTGCATGATGGTATGGAGGTAATTGTGGGTGGGAGTGAGTTCCATAATTTGGCTATGGTGCAAGAGAATAGTGCTTCACCAGCAGAGTTATTGGCTTTAGTGATCTGCAAGTGATTTTTGCTGCTGGATCTTAGTGGTCTGGTGGTGTGATAGGGTTGGAGTAGATTCTGGAGGGATGGGACATTTAGTGGATGGTTTACTAGTTTGTGGGTGAATGAGAGTTGATACCACTGAAGGAGGTGAGAGAGTTCAAGCCAGCCCAGTTCAGCAAGTGAGAGACAGTGGTGACTACAGTAGGATGCCCCTGTGGCGAATTTGGCGATTTTGTTGTAGCAGGTCTCTAGCTTGTTTAGATCACATTGCCTTAAGTTGGTATATATTGGAGAGGCATAAAGTAGGGTGGAGATAAGGTGGGAATTTGCTATTGAAATCTTTGCTGCTTTGGTGAGAAATTGATTATTTCTGTATAACGCTCCTAGTTTTTTGTGGACTTTTTTTATAGTCATGGATATGTGAATGTCAAATTTTAGTTTATTGTCTATTTCCACTCCTATTTGGTATGTTCAGTTGGGTATATAGTGGTGTTGTTTTTTGCCGTGATGTTAAAGTGAGAGTTGTTTTGAGTATGTTTGGTGGGTTGGAAGATGAGTAGTTTAGTTTTGTTTGGGTTGAGTATTAATTGGGCATTGGATAACCATGTTTCAACAGAGGAAAAGGCTTCCTGTGTGCCTTTTTGCAGTTTTGGTAGTGACTGGGCTGAGCAGATGATGGTCGAGTCATCTGCGTATTGTATGAGTGTGCCATGTTTGGTGGCAGAGGCTAGATTATTGGTGTAAACTGAGAAGAGTAGGGGTCCAAGGATGGATCCTTGGGGAACCCCTATGGAGACAGGTGGTTGGGGAGATATGTCATTCTGCCATACAACGGATTGTTGGCAGTCAGACAGGTAACTCTGAAACCAGTTGGTGACCGATTGTGAGAAGGATTGGTTATTGAGGACAGAGATAAGTTGTTTGTGTAGGACCATGTCAAATGCTTTAGATAGGTCTAGGAAAGTAGCAGAGGAGAGATAGCCATTGTTTTTATGCTGAAGAATAGTGTTAGTAAAGGAGAGTAAGGCAGTGGTGGTGCTATGGTTTGGTCGGAAACCATGCTGAGTACTGGAAAGGAGGTTGTTAGTAAGGAGGTAGTCTGAGACCTGAGAGTGCATGCATCTCTCTAGTATTTTGGAGAGTGGAGAGAGAGAATAGCTATGGGGCGGTAATTGGTTAGTTCTGTGGAGGGTCCGCCTTTGTGGAGGGGAATTATATGTGATACTTTCCACAGTGTGGGAACGTAACTTTCCGACAGAGATCGGTTAATCAAGATGGATACTGGGTAGGCCAGAGCATCAGCTGCGATTTGTAGGTATTCACCTGGGAGGCTGTCTGCTGCTAATTTGGTGGGTTTAAGTTTAGTTAAGAGTTTTTTTATGTTGGAGGTAGGTACAGGAGAAAAAGAGAAGGCAGTGGGGAGATTACTAGTTGAAGGTGTGGGTTGGAGGGGAGGGGAGTTGTGTTGTTAAGCTAGTGATAGTATGGTTTGGGTGAAGTGGGTGTTGAATGAGGAAGCAATATTTTCTGAGGAGTGAGGAATGTTAGGAGGAGGGGTACTGACTTTACCTGGGTGGAGGATGGAGTTTATGGAGGACCAGAATTGTTTGGGGCTGTGTTGTGAGGACTCTAGGGCAGACTGGTAGTATTGACATTTGTCCTGTTTTATCAGCTTTTTGACTCTATTGCATAGTTCTAGGAATTTCTGTCTAGCTGAGGGGGTTTTGGTTTTGCGCCAGTGCTCCCAGGCTTTATCCCTGTTTTTCATTTTTGACTTAGTGATTTTCTGTAGCCATGGGGAGGGTTGTGCTTTGGTTCTGGAGAATCTTATGGGGGCATGGTAATTAAGGATGTTCAAGAAGGTAGTATTAAAAAATTCAACTGCATCATCTAGACTGAGGTACTTTAGAGGATGCCAGTTACATTCTTTGAGGGATGAGATGAATGTGAGTGGGTTAAAGTTTAGTTTTTACGTATTTGGCGGTAGATGACAGGTTTAGCTTGGTATAGGTATTTTTGAGTAGGAATGTTGGGGAGTGATCACTGAGGCTATCTGATAAGCAGCCTGTTGTATATGACTGGGGGCTTTTACTGACTAGTATCCAATCCAGAGTAGTGTGCTTGGTGGAGTTTTTATTTATCCTGGTTGGTGACTGGACTAGTTGAGTGAAGCCATAAAGGTGTACATGATGGGTTGGATTGTTGCCAGAACAGGATTGCCAGTCAATATTGAAATCACATAAGATGATAGTTTCTTGGGGGAGATGGTGGGTAGACCAGCTGAGGAGGTTTCTAGGGGAGGGATGTTTTGGCCAGGTGGGAAGCAGCATCCAATTATGTTGATGGTTTTGTTTTGGTTAATTTTGAGGTTGGTATATATTATTTCAAGACTAAGTTCACATTGGTTTGCAAAGTCCATTGAGCATGTGGAAGAAGGAGACAAATGCAGGTTCTGTAAAATAGAACTGGAAACAGTCTCACATCTTGTTGCTGGGTGTGATGCACTAATGGCACAGGCCCTGTATACTGAAAGGCATAATAATGTAGCAAGACTGTTGCATTGGGGTTTGTGCAAACATTACAACATTGAAAAAGCTGAGAAACATTGGAAACATGAGCCACAAAGCATTATAGAGAATAATGAAGTTTATATCACAAGGCATTACCCATTAACAGTTCAAAAAAAAGATGCGAGAAAACCATATGTAGTAGTACATGAAAAGAAAACAAAACTAGCATGCATCATTGAAATTGTTATATCCAGTGACTATAGTGTCTTACGTATAGAGGGACAGAAAGTCACAAAATACCAGGAATTGGGGAGAGAAAAGAGGGCAATGTGGGCATACCCAAAGACTTCCAATAGTAGTAGGAGCAATGAATCTCATAAAAAAGTATTTACAATCATATTTAGATATGCTATCAATACATGTAAAACCATATGAATTGTAGAAGTAGTCAGTTCTGAGCACACTGCAGGTGCTGCAAAGGACAGTTTCGACCAACATCAAAGACTGAAACAGTACTAATTTTGCAAACTTTAATCATACTTTGACTTAGAAATGTGGTCCATTCTTGCCATGGTATTAGAAACCAAAAAGACTTGGAGAAATTAAACTGGCACAGAAAACATGTATTCATATGTTTTGGGTCAATGCCAAGGTCAGGGTAGCTGATAGAGCGAGGTGAAGCTTGAAAAAGGACAGTAAAAAAGTTCAGAAGTGTGAAAAACAGCACTTAAAATATAGTACCCCACCTTGAAATAAGCAATCCAGTGACATCTAAAGACATGTGTCTGGAGCGTTTCTACGTGGGCCTCTGCTTTCCTGGTCAGCAAATAATAAATAAATAAAATAAATAAATCTGGAGGGGTCAGGTTAAAAGCAGAACTGGGAAATGGCCTGAGGTCATCACAACAAAAGACTTAAACCATCATACGAAATGTGAAAATTCAAGACTATGGGCAAATCAGCCAGTGAGACATACATTTACAGGAAGAAATTCAAAGATAAGAAAGCAATGCTGCCCATTTATTAGGTAAAGCCATATAGGGAAAATAAGGCCACAGTACTTGAGAGCGTACAGACAAAGGTGATTGGAATGGTGAGAGGAATAGACAAAATTATATATGAATTGAGGCTAACAGAACTCAGCCGTTTACTGGAAAAGATGAGGAAAGGGAGAATATAGTATGGACAGATAATACACTAAGAGGTAAATATGCTACCTGTTTGTTCAGCAGGTTATGATTAGATAAAACACCATTTATGTGAAAAATTTTATCTTATACTGACATTGTACAAAGTTGCAGTAGGTTACAGCTAGTAAGGAAGCGTAAAGAAAAAAAAGTCCTGTGCATGATGTTTGGGGGTGGCTTACTCCACCTCACTTTACCCAAGGAATAAGATTTTACAATATTTTTTCAGGTTCCTGGAAACAGTCTTTGTGGAAGCATGATTCATTGAACCATATTTTTCCAGGTAATTGTGATGGACTTACCATGGGAGTAGAGGTGGCTCAGGAAGGATGGTGAGACCATGACCTGCAAGAAGGAGTGACTGAGCTGTGATATGAGCTGGAAGTTGTTCAGCGCATGGTGGAAGGCATGAGCAATCAGTTCTCGAATGTCTGAGAGAATTGAGGCAGGTAGATTGTGGAAGGCATGAGAAATTAGTTCCAGAATGTCTGGGAGAAGCTGAGATGGGTAGAATGTGGAAGACATTAGCAATTAGTTCTTGAATATCTGAAGGGATTGAGTTGGGTAGATTTTTTAAGGAAGGTTTAGACTCCTGGTAGGTTGGTATGAAAGGAGGATTGGGAGACCTAGGATAGCTGTGATACTAAGGCAGACAAGAAAGAGTAACAGCCTCCTTCTTCCAGCTAGTTTATTTAATGTAATGTAACATTCTTCTTGATATACTGTCATACAACCAGAGGATGCAGAGTTGTGGCAGACATGCTGCATGGTAAGTGTGCACCTACCTCCTCAAAAATACTGAAATTATTTGTAAAAAAGAAACAAAAAACTTTACTGAAGTCCTATTTAGATGTAATATTGTAGCAATGAAAGTATATAATGGAAATTGTTAAGTTGTCTCCTAAACAGATATTCCTCTCATCATATCTAGTGACAGCTGTTGCTTTTATGGGAACTACAGTGCTAAATTGCTGTGACAGTAATATTCCATCTTAACTGCTTGGTTCACATCCCACTGAGCTTTCAGACCATTTGTGGTGTTGGCTTGGTATTACAAGTAGCAGTCTTCTGGTGTTGTGTCACTGCACTCTGTATGGCAAGATGTATCAGTTCTCCTCTCATCTGTGATATAAGTAAAATAACAGGTTCATACCATGCTCTTAGCTTATGTTTTCAGTTGTACAAGAGGGTAATAAAACTAGAAATGCATAAAGCAATAACTAAATAATGACAGACATTTGATTTTCAGATTCCATGTCCTTCATAAAATGCATGGAAATTCTGTTATTCTAGCAAATTTCTAAATTTATAAGATCAAGTTTTAAAATCTGTCCCTATTTTGGGCATTTATTCCCCATTTTTTGGGGTTTGTCCCTGATTCTTGTGCTGAGAGGTATGATGGAGTAGTAGTTTGCTAAATTGTGCTCAGCAGTTTCGAAATGTCGTCCATTTTGCAGATGCAAATGCATACCTGTAGTTACAAATATGAAACCCTCTGCCAAAATTACCATTTTTATATTGCTAGACATCTTTTTTCAGCATAAGTCAGACAACATCTCAAAATGGCACTGTCTGGGGGGAATAACAAGCACATATTCTAAGTTAAATGCTACTGCCATATTTCTGTCTTACATAAAAATGTGCTTTTAAATGTTCATCTTTCTCAAGAAGAAAGGAGTTATAATATGTGTAAAAAAAAATTCATATTTGTGAACACGGGGACTAAACCTAAACATGACTTCTGCATGATTTCAAAGTCTGGTAAAGAATAATTTGTGGTTTACAGTTAAATATTTACAAAAGCAGATCTTTGAGTTTCATAACAGAATACAATCCTGACACATTACATTGCATGGTCAATAATTGTGGTGAGAGAACAGTAACTTGATGGCGAGAGTCTTGATTTCCTTTATGTACTGCATTAGCTGGCTCTTGTTAATTATAGAAAAAAAATAGCATGGGGTGGTCAGATAACGTATGAGCATCAAAATGGCATTACAATAAGAATCTCTGGTTTTAATCAGTTTAGAAGTCACTTTTCAATATAAAACATGCTTATATTTTGAAATACCTATTAACTTACTTATGAATGTATCTAACTATCTAAATAATACTTATTTGACTATTATCTTTCTTATTTATTCAGTAATTTTGAACACCGTAGGGAACACTTTTCAATTTAATAAGCTTAAACATAAGAAGGAAGCTGGTTTCTAATGAATAACCATATTTCTGTCCTTGCTAGACTAATTTCAAGAGAAGACCTTCATGGTTTGTTCTTAGAAAATCAAATCCTCAGAAAACAAAACCATAATTTTTATTGTAAACACTGCAGCTGAAATTAAACATCACACTGAAAGAATACAAAATAGAGGGCTAAATATAATGACTATACATCTCAAAATAAAAGCTTCAGTGACACAGTTGGCAGTATTTTGGAAAGTATATTTTGTTAGTGCAAAGCTTTATCATTTACTGTTCAAAACAATTTTATCTGCTCTGGTACAAGGGATCAGAAGTGAAGACTGCATTGCTGCTTATTTTTCTCATATTCAGTGTTCTTGTTATCTCTGATCAGGGCTAACCTCATGTTGTACATTAATCATCTGTTCTTCAGAAAGGATACATTGATATTGTAATACAACAAAACCTTTGCAGCTGCAGGCAAAGGGAGCTGGTGATAAACAAGAGAGCAGTGTAAAACATGAATGCCATGCATTTGCTAAACAACATTAAAAATAATTTAACCAGATAAGCACAACTCAAACAAATCTCCTCAAATTTTGCTTTAAATACTTAAATATATCATGTGCCAAATAGGGTCTTGTTTCTAGCTGTCTGAGGGCTTAAGGATAGAACACATCTGTTATCAAAAGTCAGTCTTCAATACTGAAGCATGCCATGCCACTTAGGGAAGAATACAACTGCCCTAAAATAATTCATGAGCTTGCCATTTGACAATTACTAGCCATGTATGCATTAGAACAGAAGCAATGGGCTGATCTCAGTCCAGAGGAAACACTATGGAGTTAAAAGTTCAGGATCATACAATTCAGGTAGTGTATAGTTATATGAGCGAAGTCACACATAAGGAGATGTAATAGGTCTATATTCTTAACTTTAACAGTAGAAATGGTGTGTGTAGTTTGCTGCCAGCAGAAAAGATGGGCAAATGAAACAACTTAGTCATCCTGTTGGATATGACAAGATGAATAAAGAAGTTCTGGAGGATTTTCATTTTGTTCATAAGCAAATACAAACAGACCTTTGAGAATTCACTTTTGCAGTGCCCGCCCCACTGTAGATTTGATCTAGGACACTCCCCCAGTCCCATCTCTTTACCGGATTCTATCAAATAAACCCTTTCTGCACTTGCTTTTAGTCCTTTTTAAATTAATTGCATTTTTCAAACTGTGTGTGGTCTAATATTGCTACATACTCAAGTGTGCTAGCTTGCACTGCATGTGAATTGTTTTTACTACTGTTTTTGCTACTTTTCTGTAAAAAAAAAAAAAAAAAAACTGTAAGCCTGTTTCCTACCTTTCCTGTAACTAGTGTTCCAGATACAGATTTGCTGTTTCCAATACTGTTTGTAAGCTTCTGAGCCCCCCAAGCCTTTCTGTGTTGGAGGAAAGCCTTCTAGCTTATCAGTGGGAGTGGTAAGCATTAGGTAACCTGTCTACCACATAAGGAGTGGTTCTGGCCCAGAATTTTTTAATTATTGGCCGTTTGGGCAATCTTCCATCTCTCTCAACTTTCTGATTTGAAAGCCTGCATTTGCACTTGTTTCTGTCCTGTAACTCGTCTAGTGCAGATATAGATTCTTAGTTTTAGCACTTAAATTTGCTTATTCATACTCAGCACTTGTTCAGAACTTGTAAGCACTAAATAAGCTACTAATTACTATAGTACTCAATCTTCCTCATTACCTAAAGGAAAACAGTTTTTGTACTTACTTTTCTCACTGGTGTTGAGAAAAACAGCTCTTGTACTCACTTTCCTCACTTATCTAGAGGAAAATAGTTTTTTATTCAGGCATGTCCAAGGGTCAGCTCCCAGTGTTCTCCCCTGTCTATCTGATGAATCTGGGCATCTTGAGGCAATGTAGAAATTGCCTCATGTACACAGACAACCCCTCCTCCTACCACCCAGCACTACAACCTGTGAGAGATGCACTTATCTAGCCAAACTGGAGGTAAAGCTCTCACCAACCAAGACTGAACCTGACAGTCATGAGGAGAAGGCAAACATTTGCACCACACCACACTCATCAGATAGTCTCACTACGTCTACACCACCAAAATCCACACATAGAAACTCAAAAACATTCGCGGAGGCTCTCATTAATAATCTGCCTAAGCAACAGAGACCTCCAAAGCAGAAACACAAGCAACCTCCATCCCCCAACACAACCCAAATGACACATAGCCCACAGATTCAGTGTACCACTCAAACACAGCCAATAAGGCAAAACAACATATCCAACACACTAGTCATAGGTGACTCTATAGTCAGGCACACTGATGTCCCACTCACCAGGCTAAACAAGGAGAAGGTTACTTTCAGCTGCCTGTCGGGTGCCAGGATCCGCCACATAACCCACGCACTCAGGTCACTCCACAACATGTACAAATATGACTCTGTCATTGTCCATGTTGGTGTGAATGACCTGAGACATACCTCCCTGGACTATATGAAAAGAGACATGGAAGAGCTCTGTGATCTTGTAGCCCAGGCAGGTATGACCCTAGCCCTGAGTAGCATTCTGCCATTGCCCAGAATGATACTGCCGTACAAGGACAAAATTATTGATTTCAACAATTGTCTAAGCTTCTAGTGTCATTCAAAGGGGATCCAGTATCTGTCTGCTTGGGTCGACATGGTCGACAGACCATGATGCTTTGCCACAGATGGCCTGCACCTGTCACCCCTAGGATTCCGGATACTGGCTAAGGCTCTTGCTGCCCCTATAGTGCCTTTTTTAGGCAGGGTTCAAGAACAAATTCACCACCATAACAGGAACAGGTAAGCAGAAACTGAGGGTAATGCTACTCAATGCTAGAAGTCTAAATTTCAAAATGCACTCACTCGAGGCACTCCTTAAAATGGAGAACATCGATATCTGTGCAGCGACTGAGACCTGGTTCAAGGCTCCAGAGAGCACCCCTGCACTACCAGGCTATAACTCATACCACACTTTTCGGCCATCTAACCTGGACCGAAACACCAAAGGTGGGGATGTGTCCATATTCATTAAGGATATCCACACCTCCAGGCTAGTTGCTCAGCATAATGCATCCAAGGTCATCCAAGTGCAACTAACTCTTGACAAAACTGCAATCCAAATTGTAGCTTTCTACAGATCCCCCACCATGCCCCAGGATTCCCACTCCTCTTTTCTTGATGTACTGGAAAATATTAGGGTTCAACCAAACACCCTAATAATGGGCGAATTCAACTACTCCACCATTAACTATGAAAACTACTCATGTACTAACTCCTTAGTGCAACGCTTTCTGGAATTCATAAACTCCAATGCCCTAGATCAACTTATCCACACCCCCACCAGGGGCAACAATATCCTATACCTAGTCATTACCAACATGAGTGACCGGTGTTCCACACCTGAAGTCAACTCCTCGTTGGTCCGATCTGACCATAAGCTAATCACCCTTGATATCCACATCCCATCCCCACCCCCCATTAAGGAAACCACAGTAAGAAATTTCTCCAAAGCCAACTTCATGCTTCTTAAGACAGAAGTAGTGAACTTCATGACACCCATGCAGATGGACAATACAGTTACAACTGCTGAATCCTACACAAATGCACTCTATAAGCACCGACATGAGTGCATGGATCGTGTTATCCCAAACAGAACCAAGGCGCTATCATCCAAAAAAAGGAAGCCAATCTGGTGGTCCCCTGCCATAAACAAACTGTACAACAGAAGGAAGAAACTGTTGCAAAAGATAGTAAAATCCTATGAGTGGAGGAGCTCCCTGGTCAGCCTCAGTAAGAAGCTGAGATCCCTTATAAGATCCTCCAAAGCTAGCTACGAAAATAAAATTGCCACTAATTCCAAGGACAACCACAAAGCATTCTATAGCTATGTCAAGAATCTCAATGGCAACACCCAGATCTGCTCTGAGTTACAGCACAAAGGCATGAAAATTACAGAACCAACTGATATTGCCAACATCCTGGCAGATAGGTTCAGTGCTAACTTTACCCCCCCCCCCAAAGGGCCCATATCTATACAGGAAGAATGCAGAGTCCCTGTAATCACAACTACGCAGGTGAAAGCTGCACTCTCTAAAGCCCAAAACACAGCATCCATGGAACCAGACAACATCCCAGGCTGCGTTTTACACGAACTTCAGAATGAACTGGCTCCCCACTTCAGCATCATGTTCAATAATAGCCTCGCATCAGGATTTGTGCCCACTGAATGGTGCACAGCAACAGTTATCCCACTCCACAAAGTGGGAGCCACCACTGATCCTGGGAACTATAGACCTATTATCCTGACGAGCCTGGTCTGCAAAGCCATGGAACATATCATCATGGAACTCATAAACAAAGACATTGGTAACCTCCAAACTCTGGATCCCACCCAGTTCGGGTTTGTGAAAGGCAGATCATGCCTCCTGAACCTGATCGACTTCTTTGAGGCAGTCACCAAAGCCGTAGATGAGGGTAAAGTGGTTCACACAGCCTATCTTGACCTCACCAAGGCTGTCGACACCATCCCCCATTCTGGAATTATAGCTAAACTCAATAAACTAGGCATAAATCCCTACGTCACAAGATGGGTTACCAACTGGTTCACTGACAGAACCCACACTGTAAAAGTTGCGGACTCCAAATCTGACTTCAAACCAGTGACAAGTGGAGTACCACAGGGTTCCGTCCTGGGACCGCTGCTGTTTGGTATCTACTTCTCTGAAGTACAGGCTAACACAGAAGGCCTCTGGCTAATGAAGTTCGCAGATGACTGCAAACTAGGAGCCATAGTCAAGTTCCCAAATGTTGTGAACATCCTACAGAAGGGTCTCTCTGAGACAGATGCCTGGTGTCAGTGCCATGGCCTAAAGCTCAATGCCAAAAAGTGCAGTGTCATCCCCTTTGGTAAAAACTCTGTACCCATGAACTACCACATAGGCAGCAATGTACTTAACACCGAATGCGTGATAAGAGACCTTGGGATCCAGGTGGACAGTAGTCTTTCCTTTGATAGTCACATCGCCACAGTAGTCAGGAAGTCCTTCTACGTGGCACACCTCATCATAAAAGGGTTCTCGTCCAGGAAAAAAGAGGTCATCGTTACCCTCTACTCATCACTCATTAGACCCATTATAGAGTACAACGCCCCTTTTGGAATGTACCTCACAAAACATCTGCAGCAGCTGGAAAGGCCAAAGAAGTACCTCACAAAGGAGATTACGGGACTCAAACAAATGCCCTACACTGACCGCCTCAAAAAACTCCAACTTTACTCCGTAGCATATCGCCTACTCAGAGGTGATCTCTGACTAACATATAAAGCTATGTCAAACCCAGAGCTGTTGGACATGCTACACCTAAAGAAATCCCAGTCCCTCCGAGCTACACACTCTAGGGACCTAAACCTTGTCACCACAATAAACAGGACATGCTGGAGGGATAGATTCCTGTCCCAGAGACTTCCCATACTCTGGAACAGGCTACCCATCTATGTCAAGCAAAGTTCTTCATTAGCACTCTTCAAGAAAAATCTTGATGAGTGGATGGGAAATAGGAAATACACCCCGGGGATCACTTCTGTGTCTTTGCTCGTCAATGACACAGAAAAATAACTTTCTTGGGTGGCATAAGCCAGGGAACCTTGTTGGCTAGGCTTGCATAGGCCCTTGGGCCGATAGCCTAGTACCTACCTATGAACCTATGAACCTAAACCTATGAACTAAGCATGTGTTGCAGTCTGTCAATTATCTGAAACTACCTTATGCCTGACTCTTTTGTTGGGGGGATCCCTGTGCCAAATCAACTATCTGCTTCTGACCATAGTTCCATTTCAATCTCACCTGCTGCTTGTCCAGAAGCAGTTCTCTAAAAGAGATGCCCACTATCTGACAGTCTGGAGCTAGGTTTTGTGTTTTCATTGAGAAGGACAGAAGATCAGAGCCTTTTACGGACAATGTTATATGCTATGACAATTTTTCTTCCCTATGAGCCCTACAAATCCCCAATGTGGTAGGCATGGTTAAGGTAAGACTCCAATGGTGCTGTGAGGGAGCTACTCCACCCACATGGTGATGTACCACTGTAATGCCTACCTATCTAATGGTACCAGCATTTGCACATGTTCATAGTTTCAATCTCAGCCCCAGGGTTTCTGATTTTGGTATCTCTCCAGCACATCCCAATTCCCCCCATTAAAGAGATAATCAGGCAAAGCTCATTATTTGCCTTCTGACATCATTTGCCCCTTCAGCACCCAGGCTCTTAACGGCACCAGGATCTTCTGGGTCACAGTCAGGACTTCATTTCCCTGAAATTTTTGGCTCTGTCCTGTACTTTGCCCTCCTAAGCACAGTTAGATTCGACTGCATGAATGTATCCATGTAGGGCATTTTGGTTGCACTGATATACATTGATGTTCACTAGATATTCAGTGGTGGGGGCTTAATTTTGAGGATTGGCAGGGGAGTTCAGTCTGTAACGACAGAGTTTACTCACTAATACTCTGTTCTGCAGAACTCACCACCTTAACAAACCAATGTTGAAATGCAAAATATGATGTCTGTCCTGAATGTTCAAAAAAAAAAACTTTTCTGACATAATTTTATTGAAAGAATTTTATGGACTTGGAATGCTTCCAATCATTAAGTGAATAAACAAGCTGAATGATTGTTTTAATTAAAAATTCTTAAAACTCTAAGATTACATTCAGAGCATGCTAAAAATGAATCACAATCTCATCTATTTAAATGAAAAGGCACATAGAAACACAAGTCAAAAGACATAACAATGTTCATCCCTTTGTGTACCAACATATTATAGTTCATTATAAAAGCCACGTCTGTCTTCTAAATATATTTTTATTTTTATCATTAATTTTTTCTCTCCAAGATCTTTAGGTTATATGTAAATCTACAGAATAATTCACATCCCTTCCATATACAGCCATAAAATGTTTAGCCTATCCCTTATGTTCCTGCATACAAATTTCAGAACTACTTGCTGTGTTATTCATGCAATAAATATTATGGGACCACAGAATGTTTTTCCATTCTGTTGAGTGTCATTTAATACAAATTCAACTCTTAAATTTTATTATTGATAACTACATCAGTTTAGAAGAATTATACTAGCAAATATTGCATCTGTGGCACTTAGAAGTGGCATACGGTAAAGATACAATATATACTAGCAAAAAGTATATCTGTGGCACTTAGAAGTGGCATATGGTAAAAGTACAATAATATTTTCATACGCTCTTGGGGGTGAGATAAGATAATTCCCCAAAAAAAACTAATGCTAGTCCAAACATCACAAGATGGAACTTAAGCTAACAGTGTTATATGTTAACTAGTATTTCATGGCTGACAAGGATGTGCCAATTCTCTTCCATGTATGCAGTCACTTCCACAGAAGGGTCTATATTAAAATCGCAAAAGCCCTAGTCACCGAATATGAAAACACCAACACATATTCCACGAACCGCGAATACACCGAATGCCCTAAACCGCAAAATTCAAAAACTCGAACCGTCATAGTTGTCCCACCCCACTGCCCGCTACATACTACCTACCCAAACAAACTAAATAAACCACATACATACACTAGCCAAAACCCTACTTCTAACCCTAAACTAAACCCTACTTCTAACCCTACAGTAAATCTTGCAAATACCACCATGTATGCACTTACCTTAACCTGCATCCTAACCCTAAGATCCGTAACTATCACACACTTACCTTAAGTAGCTATACCCAAACAAATTAAATAATCCACACACATACACTTAACAAAACCCTACTTCTAACCCTACACTAAGTCTCACATACACTACCATCTATGCACTTACCTTAACCCGCACCCTCAACCTAAGGTCCGTAACTATCGCACACTTACCTTATGGAGCTATACCGCAGAAGGGCCAACCATGATGATTCGATATTTCAGATTTCATGCTTCAGGACGATTGATGTTTTTGTGGTTCGATGAAGACGTGTCAGCATTTATGTATTTGCGTAAGTACACCTTCGAGCTTCTAATATAGACCCCCACAGATCTAGTGCTATGTTCCAAAAATGCATCTCCTCTGTGGAGTTTTCTTGTACAGGTACCTCAAAATATTCACAATGTAGAACACATTTCTACAAATCTTTATTTAAAGTGTAGTCAGTTGTTTAGCCATACTTAAACTTTGATTAAGACTGTGTTCTCCATAATCAAGCAAAGGACTCACAGGAGTTTTAAGACAATTTAATCTTCTGACCATTAATGCCTTTCAAATATCCACTCTCAAGTTGTAACCACTTTGTCAAAGGTCTAGACCAATTGTATATTAATAGTTAACCTATTTATATATTAACTCCACTCAGCATTCCTACATTCTATAGTACAGCATGCCAATGACGCGATACTCCTCTGCACAGCAAATTAAACCTTGCAAAAACGAACTCGGTCATTCTTTTCTTCTACTGAAAACTGGCTTGACAATTCTACCCTCCTCAACTCCCCCAAAACAGAAGCTTATTCACCATAACCTCCAAAAATAACACTATGATAGAACCAGTGGATCACACCAAACTATTTTGAATTATCATTGGCAATCAAATGAAATTTGGTAAACATATGTCACAAGCAATAAAAAGACTCATGAAAAACTAGGCAGTTTCTGTAGAGTAAAACCTTTCCTCACAGAAAGCCAGAATAAGTATTGCTACAGCCTATTTAGCACCTAATCTTCTGTATGCAGCACCTATTTATACTAACCTAACTACCACCCAAACCTATAAATTCCAACAGTGCTAGAATAAAACAGCTTAGTTTGTCATTAGTGTGCCAAGCAGAACTCACCACTACCCAGCACTCATACAACTAAGCTGTCTGGAAGTTTCACATGCGAACTTCTCACAACTAGCAATGCAACTTTTTTTGTTTTCCAGGGCAAATACCTTAAACAAATCCCAGGAGTAGCCATGGGTTCAAGAGTGGCCCCAGTATTTGCGAACCTGGTCATGCCTTGGTGGGAGTAAGTGTACCTTAAATTCCTACATTTTGTTTGGGATAGTAGCCTTTTATAGAAGATTCATTGATGACCTTTTCTTGGTGTGTGCATGTACTGAGAGAGAACTGAATGAACTATATGACTTCATGAATTCCTGCACTTCTTTTTTGAAATTTACCCTGAGCTGCTATGGGAAGACCATCACCTACTTGGATATCATGTTATCATTAGAAGAAGGCACCAGTGAGTTTGCAAGCAGAATCTTTAGAAAAGATACTTTTGTAAAACAATATCTGCACAAAAGAAGTTTACATCCCTACCACATGAAAAAGGGGTTGTAACAGGACAATTTATAAGACTCAGCAGGCTCACCAGTGAGGACATAATCTTTGAAGAAGAGGTAGCTAGTTTAAAAGCACTATTTATCCAATTACGATTTGGATTGGCTAAATAATATCATTGTAGAAGTGTATTTGTTAAGGCTGTATAAAGCTAGACCAATTTTGAGAAGACCTCAGTTTGAAATTGATTCTGATAAGGAAACAGCATCTATTAACACCAACAATTTGCTGACTAAATACAGTACAGCTTACCCACTACCCATCAACAGTGACATCCATCTCATCTGAGATGTGTTAAAAGAAAACTGGAAGAGCATTTTTGGGTAGTTCAGATTTATCAAAGTTTCTGGGTGCAGGTCCCTCATTCACTTATAAAAGGAGTCAGAATGTAAAATCCTTGTTAGAAGGTCAGTAAAGAAGACCATTGAGCACACAGAACTCCTTTGGCCAATGCCTTTTGGTTCCCAGGAATTGGGGTAACAACAATAAAAAAAAACAGAACTCATCACTAACAATTCTAAGGGTAGCCTGATTTTAGGGGGTGATTTCAACTGTTTACTAAATGACTCAGAAACTACTGACAAGAGACCATTTCATATTCCTCCTATAGGGGAAAACTCTCAAAAATGGGCAGATAACTTACAGCTATATGATTTATTTTATCTCAGAAATGATAATTCATTAGAATTTTCCCACTGTGATTTTAGATGCAGGACTCAAACCAGAACTGATAACATTTTTATATCCCAAGACCTAAAAACAAAAATATCACACTTTACAATAGTCCCGTGCCCTATGTCTGATCACAATACACTTATTTTTAATCTTCAAACAGATTTTAAAAAACTGTCTCTCACTAAAAGAATACCAGCTTATATTACTAAATTGAAACAGTTCAAACCTTGGCTTGATACAGAGATAGAATTTTTCTAAGATACATATCTAACCAGTGAAGTAAATGTAGCAATTCTTTGGGATTCGTTGAAAGCCTATCTATATGGCAAAATTATTGCATGGTTTAATAATAAAATGAAGGAATGGGAGTATGAATTATCTAATATACAAAAACAAATTGTATTAATTAATAAAGATAATACTAAAATCATTTCACACAAGAAAAAGGAAATTGAATCCTTAAACAAGAAATATGACATTTTAACTCATAAAACCAACTTGGCCCTAGAAAAATTAAAACTAAATTCTTTCTCTGTATCGCCAAAATATATGCGTAATCTAACACTGAAAGTGAGAAGAAACTCCATTGAAAACAATATTGTAAATGTGCTCCATGAAGGGAGAAATAATAAAAAAGTTTCTGATATTAGTGATATCTTAGATGCCTTTAAGTATCACTTTTCGGAACAATAGAAAAACAATGACTCTCAACATGAATTCACAGACCACAGTCGAGACTTCCCGGAATTTAAAAGTCTACCAGAGAGTTTGATTAATGAGATTCAGAAACAAATCTCTCTAAAGGAAATTAATGAAAAAATTAAAGAAAGCAAAAACAATAAATCACCGGGCATAGATAGTATTATTAATGAAATATATAAGCTTTTACCATACTCTGCTATATCACTCTAACACAAAGCCCTGAATGAATCTTATTTACAAGGTATAATTCCACCCTCATGGAAATACTCATTAATTACGCCCATATTAAAAGAAAATAAAGATTCTCATATGTGTAAATCATATAGGCCAATTTCTCTGATTAACAATGACTATAAATTATTAATGTCTATTCTACTTAACAGCTTTAAGAAATCATTAACCCATCTCATCTCGGAAGATCAAATGGGATTTATTTATAATCGACATACTCAAGATAATATTCAAAGAATTATAACTACCATAGCTATCTTAAATAGGGTAATCAAAAGGCTCTTATAATCACTCTTGATATTGAGAAGGCCTTTAATTCATTAAACTGGAAATATTTTTTTTAAATTCTTGAATCATACAAATTCCCTACTCAATTTATTACTTTTATAAAAAATATTTATTATAACAATTTAGCATATGTAAAATTAGGTCCATTTATGTCAGAGCCTATCAAAATTACTAAAGGTACCAAACAGGGATGCCCAATGTCTCCGATTTTATTCACTTTAACAATAGAACCCCTTTCTTTGGCAATTCGATCCAATCCTAAAATTATAGGCCTAAATATAAATAATCATTTTAATTCCAAAATAATGTTATTTGCAGATGATATCTTACTTACTTTAATAAACTCTGAAGAATCCTTATAGGAATTAGATTTACTAGTCAAATCATTTTACTATATTTCTGGCCTAAAAATCAGTAATTCTAAATCAAACCATATGCTTCTAAATAAAAAAAATCTTAATGATAATACTAATTTGACTACTAATGAAATAATTGGGAAGCAGGTTTCTTCATTGAAGTATCTATGGATTGACCTATGTGAAAATATAGACCTAACTTTAAACACAAACTATAAAAACATTATAAACACATTAACAATTTTCACAGAGAAATGGAATAAATTACATCTAACATTTGAAGCTAGATTACAATTAAAATGATTTTATTGCCAAAAATAAATTACATAGTTCTTTCTATCTCTATATTACCCAGTAAAAATCTTTTAAAAGAAATAAACAAAACTCTATTAAAATTTTTATGGTATCCTAAAAAGCATAGGATAGCTCTAACTAATCATATTAGACCATGGGAACTTGCAGGAATAAATTTCCCAGATTTAGAATCCTACATTAAAGCCTCTAACCTCAAAACAATATTAAATTGGATAGACCCCAAATATTCTTCAGCTTGGAAATCGTTACATACAAGTATTATCCTAAATGAAAATAAGCTAATAAAAAAATTACAATTAAGCAAATTAAGTAACAAACTTTGGTATGTACTCTGTATCAATATACAATATAATACTATTAAACTTACTAATCTAGATTATTTAAATTATATCTATAAGTCCTTTAAAGGTTTTGTAAATAACAATATTGACATTAAACTATGGATCCAGCTTCTATTCCCCTTTAAAACCACAAAAAACTTTTATGATAATATTAGCTTAGATACACTCAGCTACTGGGAAAGAAAAAAAATACATGCTGGTATCATTGCACAAAGAACCTAGTTGCACTAGATACACAAAATTTGATCAAAGAGTATGCTCTACCATCATCAGACTGGCTTGTTCTCAATAGTCTGATTCCATTCACTCAAGATTTGTGCAGAACAATACAGAGCTCTTCCTATAGCTCATCACCCAAATTTATAAATATTATGTATGGAATACTGCATGGTGAATTTAATTGGAAAAACTTAATCTCAAAAATTTATAAAATTGTTATTACTTATAAAACTACTCCTAATTAGAAATTTTGTGATTTTGTTACTAGAGATTGTACATTGTCCCTATCTCCTACGAATAAATCAAAACTTTTACACTCTCTTAAATTAACCTCTAATTTACAAATATGGAATATTTTCTCCTGGACATTTTTGCATATAGGTTTTTACACTCCTAGTAGAATTGCTAAATTTAACTCCTCTGAACAGGTGATATGTTGGAGATGCTCTCTAGAATGTAAGGCTGATTGGTGTCATATCTTTTATGATTGTTCTCACATTAAGACATTTTGGAATGATATTGAAAATGTTCTCCAAGCCATTTTTACTGATTCCTTTATATTATCAAAACCTTTAATTCTTCTTAATGAAAATTAATCTATTGTATTGAATAACAAAAATAAATATCTTCTTTGGACAATTCTAGCAGTAGCCAAAAATGTATTACAAGAAGATGGAAGTCATCCTTCATTTCAACCTTACAAGACTTCATGACCCTCTTGGTTGAAGTAGCGTCAATGGAATTAAAAGTTAAAGAATCAAGAATATACTCAAGAAAATGGACTAACAACCCTTGGCCAAAAGTTCTATCTCTTATTCAGTCATTGGATTCAGATATGTCTTCATCTAATTAGTCATATTGAAAGTATGATTGAATGAATATTGTACCCTACTTTACATTTTATATCACTTGTTCCCTTTATTTTCATTGTTTTTTTTTCCTCCTTATACAGTGTTTGAGGCCTTTTTAAAATTTGTACATAGTTTTAACATATTTTGTTGTTCAAATGATTGTTACTGAAAAATCAATAAAAAATAAAACAAAAAAAAAAAGGAACTCTTTTGGCACCTACAAGTGTGGAAAATGTAAGCAGTGTCACTTCATATCAAACAGTTCAAGTATATATGTTAAGGCACTGGATCTTCATTTGTGGGCTAGAGGCCAGTCTGACTGCAATTCACAGGGAGTGGTCAACCTGGCCACCTGTGATTCCTGCTCAGGACTTTATGTAGGAAAAACTATGAGAGTGCATGAACACAATTTAATCATTAAGAAAAAGGGCAGTGGCAATGGTCTGGCTATGCATTCCCTCACTTATTTGAATTTTGGAAAATCCAGTTCTTTGTACTGGATTCAATGAGCATGGATGAATTTACTGGTAACTATAATGTCCTACTAGAATGCCATTAGTCCAGTTGGTAAATAAGATTAAGGGCATATAAACCTCATGGGCTTAACAATTCTATAAATAGAAAATGCCTTCTGTGAGTGCAAAAACTGTGACATTATTTTGTCTTGTTTAAAAGTCTTTTTCTATCTAAACAATGCATAGAGCATTGACTGGTATAATTTTGATGCATTTATCATTTCATAGAGTTGCACTGCATGAGTACATTACTTGTTTCCTTAAGTATGTTTTTAGATACAATGCTTCTTTAAATTTACAAGCTGTTTACATGTTTCTTTGATTAGCTCAAGTGGGTCATGTGATGTCTTGACTCCATGTTTAACTTATTAACTTATGTATTTTTATCTCTGAAGAAGTTCAAAGAAATATTAAATGAAGCAAATAGCTTAGTTAATCTAGACAAGTGTTGGAGATGATTTCTTTTACTTGCTTTAGCAGAATTGTTTGTTGTTTTGTGGAAAGCTGTCTGGAAGGTTTATATGCTCTGAACTTCTCATAATAATGCATAAACTAGAACTATGCCCAACCCTAAACAATAATTCATCACTACTTTTCATGTAGAATCTTATGGTCCTCAGACAAATCTCTGCTTATTCTTTGTATTCACCGTACTGCACATGTGAAAATTTACATTTTGTAAAAGGTATTTCATTCTGTGTATTCACTGTACTGCGCCTGCGAAACTTACATTTTGGATAACGGTGTATTCACTATACCGCACCTGTGAAAATTTGCATTTTGTATAAAGGCATTTCATTCTGTGTATTCACTGTACCATGCCTGTGAAAACTTACATTTTGATATATAATTTACATGCATTTGCACTACATGTACTACATTATTTTTTTTTCTGTTTGTATAAATATGCTAGTCTTTGTTTTCTTGAAGCTTTTCTCAGGCCACCACTGAAAAGAGGCTTTGCCCTGTCAGACCCTCCCAGTAAACAAATACAATAAATAAATAAATAAATAAATACATGTAATGAATAATTAAATAAATACAATAAAAAGGTTTATTTTTGACTGGAAGCTGGGTACAATTATTCACTTATCCTCTGATAGTAAACAGTTTCATTAAGGGCTGGAATATGCACATACCAAAATGGTCTCATGCTAGAAAACCTTCTCCCACCTCACATGTGGGCACTTGCACTAGGGACTTAAATAAACAAGCCACATTGGAGGGATAGGTGCATAACTTAACATATTTCCAGCCTATCGAATAAGTTAAAGTACTACAAAAATTTACCTCCGTTTTATCATGTATGGTCTTAATCAATTTTGGAATTGAGCACTATTAAATGTTTGAAAAGGGAGGGCATATATGGCTAAGTATCTTATGGTCTGCCTTGCCTCATATTTATTTGTATGTTTTTCAGATATGCATGGTTAAAAAAACCACTTAAATCACTGTACAAGGCTACTGGTGGTGCAAAGCAGTAAGGAGCATGTCTATGTTACCATTTAAAATATTAAGACAACACTGTCAAAATAATATGCCATTACCTTCAGCTAGACAATACACTTGGATAATGATTCCAGCTTTAGTGACACACAAACAGCTTTCTATTCATGCAATGTACTTGACTCTAAATTGGTGGCAGTCATAATCTATTCAAGCAGAAGCCCATACAATTTTTATTTTTGATATAATGACAACTTTGTAAAGATGATTAATACATTTAAATGTTGAGCAAAAGTCCAGTGCAACACATCAATGGAAAATTAATATAATATAAAATGACAGACTTGAATAGTAAACTTCAATGAGCCTCTGCATTGGGAATCCAAGTATAAAACCCATATCATATTCTGTCTTTAAGATTTCATCACATAATTATTCTATTAAGATAGAAAATTCCCATCAAGAACTAGTCGGAGAATGAAGTACCTCTATCAAAAACCAACATGTGTCTGTATCCAGGAAAAGAGGTAGCAAACACGGCTGAAATATAAACTTTATTAAATACATGACAAAACAGTAGTAAGTGCTTTCATGTCTAACTCGGGCAAGTCTTCAAACTTTTAAAGAATCAAATCAGCATTTACCATTTATATAGAAAGACACTACTCAACTAATCAATAAGGCTTGACCAATCAGCAAAGCAAACAATAAATATCATTAAATTGTGCGTATAAAAAATTCCTAAGAACCTGCAAATGCAAAACAGTTTATAACATTCAATATACTACTTCATGTAGTATTACATTACAAACAGCTTTAGCTGGCAGTGACACTTCAATCTAAAATTAAGCTAACAGAAACTGATATAAAAAACTAATACAAAAAAAAAAAATAATGTGAAGAGCATGAACCAACTTATACCATAATACCTAAACAATATAATACTGTATTGCGCTCATCAGATGAAATGATGTGATACAAGTTAACATCACTATAAATAATACATAATAGTACAGCACTGCATGAATTCAACAACCTGCTCAGTATGCAGTACGTCAACATTGGAGCGTTTACATTAGCACCTAAAGCATAATAAACTAAGAAAATAATACAAAATTATAAAACCTGCAGAGTATCTCTCTAGCCCTCTTTAAGAGGAAGCTGGATGACTAGATGGAAACAGAAAATACACTCCTGGGATGCCACCTGTGTCCTTGCTGGACAGGGGAAACAGGTGCTGACTTTGTGGGACCATGGGCAAAATTCATGGCTAGGCTTATAAGGGCCTATGGGCCAATAGCCTAGTATCCTTCTATGAACCTATGAACTGACAAATCTCAAAAATATACTGTTGTACATTATAAAAAAAACTTAACCAAAAAAAATCCAAATATGCAATTCTTATGAAACAAAAACAAACTGTGCACACAAAACATAATTATGAAAGAGAACAACAATTAAGAATCATGACTAAAAATCAGAAAGAACCCTTATATTTGGTACCTATATAAATAAATATTTCGGTTATAGTTTGAGATTTCATTATGAAACTTATAGGTTGCAAAACAGCAAATTCAGTTATAAAATGCAGTTAAGGCTGCTAGTCTATTTTTAGGGATTTTAATGCCACTCAGCATTGAACTTGACCCCACCAATTTACTGTTTTAAACCATGACATCTTAACCGCATGTAGGAAATGAAACACTAGTTTTTCTGAGGAAATCTCTCTCTCTCTCTCTCTCTCTCTCTCTATATATATATATATATGGAAACACTTCACATACTCGAATGACTGAAATCTCGAATTTCATATGGTCGAGACCATATGATCGAGATTTCAGTAAATCGAATATGTGTATTGTTCAAAAATAAGAGTTTAATTACCTTAATATATTACGTGCACACAGAGGCAAGTATTGTTGTACGCTCTGTGTGTACGTAATGTTTTATTTGTTTTGCGGTGTTGACAGGAAATGATAAATCTCCCATTTTTGCGCTTCCGCATACAGCGCAAGACGGGAGATTTCCCATCTCCCCACTGTAGTGCGATCTTGGAGTTGGTATATTTAAGTAGGGGGGTGTGGGGGGCATGGGGGGTGCAGACCCCTGCAAAAGCGAGGTTTGTGTTTTTTTTTTATTTGTTGGTTTCGCTTTAGAAGTTCGAGTTTCCGAAACTCGATCTTTTGGTTTCGGTTATTTGCAGTTCGAGATTTTGGTAATTCGAGCTTCTGAAGTGAATCCATATATATATATATATATATATATATATATATAGAGAGAGAGAGAGAGAGTGTGACGAAAAGAGGTACTGCCAGCAAAGCTAGCTGGAATAAGTATGTCATTTGTGAATATCAAAATAATTTCTATAAGATGCTTGTGTTACAAATGTATTAGAATTGTATGTCATATGTATATCAAACTGCTCTGTACAGATGTTTGTGTTGAAAACGTATTTGTAAAGTGCTTGTATTTAAAATGTATCCACAGTGTGCCTTACTGGAAGAGAACAGAAATGCACTAGTGTAATAATGTATATGTTAACAGAGGAAACTGAAGGGTTGACCTCAGTCCAGCAAACTTTAGAAAAATATCTGAAATTAAATTACTTTATAGGCTAGGCCATAACGATGCGTCAATGTAACCAGAGATACAAAGTCTGTACTAGGAAGCTTTCTGTATTGTCTTTGGGGCGAACCAGTTGCTACGTTGGAAGCATGAAGGAGTGCAATTATTTTATGACTTCCAGCAGCTATCAAAGATCTGAGTAAAAAGCCCTTGTCTGGGTATTTTTAAAGGTAGATAATAAATATTGCCAACTGCCATCATTGGTGGTTTGCATGAGAACTAGAAGTCAGATGACAAGAAATGAAGATATTTTGCAAGCTATCCCAGCAGTGGTATTTTAGACATTATTTTGAGAAGTCTCTGAGTGAGACAGAGCATTCTGCATTCTGTCTTGGACCTGACAACAGCAAGAAGAACCATTCACCACATCTGCCTTGCTCTCTTACTAAGTTACTAGAGTACAGTAATTCTCTTAGATTCAGTCAGGAATATAGTGACGCTTAGTTTAGATTTTGTTTTTCTTTATTTGTGTGAGCCTGTACTACAATGTTATTTAAAATATTTCCTGTGATTTTGAACTCTGATGTTACTGTAAATATATATTTAGTATTATCTTGTTCTTTTATTATTTATTACTAAATATATTTAAACCTTTCTTTGTGGCTGCTTTGTGTAGAGATATCTAAGTTCTGAGAGTACTTGCATACTTATTCGGTGACACTGTGTGGGCCACTCCTAATAGCCTTGTTCTTGGTCAAGCTACCATTTGTATTAATATTATTATTACACTGTAAGATTGGACACCCTTTGTTGAGGGCCTTAAAGTAGCTGTCAAGGAGTGACTGGTGGCAGTGGAAACTGTCTTATAGTCTAGGCAGAAGGAGGCATAGCTAGTAAACCTGTGCCAGCCTTTCCCAGGTGTGTGTGTGTGTATACATCAAACCTCAAAGAGTGTGTGTGTCAGCTACTTGGATAGGGACACGAAGCACTGGTTGGACAGAGAGGGTGCTGGAGGTCTTGGCTTGGTCACTCACCTGTGATCTCAACTCTATAGCTGTGCCAGTGGAGAGTCTGTATTCAGGATCTAGAGAAAGATAGTGAAACCAGCCATCGACTGGCTGTGGTCTCTGTGTACTCTTAAGGGAAATTGCAATTGATGCAGAGAGCTGCATCTGGAAATACTATGTGTGTACCTTTTGTCCTCCTAGTGAACATCCCCCCACAGGTGCCAGTGGTGAGGATTGAGGCTCCTTGATTACTGGTTGGCAGTGGTCGGTCGTCACATATGAGTCTACTTCACATCATCGAAGTTTCTGAAACAGAAATTTTCTGAACAGAGATCGCTGTACAGAGCAGAACAGGAAATTTACCATTTTCCTTGCTGTAGTGTGATCTCAGAGTTGGTATATTTAAGCAGCAGGGGGTGTGGGGTTTCAGGGTGGTTTGCCCCCCCCCACAAAAACGTAAAAGAAGACTTCTTTTCTTTTTAATTTTTTTTTTTATTTCATGTTCGATGTTTCAGAACTTTGATCATCTGGTTTTCAACCATATGATGGTCAATGTTCTGAAACTTTGATGATTTCAAGTAGACCCATATATGTGTGTGTGTTTTTGTGATACAACAACATAGTAAAAATGCATTTAGACTGTGTATTTATTCTGCATATTGTGCAGAAGTTCAGTTCAGGACAACATCCTCAGTGGAACAGATTGTAATTAACCAGAGCTGCTCAATTAACCAGACCTGCAGACTCCCTGAGTGATCACTCACCAATAAAAGTCCTCAGATATACTCCCCATTTCTCTAAACCACATAGGATTATCACCTGCTGCAAACTTTTCAACTTTAACCCTGAAACCTTCATAATCCTCCTCTCTAGAGTTAACTGGAACTTCCTCACCCAGCTTCCTCTAAATGATGCTGTTAAAGCTTTTGACTCAGTTTTCCTTAACATCTTAAATTCACTAGCGCCACTCAGAAAATTCCGGATAAAAGCTAAAATAGCACCCTGACTATCTAAGACCATTCACACCCTTATGAAAACCAGAGATAAAGCCTGGAAAAGATGGCAACAATCTAAACTCCCCATCGACTTGCAAAGGTATAAAGAACTTAGAAATCAATCAAAAAAACATCAACAAAGACAAAAAAGTTTTCTACTACAATCCCCCAACAAAATTAAAATCTGACCCCCAAAAATTCTGGAATGCTTTAAATCAGATACTACATCCAGACAATCCAATCTCACCTAATCCATGCCCAGACAGGTCACATGTAGAGTCTGCCAACTCCTTTAACACCTATTTTCTTGAATCAATATCCAAATTATTTAGCCCCAACCCTTCTAACACTAGTACTTCTGACTTCCTATGTTAACTCTGATAACACCTTCTACCTTAAATCTGTTCCTACTACATGTATCAAATCTCTACTCTCTAAGCTAAAACCATGCTCAGTATCTGCTGACAATATCCCTTCATATTTTCTCCAAATTGTAGCTCACTTCCTTGCTCTGCCTGTATCTATAATCATAAATCGCTCCATCTCTGAATCTAAAGTTCCATCTATCTGGAAACAATTCTACACGCCTCCTAGTCATAAAGGAGGTAACTCCTCTGAAATATCTAATTTCAGACCCATTGCTATTCTCTCCTATGTTTCCAAAGTTCTCAAGAAAGGCATACATAAACAAGTTATGCATTATCTCACTCAGGAAAAACTGCGTACCTCTACCCAGCATGGCTTTCGACCCAAACATAGTACTACCACAGCTCTACTATCCTTTCTCAATACTATTTCTCTCGCCAAAGATGAACACAAGCTCACATCTTGTCTATTCCTTGACCTCTCTAAGGCTTTTGACACTGTCTTTCACTCTCTGCTACTAAATAAACTAACACACCTCTACTTCTCACCTGATACAGTTACATGGTTCTCTAGCTATCTCACTGACAGACTGCAATCAGTGAGATGACACTCTGCACTATCACCTCCCCTTCCAGTAAAAATGGGTGTCCCCCAAGGATCCATTCTGGGGGCCATTACTTTTTAATATCTATCAAATTACTCCACTCTTCCTGTCCTCTGTCTACCATTGTCCAATATGCAGATGACTCTACAGTCATCCTTTAACTCAGCTGAGACATGGCTCTCAAATAACCAGGTCATCCTCAACCCCCAAAAGAACAAAACTGCTACTTTTTCTTCCTAAAGCCATGAACCATATAAAATCCTCCTTCTCCATAATGTCCCTAAACAATACTCCTATTAAAGTCAAACTTAGCACTAAATTACTTGGCATCATCATTGATGATCAACTAAAATTTTATCTACACATAAATAATTGCATCAGGAAAACCCATCAGAAGCTAGGACTCCTGTATAGAAATAAGAAATTCCTCACCACTGAATCTAGAATTACTCTTTCACATGCGTACCTTCTACCCTCCTTAACATACAATTTCCAAATACTCAAAAATCTCAACTCCTCCCTACCTACCAAACTAGATGCTACCTATAACAAGATAGCTAGATTTGCTGCTCAACAAACCTACATATCCCACCACTGTCTCTTCCTAAAATATCTGAACTGGCTCGAGCTACCTCACCTGCTTCTTCGATCACAGCTTCAAATCATACACTCCATTCTATATCAGCCAGCTTTCTGTCCAAATCTATCATCCCTCATCTCCCACTATTCCCCTTCAAGAAATCTCTGAAGCTCATCCCAAATTCTACTAAAGGTTTACAAACCCAAGTCAAACACTGGATGCAACTTATATAGCTACAACCACTCTATTGCATGGAACAATCTCCAACTACAAATTAGGACCCTTACACACCCCAAACAATTTGTCAGCCACCAAAGACTACTTTAATAGGCATAGGACCTGCCACTGTACTGACCCCACTCTCCCTGACCACAACCCTCTTACATAATAACCATCTATCTCCTTTACGCCTTAGTATTCCCCCCAATCATTCTATCTCTGCTGACCTAACTACTCTATTCCCTCTCCCCTAACTGACTCAGATTCACTTTCTTACTTCCCTATCTATAAAAACCTCTCGAGTTACTGTTAACTGTTTATGGAAAAATGTAATAAATAGGATAAACAGCTTACTCCCTATGCTTTTGATGTAATTTCCTTAGCCTTGTTGTTATTACGTATTCTGCTCTAAGATTTATTAATTACTATGCTGTTATCTTGCCTTTTTGTTTTTATTGTAAAGATTTTTGTAACTAATGTAACTGATTTGAAATTATCTTGATATTTCTATGCTATCTTAAATTGATTGGATTACTTGGAGCTTTTCTCCCCGGGCCTCCGCTGCAAAAGGGCATTACCTCAGTCGGGCATACCCAGTCAACAAATATAAAATAAAATAAATAAATAAATAAATAAACATTTGGCATATTTGCCAGAGGTCCAGAGTGAACTGCTGATATCCAAGCCATCCAAGGCTAAAAACAAGAAAATAAGTCTATCTTGTGATTTTACTGCACTTTCTGGACTTTTTTTTTTTTTAGTATCAAACTGCTTCATTATTTCTGTTTTTGTTGCCTGTGACTGTATAATTCTCTGCACTTTTTTTTCCTTTATTGTTACCCTGGATAGCATAAACTAGATTCAGATCTGCTGGATCTAACCTGTTATTGATACACTTGAGCACTAAACCAGACATATTACATTAAGAAAGGCTCCCGTGTACCCTTGTGGCAGAAGAGTGTGGACCCAACCCTGTCTGAGCTGGGGATTGCTGGTGAAATGTTCATTGTGTGCTTTCTTATTGGTAGACTTACATAAAAGTGTTTAATTTTGTCTGTATTTAAGCATCACATTTGCCATTTGCTGCACACCATGCAAGGGGGATTAGTGGTGCTCTTTATAGATCAAATGCCTTGAAACATAATTTTTGCCTGTGCATCTGTCAGTGCAACCCTCCCAAGCTTCCCTGATACACTATGGGCAACTCAGTTGTGCACTGAGCAACATTTGCCATACCTTTTCACAGCCCCTTGTTAGTCCTAGCACAAAAATTAGCCAAACTAGCCCACTCCCTTCCCTAATAGCACATACGGTAAAAACCTGCTAAAAAGGATAGGCAGTTTCCTATTATTTCTCTGGCCAGCCTAATTGAGATGGGAATACTGAGGCAATGCAGTAATTACCTCATGTATACTGACAACAACTTACTCCTACAACAAACAAATACCCTATGTGAGAGATGTAAGTATACTACGAAACTGGAATCACTTTGCTCAAGTAACAATAATCTGGATATCGAAAAGGTTGTCAATATACACTCTTCACTTCTCACAAAAAATAGACATGATGCATAGACACACATACATGGACATACTCACTAGAAGTCTACCAAAAGATCAGAGACCTCCCAAATGTAAACATGCACAAATTGCTAGGCAAATAGAAACCACTACACGTAATAACACATACAACTGTGTGTTAGCAAATAAGCCACTAAGGCAAAACACCTCTAAACCTAATGTCCTGGTCATAGGCAACTCCATAGTGAGACACACAGATGTTCACAGATGCTAGATTTGAAGTTCTACTTTGCTACTCCTTTTCATCTGTGACTATGAGGTCATTAGGTTCCAGTTAGCTTTAATACTATCACATACCATCGTTGTGTGATATAACTGGGAATCAATTAACTTTACTTAATGTCATACACTAGAGGTTCATCTCAGCAGTGACTGTGTTGTTATTGGAAACTAGCTAGCACTCCTCCTTTGTAAATGAGATGTCACTCAGCACCAGTTAGTTTAGTTAGTGTCAAGTAGTGGTGCTACTCTTCTTCTGTAAATGCAATATCACTGTGAGCCTGTTACTGTTTACTTAATCTCAGACACTGGTATAGTCTTTCCTCTTTGAGTGTGAGCTCACAGGAAAACAATTAGTGTGAGCTACTCTCACACTGGTGCATCATTGCTTCTGTGAGTGTGAAGTCACTAGGAGCCAGTTAGCTTTTCTTAGTAATAGATATTGGTATCCCCATTCTTCTGTCAACATGATGTCACTGAGAACTCATTGATTTTTATTTTACTCATTTTCCTTTTAATGTGATATCACTGAGGACAAACTAGCTTAAGTTAATGTCAGTCAGTGGTGCTCCATTTTGTATGTATATATGACATCTCTGAGAAACAGGTTTATTTAATATCTCACAGTATCGTACCTGTTCATCTGTGGATGAGATATCCCAACTAGCTTTAGTTAATATCACACCAGAGTATGCCTTTTCCACTGTGAGTATGATGCGGTTAGGAAACACTTTCGGGCAATATGTGGCAAGACCATGTGGCTTTTTAATGTGATCATGGTCTTATTAATGTCATGCACTGGTAGTCCCTTTTTAATATGAGTATGATGTTACACCTATAAACATAGATTTAATTAGTGTCACACACTGGTGCTCCCTTTTTCTCAGAATGTATAAATGTAACTACTGCTTTTGTATAAATGTAAACAGAAATGTAATTATTCTGTGCTTAACTGGAACTTAGTATAATGCAAAGCAAGCAAATGGAGCTTTTCCCCAGGGCCTCTGCTGAAAATATGTATTGCCCAGTCAAACTTTCCCAGTAAACAAAGACAAATAAATAAAAAAAATACATTTTGATGTATGGTTTTCACTGTTGTACATAGCTTTAGGGAATGCTACACACTGGTATTCCCTTTTTGATGTGAGAATGGTTTTGCACTGGCCATCAGCCTTGAAGAAAGTAGAATGCTGCTCACTGCTAGGCTCATACCTACCTGGGACAAATAGTTGGAGAACTCCATCAAGTCTCTCTTCATTTAGTTCAGGGAGGCACATAATTAATGCCCACATGGACTATGACTAAATCATACTGGTGCTTGTGGTTATGTGACTACAATAAATGTGTGTGTGTGTGTGATCTGATGGATCCTAGCCCTTATAGGCAACTGACCATAACTCTCTCCTTGCTCAGTGTGGTGAGAGAGACATCACTGTGTCTCACAATGGAGTCTCCTATGACCAAAATATTGGATTGTAAGGTTGTCTGTATTATGGGCTTAGACACTGAGACACTGAGATGTAGCTGAATGTATCATGGTGGGTGTTGCACCAGTAATGTGTTTTGAAGTTTGCTAAAGATACTTATTGTAATTTCTGTGTAATTTCTGTGTCTCAGAGGACTTTGAGATTTGGGTAATGAACTTTTAAGAGAATCTGCAATTTTACTAATTTTCAGACGAGCCCCAGGAAGTCAAGCTCCACAAATAAAAGAAGAGAAAATACATATACATAGATGAAAACTGACATCATATTATAATATACTGTAAATACATAGATTAATACAAATAGTAATGCATATATGATATGTATAATAATACACATATATAATACAAATAATGCACATATGATATGTATAATACACATATACCATCACTAAATCAATATCATGTAGCCTTGAAACATGCTGACAGTTTATTACTCACTCAAAGCAAATGGCAGAGTGGAAAAATTCAAATGGTGGATAGAGAGGAGGAGAGAAAGAGAAGAAAGAGTGAGAAAAAGTATTTGTTAGAAGGAATAATTGGGATAGGTATGGGAGGCAGGAGAAATAATGAGTAAAAGCAACATTACAAGAGAAATGAAAGCAATGAAAAGGATAGTTAGGATGTCTACAGGTATTAGAGGAAAATAAGCTAACATTTCTCTGTTTGATATTCTTGTGTAATTTCTTTATGACATGCTATTGGAGCTTTTCTCCCCGGGCCTCCGCTGAAAATGGATATGTGTCCAGTCGGACTTTCCCGGTTAAGAAATGTAAAATAAATAAATTAAAATTTTAACCAGGGAGCAACACATGCAAAGCCAGGAGTCAAAGAGGCATTTTGTTAGTTGCAGCTTAAATAAATAAATGTTACTCATTGCTCTGATTGGTGCAGGGTTCATATTCCAGACCTTTGCAACATAGTGTGAGTATGGACTTTAAATGGTTTTTGCTAGGCTTATCGATGTCAAGCAGATTTTTGTTAGAAGATCGAAGGTGATGACTTGGGAGGTATATGCCCCACAGACTTCCTTACTTAAATATACTAATTGTGCAGTCACACAACAGCGGAGAAAAGAAAAAAAGTCAGTCACTGTTTCCATTCAGATATCAAACACAACAACACTGACACTCTGTAGACCTTATAATTTTCAGTCAAATGTGATTTCAGTCAAATGTTTGTCAGTTTTGTTCAGTCCACAGTGATTCAGTGAAATGTGATTCAGTCAAAAGAACCAGTACCAGATATGAATGTGTGTGTGTGTGTGTGTGTGTGTGTGTGTGTGTGTGTGTGTGTGTGTGTCTTTTTTTGTGTGTGTGCATGTATTCAAAACTCATGTATTTTACTGTTTGTCTTTAACTGCAGACACATGGGTGCATGTGAATTTTATAGATACCATGGTCTATGAGATGATGGAAAATATCCTGCGTAAATTTCTATACATTTCCAAGGGGGGAGATGCAATGTTTTTGCAGATAATGTATTTGGATCCCTCTCGAATGCCAGAGGCTGACAACATTAGATTTTATCCATTTTACATGGCTCACTGTGGTCATACGTTTTTTTTTTTCCTTTGAAGTAAGTTGGATGACAAGCCATCAGACAACATGATTAAGACACCTGTAGGGGTCATGGTTACCTGTGCCATAACTGTCAGCCCATTAGTTTTTTTTAAAACTCTTCTTCTATTGTCTTTTGTTCAAAAAGAAAGCACACTTCGGAGTACTGATGTCTGCAGTCCCATTTCAGATGGTATGACTTACGTTTCCTGAAGTGCACCTATATTCAAATCAGAAGGAGTCAGGTTCATTGTTATTCAACTGCCTTCAAACATTATATTTTCTGCAGTCATTCATATGCTTACTGTTTTAGTTTTGGAATTAATGAGGTTTCATTCATTCATTCATTTAGAGTAAGTGGTGCAGTTTTCTCATTTAATACGTAGGGAGGGAAAGCGTGTGTGTGTGTCGAAGCATGTGTGTGTGTGTGTGTGTGTGTGTGTGTGTGTGTGTGTGTGTGTGTGTGTGTTTGTGTGCATGTGGGTGAGTGTGTGCGCATGTGTGTGTTTGACAGAGTGAGTGTGTGTCTGTTTGGGCAAGCATGTGTGGATGTCAGTGGCAAGTGTGTGTTTGGGTAAGTGTGTGTGTGTGTGTGTGTGTCGGTGCATATATATGTATGTGTGGGTGAGTGTGTGTGTTTGTCTATGTGAAAACAGAAAAAGGGCAGTTAATCTGGACACAGTAGCTATGCAACATTGTTTTGTAAAGAGGTGGCCACTGCGTTATGGTAATGAGCCATTCTGTATCTGTGTACATGTGTAATTATTACATATACAGAGTAACACAACTGTGTAGCAAAGCTGGACTGACAGTGGCTTGAAGCTTTATTTGGTGGATAGTGGTGTCATTCCAATGGGCTTGCTGGAACATCTCTGGGGTGTCCTGAGCTGACATATGCCAATACTTTTTGGACCTCTTAGCCATTACAGCTCTGTTTTGGGGACAGTCAGTCAAAGCCTCACTGTTCACCAACATGTGTAATGTGTGTAGATGTGCACGTGTGCATGAGTGTGTGTGGGTGTGCTAGTCAAAGTGTAATGGACAGCAAAATTTGCAGCTGTGGACTGACACGTGCTGACAAAGTGATGGGTAGCAAGTATGATAAGAATGGGTTTGGTGACAAATGTATTGACATTGAACAAACAGATTTGCCTACATTAACCATGCATCATTGTTTTGTGTGCATGTGTGCTGTAAAAGAACGATGGACCAAATCTGTACTGACACCTGCTTGCTACCCTGCTGAGGGTGACTCTTGTGTAGGTGCAGTGGAATGGATTCAATAGGTAGGGATGGGAGTCTTGAGCTGCCACTCATCAATTGTTTCCGTTTGCCAAAGCCATTGCAGCAGTGTTTTCAAGAGAGGTGAGAAAAGCCTTAAAGTTGACTGGTGTGTTGTGTGGGTGTGGGGGCTGTGTGTTTTTGGGGAGTGGAGGTGTGCCTTTGTAAGTGTGGTGTGAATGTTGTGCATTGTCAAATGGAGATATTAAGAGTAAAACTGTGCTCACTGTGGTCCCTAGTGATGTCATCATTGCTTGATTGAGACATATACATTGCCCTGTGTTTGTCAGTACATTAAGTGTCCGGTTTGGAGTACGGTATCACTGCTACAGCTGCTGCTCCTGTGTCAATACATGTGTGTCATGAAGTATGTACATGCCTGGCTAATTTGGGGAAGTTGCAATGGAGAACAGATGAGTAGAAGTATCGGATCACTTATCAGTATATCCCACAAGTGTCCCTAATTTTGGCTTATACTTTTGCTCTGACATACTACAATCCATAATGTTTTTTGAAAAAAAAGTGATGGATTCTCATGACAAGGAATGCTAATTCATGTGGTCTTATTTTTATGAGCTTACTGAATTAGTAGCATTGCTATTTACAAAAGTATGTGATTTTGGAATATTTCTTCATTAGTCTGTTGCTGAGAGGATGAGAGGTATGCTACAAGTATACAACTAAGACAAAATATGTAAAATAATAGTAACAGAAACTACTGGGTCACATCAGAGGCTTGAGAGGTCATTATTAAGAAGAAATCAAGAAATTTTTCATTGTTATGTAAAACTTGGAATTAAATTAAATACCATAGTTCAGAAATATCTATACAAAGATAATCACCTGAGCAGCCAGAATGCAATTCAAATTGAATATTTTACTGTGCACATTTTAATAATTGGATAGACTGGCCTAAACTCTGTTTTGATGTGAGTGCTTTTTTTTAGAAATAATTCTTGGGAAATGCTATTCAGAAGTGAAGAGACATATGAGAGAACAATTTAAGTGGCGCACCAAGCTGTGATTTGTTTGATGTCTATTGTGGTGCAAAATTGACTTATTAGTTGAATCTAGCTAAGATGAAAATGTGAGAATCTAACTCATAGAAGGAGTGGAGATGGGAGGAGTAACCTGGCCAGGAAATGAAACTTGCAAAATTGGACTTTGTAAAACGTGTTTTTTATCTCAGTAATTTGTTGACACTTTTGCAAGCTTCTTTCAGAAAATGTGCCGTACATCAGAAGGAACATTTGTAAAACTCAGTACAGACCGTCAATGACACATGCTCTGCAAACTCTCAAACTTGGCAGTTTTTTTTCAGGTGTTCCATTCTAAGTGAATGGACGTATAGTCTCAGAACAAATGGTAAGTCTACTTTTTATCACAATCTTTGCTCTCATAGTACATTGTGGGATGGATTTAGCTTTGCAAAGTAATCAGGATATCTGCCCCCATGAGGGCAGACAATGATAAAAAAAATTAGGAATGAGTACTTATTTTGCTGCAGGCAGGTTTGGAAGGTACAGTAAATCATAGTGAGATAAAAAATATATATGTTTTTTCATTACTTACCGAAAGACATTTGTTAAGAAAGGTAGGCAATTACTTTCTTAAATAATGTCATTGCATAATAGCAATAACCCTCAATTGGATGTTGGTATTGCAGGATTAACCCACTGTTGCCTTTGTTTGATCACTTTGGGTTCATCCTTGTGATGAAACCAGATCAACCATGGGTAAATCCTACAACACCCACACCAAATTATGCAATATTGCTAAATGATGCATCCATCTCAGTCTAAGCTTTATATCTGGGGCTATGCAGAACACATACTTACTACAGATTCCATTCCTATAGGCAGACTTTTTCCTGAGGCTTTTGCTAATTACCCGTCTCATCTTTTCTCATCTTGTTTCATGTGATTTTTTTTCCCCTTGACAAACACACAAAGCTTTTGATCTGTCATCATCCTTTTTGCAAGCATTTTTCTTACTCTACAATATTTTACATCTTACTAAAAGTTATGCATATACATTTGAGATGTTTTCATCACGACGTATATTTAAATTAACGCCGGATGACGATTAGCGTCATATGACGGTTGGAAGCGTATTATAGGTAAACAGTTAACTAGTTTTTTAGTGCTGTGGAGAATGTGCTGAATATTTTAATATATTATGCACTCTAAATACATCACGCACTAGAAACCAAGTAGGAATTTACTAATACAGTCACCTTTTGTTCAAGTTGTTTTCAGCAAAGTGAGGTGAGATGCGTGATTTATGCAATATGCCGTAACTATGATATTAAGAGGCCAACGGAATGAGGTTAGTTTTGACTACATATATTCATTTAGTAATGTTTTTAACACTGTGATAGGTAAAAATTTTTTGAAAGGGACTGATGTTTTGTGGTGAATAATTGGAATGATGTCTCATCAATGCAGCCAGTGTATTTGCCTTTTAGTCGCTCTTGGCATCTGTTTTGCTGTTGCTTACGAGATTTGTTGCCAGCATATTGTAGATGGATCTAAAAAGTTATAAACAAGATTTTAAGAATATTTTAACAGTTTTTTAGTACAAGCATATATTATATATATAAATATGTTTTTAATAATTTTTATACACACATAAGAAATGAGCGCTAGATCCGATGCTATTCATTTGAATGAATGTAAATAATAATACTGCTTTAAGACCCACAGTCGTAATGGGAAACAAATTGGTTACGAACATAGGAATGTTTGACAAATTATTTAATTGCTAATTAAACTAGAGGATGTGATTGGTGAAGTTTATGTATAAAAGGAAGTTGAATACCTAGTTTAATTGATCTGATGAAGCATGCGTTGAGCATGTGAAAGCGCTTATCCGTTCCTTGTTTTTATGTGAATAAAGAAGTTTTTACGATTTATTCTCGTGGTGTATCCTGACAGTCTTTTGCTACTACAAGTACTGGTGTGTGTTTTGCTGTAAGGATACTTTAGGAGCGAACGATATTTGTATACTTTTTACTCTACAATGGTTGTATGACCTTGTACAAAATGAAAGGGGCCTTTTCTAGTCCAATGTTCATTTAGTGGAACACTAAGAAAGACATCCTGTCTTTATTATTGTTTTCTATATATCCTTTCCATGGGTACATGCCTACAGAGCATCAGATCACCAGTGTCCCATAATTCTCTCACTGGCCTGAAAGCAATCACTGATGCACTCTTCATTCAGTAATTCATGAAAGATGTTTCTGTTTGGCACTAATCCAAACCCTCATGGCTGCTTCACCACAAGGAGGTATTCTATGCCCTTCTCCTATGCGTGTATGTTTCTAAACATAAACATACATACACACACACTGAAAGCAAAAGGGTTACTGTCACTGGCAGAGATCACCGAGCCCATGTGCCACTGATCTTACAGGCATTGGTTGTATGTATGCCTCTGCATGTGTAAAAGGCAATGAACATTGTCCACCCTGAATGGGAGAGCTGGTGTAAGTGGACTTCTGCTAATCCCTGCTGACCTCTTGCAGCCACTGAGATGCTATCTGAACTCAGGTCATCTTGGTTAAAGCTAGGGCTTTATTCCTGTATGCCACAGAACTGGGCTTTCGATATTGCTACATATTTGCATTAGATCCAGTCCTGAAATAATGAGTATCTTAACTGATTAACTTCAGAAAAAGATCCAGAGCTCTACAAATTATACCTTATTGACCTTTACTTCATTTTTTTCTTTGCATTTCTGTGGTACAGAACTACTTTAATTTTTTCTGAATTTTGTTTTTGTTGTTTTTAGCTTGAACTCACCTAAAGAAATGAATGGTCTTGGTCTGTTTCATACTTGCAATATAATCAAAATAGTGATGGCTTTTAAATGGCTTGGTTTTTATATTTTAAAACACTTTTTATTAGTAAATGTGGTTAACCTGAAGTCTCATGCACAGAATGTCTTCCAGATGTGGTTGGTTAACATTAAAAATATTCATAAGTCAGTCCTGGTTGTCAAATAAACTGTTAACTCGAATGAGTAGCTATATTAGATATTGCTTCTGTATTTTCCTGATTGATACATTCAGTTATTGGGACAGGAAAATGAGGGAGCAGTGAGTTCTGGATTAAATATCACCTGTGGGGCACCTCTGTCTGTTGTCCCAGTCATAAACAGGATGTTTGTTTTGGAAATGTTTTCACTGGTTGTGTCTAAAATTACAATATATATCTTTATACTAAATCAAAGTTTCAATGTTCATTCAGTGCAAACATGATAAATTATACAACCATTTATATATGATGTACAGTAGATCTTGCATACTTATCAGCTGAATTGTGTGGCTTCGTGTTTAGCAATTGCTTTTTTCCTGGTTTACTCAGTGACCACTAGGTAATTATGAAATATCACTGTTACTGGTATTTAACAAAGAGCAAATAACATGATCACTTTTTTCATTTTAGTTAAATTAAAATGTCCCTAATTTTTTTTTGGAGAATTCTCTTTGACTGAAGTTTTGGTACAAAGTATGTCAAACTGAAATTTCTATCATTATTACCCTCGACCGGCATTTCATTCATTGTGCAACCTTTTTGAAGTTTCTGGAAAAAGCTTGGTTAAAGTGGGGTTTTTAACAATATCTACAACACTTACTCTGAAAGCTACATCTTTTTTTTAAGTGATGGTGTGGCACAGGGGAGTTGTACTATGTAAGCTGTGGTTAGGGATCGGAGCTACAGGATGTGACTCTGCAGGGTACATGTGTTCCTTAAGGCCATAGATTCTGCATGGGTTGCTTAGTCTTTTATACAGGAACCCAGATAAGAATTACAACAGATGCACTTTGTAATTCTCATATAATGGAAAAAGAGCAAGATGCAGGTCTTACCACTGGATTTCTGTGAGCACACCTGAGAGCTGTAAGGACTCCAGGTGAAGCTAGTGTGATAGACAGACTTTGCATGGAAGACAGGCAGTATTTGTTTTTAATTTTGTGAGAACCCAGTGCCAATTTACTGATTTACTGCAGGAGAGACGTTGGATTACCTACATCTGCCTGGATTTACATTTTTGCTACCTGTCCGTTACTAAAACTTACCTGGAGTGGAGTTTTGAGTAATCTCCTTAATTGGGTGCTTAATTCAGAAACAGAAATGAATAATTAACTACCCTTTTTTCATTAATACACAGACTCTGCCAAGTCATTTGGCCTGCATTTATCCAACGTGTATGGTTTCAATATGTCTGTCACCAAACTTTAAATTATTCATACATAAATGGGGCATACCTTGCTTGTATGAACATTAATATCTTGTATAAGAAGACTATAAAAATGTATAAAAGATTGTACAGTTGTCAAATGTGTATACCATGGTGCATGAGCTCGTGTGTGCACATGCACAACAACAGTCTCCAGGGTTGGGAGGGTGGCCTAATGGTTAAGGTGTTTCCTTACAAACACAAGGTGCAGGGTTTGAGTCTCACAAGGCATAATTGGCTAGGCTTAAAATGGCTCACATGGGCAGTTAGCTTAGTACTAATCTATGAACCTATGAACCTATGTGTAAGTGTGTGTGTGTGTGTGTGTGTGTGTGTGTGTGTGTGTGTGTGTGTGTGTGTGTGTGTGTGTGTCTGTATCTGGATGTGTAGGTGGTTACTACTTAATATACGAGACTGTCAAAGGACCATTAAAATACTATAAACTCCAGAAAGGAAATATCTTCTGCTTTCACTTTTATTACATTTTATGTTGGTGTTCTTTCTATCATTCCTTCCTTCCTTCTCAAATTGATAAATTTCATAAAGTGATTTAGAATGCTGCAGCAAATAAACATCCATGAACTGGCAATTTGTACTGGTATAATGCACACAGTTAATGCAGTGGTTCCAGTATTTGTTAAGTCTGAGTCAAATAAATTTAGACCATTAGTGCAATTTCCCACTTCCTGGTAGGTCTAAGTGATAACATACTATCAAACAATGTCATATGAGTGTTGAAATCTGGTAGCTTTGTCTACAAAATGGTCTTATCTCATATACTATACTCAGAGTTGTGTCCAAATACACAGGCAACCCCTTATCTAAAGAGGCTCCACATGAGCTTGGTTCCCCATTCAGAACATCCATCTGCAGGCCAATAATTATACAGCTTCTCCAGTGCTGGCCAGTCTCAGTAGTTAGAGACCTTCCTTCTTTCAAGAGAAGTCTTCTTCAAGCATGAGGACCATCTCCTACTGTGGCACAACAACAGTCTGCAGTTGAATACTGGTCTTCTTCCTCCTCACAGAACAATAAGCTTTCCTCTTAGTGAATCTGCTCAAGAATAAATGATGTAAATGGTCTCATATTCATCCTTTAACCTAACATGAAGGTGTTTCTCTGCTACCTGATATGTTGCATTTCTTTATTACTCTTAAAGGAACAACATCGTTTACATAACATTTACATCATACAGTGAAATTTGCAATGATTTTAAACCAAAATACCTAGACCCAGAAAATTATAGACTCATAAGGCTGACTAGCCTCATCTGTAAGGCTATGGCTAGGATCATTATGGAATTAACAAATAGGGCTATAGGTGACCTACAGACTCATGACCCAATCCAGGATGGATTCAAGGCTAACCTAGCTACCTACTTGACCTGGTTGACTTCTTTGAAAAAGTCGTTGAGGGAATGGATGAAGGTCATTCAGTACACAATGCCTATCTGGACCTTGCAAAGGCATTCAACACAATCTCATACTTTGTCATCGAAGATGCCCTTTCCCAGCTAAATGTTAATCCCTATGTAACCCATTGGATAATGAACTGTCTCACAACAGGAACACAGGACATAAGTGAGGTTACTACATTGTCCAAAAGGCCTGTCACTAGTGTAGTGCCCCATTTTTCAGTCTTTGGCTGACTTTTCTTTGGCATTGACTTCTTAGAGGTCAATGCTAATGAAAATGGATTGCATCTGACTGATCTTGAAGATGATTGCAAACTTGGTGCCATCATAAACTCCCCTGAGGACACCAAGATCCTACAAGAAGTCCTCTCAGAAACAAATAGCTGGTACCAAAACCATAAATTAAACTAAATGCTAAACAATGGATAACTGTATCCTTTGTCAAGCATGATTCCATTTGTAAATATTACATTGACAACTTTCCCCCTTCCTATTTAACATTTTTATCGAGCCCTTTTTCTTATTTATTACCCAAAATACATTCCACTCAATCCCCAAAGTCTTAAATACCAACATAATACTATCTGCTTTTGCCGATGACCTTAATCTTTATTTTCAATTCCCCAATACAGACCTGTCTAAAATCATAAACGCTGTCAATAACTTCTCTAAAGCCTCAGATTACCAGATTAATAATAAGAAATCACACATCTTTCCAATTAACCCTGATGCTCATAAATCTTTCTTCGTTCCTGAATCTCCTTTTCAAACAACCTATCACCTTAAATACCTTGGAATACACTTCAAGCACAATCAAGCCTCCATGCTTCAAAGCAACTTACTTAAAACTTGGTCTATAATACATCATGACCTCCACAGATGGAAACTCATGAATCTGGCATTTCTATCCAAAGTAGCCATAGTGAAAATGAATGTCTTGCCCAGACTCCTATATCAATTTAACGCATCTAATCTGATTGTTTCCAACAATCTATTCTCCAAAATTAATAAAGAATTAGCCAAATTCATCTGGTTTCCAAAAACGGTTAGGATTTCTTACTCCAAGCTAATTTACCCTAAGGAGAAAGGGGGGCTAGGCCTTCCAAATGTCCAACTCTACTACACAATTATTAGTTCTAATAGAATCTGGACTATTTCAAATCTCAATTGTAAAGCTCATACCCAATGTCCGTCCTGTATGAAAATATGGCACCATCACATTATTTCCAACAAAATTAACCCAGAAGCTATTCCTTTCTTATCCCCTACTTCCATGAACAACTCTAAATTACCTCCTACCCTAAAACATAAGATCAGGCTATTCCAAAAACTGATTAAGGACATTAACCTTGAAAATACTCTACCTCTTCTCCAACCCCTACGTCACAATCCAAACTTCAAGATCAATAATAAAATGGTTGACCTTACTGATTTTCCTCTTATTAAAGATCTCAAGGTATGGGATATTCTTAAATATAAGGCAAAAACTCTTTCTGAGATAAGTCTAATTTTTAAGACTAACAACAAATACACAGTTATTCTCCGGCAACTAAGAGAGATAATATTTTCGCAATTTACTAATTTCTCTCCCAACATTCAGGAAATCAGCAAACTCTGTGAAATCATTTCTACAGTCTTGAGTCCTGAGAAAATGATTTCAACTTCTTACAGCTTACTGAACTCCTTACTACATAACTCCAACTGCCTTTTCTCTAACTACTGGGATAACCAAGGATCCCCATTACAGAGGAACAAAAACTTTCTGCTATAAAAATTACCACAGAACTTTCCCCTTTCAAAAAACTCATTTATACCAAACTGATGTTGAACAATAACTCTTACTACACCCCAGCAGTACTCAATAGATTTGACCCCAATATATCTCCCTCATGTACCTGCTGTCCCTTTCCGAGAGCTGATCTACTTCATATTATGTGGTCCTGTAATCATTCCCACAAACTCTGGTGTTCTTTAAAAGTATGCATTGAGAAAATGGGATATTATAACTCCACCCTTTCCTGGGAAACAGCCATTCTCCATATCCCCCTCACTAAGATGCCTAAGTTAGAACTCCACATATTAATCACTCTTTGCTCTCTTATCAAATTATACATCACAAACAACTGGTTGGACCTCACTAAACTTTGTTGGAAGGGTTTCAAGGAGATGGCAATGAAATATATTTCTGCTCAAAAGTTCATCATAAATGGGCCTAAGAAGAAAGCCTACTTTGGCAAATTGTGGAAATCGTTACTTGATTTAATTCTTTGTGAGTAATGCATTTTATTGTTTATCATTGTGTTATTTGTGGAGGTCCATATTCATACCCCTTGTATTACTTGGAGATCCACTGCCAACCCTCATAATTTTCTATCTTTGCCTCTCAAAGTACTCTATTTATCTGGTAGCACGTTCATTTGTAAATATTGTACATAATTGTTTTTGGATGTAGATAGTTTACATTTGTTTACTTCTTTGTTGTTTGTTCTCCTGCTCAAAAAGACATGTTATGATCTATTGCTTAATCATAGTGTTTCTTTCCTTTTTCTGTATGCTTTGTTTTATGTGAAACAATAAAAAATTATTTGAAAAAAAAATATTACATTGACAACATCCTCGTGAAAATTTATCCCATAGTTAGAGATCTGGGAATCTATGTTGACAATAAAGTGTCCTTTGATAACCACATATCCACTATTGTAAACAGTCAGTGCAGATTCAGGGACAAAATAGTTGACCAGCACTAAGCCTCATTAGGCTGATCATTAAATATAATGCCCCTTTCAGTGTGTACCTGTCAATACACTTATCACAGCTGGAGTGACCACAGCACTTCCCACTAAAAAAAAAAAAAATGAAGGGCCTAAATCAAAAAATCTATACAGACTGTCAAAGCCACATTTCTTTTCTCTGCATCATACAGGTTACTGAGGGGCAACCTCTGCCTTGTGTATAGAGCCTCAACAGTCCCTGCTCCATACCTTTCAACTGTCCAGATTTCTGCAGAATGTCCAGATTTTTGCATCATATTTTTGTGTGATTTTCTGGCAACTGACTGGGGAGTGAAGTCACTAAATAATGACAGGCATTTGAGTTTCAGAATTCACATCCTTCAGAAAATGCATGCCAACACAAAACCATTCCAGCAACTTTCTATGTTTATAAGAGTAATCTGTAAATATATGTTTATAAGAGCAATCTTTAAAAATTGCCCCTCTCTTTGGGCTTTTGCCCCCCCCTATTATTTTTGGCTTTGTCTACATTTCTTGTGCTATGAGGTTAAGAGGTACTCTGTGCTTTGTCAAACCTATTACACATTCACAAGTAAAACAGTATCAGAAATGTATTACTTTTTATTTTGCAAGATTAACAGAACATGAGGGGGGGAGGGATAAGGATGTATCTCAGATAATTCTACTTGTAATGGAACTGTCGTCCCCTATATATAAAGTAACAGAACATGAGGGGGGAGGGATAAGGATGTATCACAGATAATTCTACTTGTAATGGAACTGTCGTCCCCTATATATAAAGTAACAGAACATGAGGGGGGAGGGATAAGGATGTATCACAGAGAATTCTACTTGTAATGGAACTGTCGTCCCCTATATATAAAGTAACAGAACATGAGGGGGGAGGGATAAGGATGTATCACAGAGAATTCTACTTGTAATGGAACTGTCGTCCCCTATATATAAAGTAACAGAACATGAGGGGGGAGGGATAAGGATGTATCGCAGATAATTCTACTTGTAATGGAACTGTCGTCCCCTATATATAAAGTAACAGAACATGAGGGGGGAGGGATAAGGATGTATCACAGATAATTCTACTTGTAATGGAACTGTCGTCCCCTATATATAAAGTAGCAGAACATGAGGGGGGAGGGATAAGGATGTATCGCAGATAATTCTACTTGTAATGGAACTGTCATCCCCTATATATAAAGTAACAGAACATGAGGGGGGAGGGATAAGGATGTATCACAGATAATTCTACTTGTAATGGAACTGTCATCCCCTATATATAAAGTAACAGAACATGAGGGGGGAGGGATAAGGATGTATCACAGAGAATTCTACTTGTAATGGAACTGTCGTCGCCTATATATAAAGTAACAGAACATGAGGGGGGAGGGATAAGGATGTATCACAGAGAATTCTACTTGTAATGGAACTGTCGTCGCCTATATATAAAGTAACAGAACATGAGGGGGGAGGGATAAGGATGTATCACAGAGAATTCTACTTGTAATGGAACTGTCGTCCCCTATATATAAAGTAACAGAACATGAGGGGGGAGGGATAAGGATGTATCACAGAGAATTCTACTTGTAATGGAACTGTCGTCCCCTATATATAAAGTAACAGAACATGAGGGGGGAGGGATAAGGATGTATCGCAGAGAATTCTACTTGTAATGGAACTGTCATCCCCTATATATACAGTAACAGAACATGAGGGGGGAGGGATAAGGATGTATCACAGAGAATTCTACTTGTAATGGAACTGCCATCCCCTATATATAAAGCAGAGTATTTCTCGTAGTCTATTGGAATGTAACTTGGATAAATGGATGGGTAACTGCAAATCCAGTCATGGCTTAGTCCCAATAGTCCCCATAGCTAGGGGAAGTATGTAATTGCTCCAGAACATACTTGTTCAGCCTGTCTTTGGAGATTCATATTGCAAAATATAAGGACTAATAATACCATGGGAATGCAGGACTAGGCTTCTTAAGATCCTCACAGATCAACAGTCTATGAACCTATGAAGCTATACACTTATGTGTTCCCATCCAGTTGTCTAGATATTGTTTGAAGGATGAGAGTATATTACATTACTTAATCTGCAGGGGCAGTCTGTTCCAGAGGTGGGGGAGGTGCTTTGTGATGAATCTGTCTCTCTATCACATTTTATTTATCTACTGTGGAAGACTTGGGTCCTTGGTTCTGGTGTTAGTGGAGCTACTAGACTGGGGGAGATATAAGATATCCATGAGAACTTGGTCTCTAATGGCAGGAAGGTGGGGCATAGGTCTCTCTTCAAGAGACTGTAACATACTGAATAAAAGGATAGTACTTCCAGGATCTCTTGATAGTGCAGGGTCTTTAAGCTTGCCATCCTCTTAGGAACATCTGGCATCTTTCTAGTTATACCTGTGTATATCTCACTATAACATCTCTTCCCTCTCTGTCTACGCCTCTTCTACTTACCTGCTAACTTTCACTGTGTGCTCCTTACTGTTTCCCTCCTGGCCTACTGATTGTTTCTTGTGGTGGCTGCCGTGACCCTTCCTGCTCTGTTCGCCGCCCTTGCTACGCTCAGACTCACTCCACTCCTCTTCCACCCCAATTCCCACTCACCCCACATATTATTTCCTTTATACCTAACCACCTAATCCCTCCCACCTCTAACTCCACCCCTTTCTGACTGCTAGAACATTGTAACACCTTAGCCCTCCCCTACATATCACTTCATAGTTTAACCTGCTGCAAATTCTCCTTCTTCCTACATATCTCCTACTCCCCCTACATATTGTTTCACCTAAAGTCTAGTTCAGCTCTTTAAAAGGTCCAACTACTTACAATTCCTTGTCTCTTACCCACTTTTCACACCATCCAGTTCTACTTCCCCACCACAGGCCATGGCTATTGCAACCCTCTCTATTTTCCTCTTGCCTCCATTACTTCTCCTTTTCAGTCTTACATCTTGTACTACTCCCTTACCACCTGTCCATAGAGATCCCACTAATCCCCATACTAACTGCTAAGCATCTCTGCAGTACTCTATTACAATCTCCTCCTCTATCTTTTCAATGAACATCCCTCTGCCTAAAATCGAACTTACCCCCCCCACTCTCTAGCATCTAAAACCAGGACTAAGTACTTCACCTACAACCCAATTAAATTCAAACTTTACCACCTTCAAGCAGCCCTGCTTCTATCAGGAGACATACATCCAAATCCTGGGCCCATCCATCACCCCACCATGAATAACTCTACTGCTCCCTAATTAATAAACTCATCCTCTCCAAACAAACATATTTCCTTTTACTCTATGAACACCCATAGTATTCTGAACAAAGTAAGTGAAATTCATGCGTGGATAGCCATCCACACCCCTTATGTCATCACCCTAACAGAGACTTGGCTTAAACCCCAAACCTCGGATAAAGGCATTCTCCCCCCTGGTTATAATATACTCTGCATAGATCGCCAAAACAAAAAAGGGAGTGGCGTAACCATCCTCTACTCCAACCACCTCACCACTACAAGTATTATGAAACCTATCCCATCCTTTTCTCCTGCTGAACTACTGACAGCTAACCCTAAAATCAATGACCAAACCACTATCACAGTAACAGCCATCTATATTCCTCCAGAAGACAACATTCCTCTGCTCGAAAATATTCTTTTATACTTTTCTGAAAACATCCTCAATGAAACTATCCTCCTTGGGAATGTCAAAATTAACTGCTTAACTCAGTAATCCAAACTCTAATACTTATATTAATTTATATAGCTTTACACAGCTTATCTCCTAAACTACTCATACAAATAACTCTTACACATCTAGTACTCTTATTGACTGGGTACTTGTATCTAATCCTTCCAAATATCATAACCCTGAAACCTTACCAAACACCCTGAGTGATCACTCTCCTATAAAAGTGCCCAGGTTCACTCCTCACTTCTTAAAACCTCCTAGGTTTATTACCTGTCACAAACTCTCTAACTTCCATCCAGAAAACTTTAACTCCCTCCTCTCTAAAGTTAACTGGAAATTCCTTACCCAACTCCCACTAGAAGAAGCAGTCCTAGCTTTGAACTCCACCTTCCTTACTATCTTAGACCCACCTGCTCCCCCTCGTAAAGTCCGTATTAAGTCCAACATATCTCCATGGCTATCAAAAGCCACTTGTACCCTTATGATGACTAGAGACAGATTATAGAATAAATTGTCACAAACTAAGCTCCCTGCAGACTTGCAAAAATATAAAGAACTCAGAAATCTGACAGAAAACACATGAACAAAGATAAAAAGGACTTCTATAACAAACCTCCCACTACCCTAAGATCTAATCCTAAAAAAATTCTGGAACTCTATTAACCAAATATTAATCCTGGTAATCCTAGTTCCCCCAATCCATGCCCAGATGGGACACCTGAAGAAACTGCCACAATCTTCAATACCTATTTTATCAATTCCATATCTAAGCTACTCAACCCCAACTCAAACTCCTCTACTACTAACATCTCCAACTTCTCTGAACATGCTCATAATACTGTCTCCTCAAATATCTTCTCCCTTCAAACCTGTACCTACTAGCTACATCAAAACTCTACTCTCTAAATTAAAACCATGCTCAGCATCAGCTGACAATATTACTTTCACTTTTCTTGTACTAGCAGCTGATTCTCTTGCTCTCCCTGTTTGTTTGTGCCTTTCGGCTTTTCCCAGTTAGGGGTCGCCACAGCGGACCTCCGGTCCGCTAATTATTGGCAGAAGATTTTTACTTACTGGCTTGCCAGACCTAATGCACAACCTTCAACGAAGGAACGCTCATTCACGCATGTCGCTACACAGAAGACGCTCTGAGAATCGAATGGGTAACGTCTGTGAAGTGACAACGCTACCACAGCACCACCACCGCTCTTGCTCTCCCTGTATCGATCCTAATTAATCGCTCCATCTCTGAAGCGAAAGTCCCTTCCATCTGGAAACAATTCTACTCTACCAATACACAAAGGAGGTAATTCCTCTGATATCTCCAACTTTAGACCTATCGCTATCCTCTCCCCTCTCTCTCTAAAGTGCTAGAAAAATGCATTCATAAACAAGTTATGCAGTATCTAATACAGGGAAATCTGCTTACAACCACTCAACATGGCTTCAGACCCAGACATAGCACCACTACAGCTCTATTATCCTTCCTCAACACTGTCTCTATAGCTACGGACGACCATAAACATATCTCCGGCCTATTTTTGGACCTCTCAAAAGCTTTTGACACAGTCTCACACTCTCTTCTGCTGCACAAACTGCTTAACCTCGACTTCTCCTTTGCTACTGTTGCATGGTTCTCCAGCTACCTCGTTGATAGATCCCAGTCAGTGAGATGGCACTCTGCACTCTCCCCTCCTCTGCCTGTAAAAATGGGTGTACCTCACAGGTCTATTCTAGGGCCTTAACTTTTTGATATCTTTACTAACCAGCTCTATACCGCCTGTCCTCAGTCATCTTTAGTGCAATATGCAGATGACTCTACTGTCATCACCATAGCCAACTCTCCCTCTAAGCTCTTCTCAGCTACTAAGGCATCTTTTAATTTAGTTGAAACATGGCTCTCCAACAAACAGCTCATCCTTAACCCTAAAAAATAAAGCTGTTACTCTTCCTACCTAAAAAATTCAACAATATTAAACCCTCCTTCTCCATACAGTCCCTTAATAACACTCCCATTCAGGTAGAATACAGCACTAAGCTCTTAGGCATCACGATTGACGAACAGCTTAAATTTGGCTTGCATATTAATAACTGTATCAAAAAGACTCATTCAAAACTAGGATTCCTTTACTGTAACAAGAAATTCCTTACCTCTGAAGCCAATGTTACTCTCTCTCTTACCTACCTTCTACCTAGTCTAATGTACAACTTTCAAATTCTCACAAATCTTAATTCAACACTCCTGATCAAACTCAAATCTGTCTACAACAAAGTAGCTAGATTTGCTGCCCAGCAAATCTACAAATCCCATCACTGCCTCTCTCTAAACACCTAAACTGGCTTGAATTATCCCATCAGCTTCTTTTCTCTCAGCTCCAGATCATTCATTCTATCCTATACCAGCATTTCTACCGCATGACACTATCCCCTCTCACCTCACATTATTCTCCCTCCAGACCTCACTGAAGCTCTAAACAAGACCAACTACAAATCTACAAACCCAAGTCTAAATTTGGACGTAACATGTATAGCTTTCACCCCACTATTGCCTGGAATAGGCTCCCACTAGAAATCAGGACCCTTACACACCCTAAACAATTTAAGACAGCCACTAAAGAGCACTTTAAAAGTCACTGGTCCTGCCACTGCACTCTCCCTCCTTAAACATCCCCTACTTCCCATACCTTAATCTACTTTTTTGCCTTTAACTCACTCTTCTCACTAGCTTGCTCTAATCTTTCTTGACTACTCTTTCAATATGTCTTCTAAAACCTATTAAGCTAATCACCTCAGTGGAACATTCTATAGTAATTGTCTTGCCTTTATGAAACTACATTATGATAAAACTGGGTTTTTGTAACCACTTACTCCAAAAACTATATTCATCTTAATGACATATTTTTTTATAAGTATCATTTTGCTATACTCCTGATTATTGACACTGTATAACATTGTATTGCTACTTAATGCATGTAATAATCCTGTAACATTGATGTTTAATGCTAATTTTTAATGAAAATTGTTTAATATGTTGGAACTTTTCTCCCTGGGCCTCCGCTGAAAAAGGGCTCTTCAGCTCAGTTGGACAAGCCTGGTCAACAAATGTAAAGTACGTAAGTAAGTAATTTGGTATGTCTAATGAGGTGCATGCAGAAAGGAATGTTGTACTGAATAATTGGTCTAATTAATGCTAGATGTAAAGGAACAATGGCTTTTTTACATCTGGATGATATTCTCTCAGCAATTAACTGCCCTAAGTGGAAGTTTTTTCTGACTACTATTGTCACATGATGGTCATAAGAGAGGGGATAATCAACCCATGCTCCAAGGTCTCCAACTTATGTTTATTTTCTAGTGGGATTTTAATTATACTGTATGCTGAAGGGAGGGGTTGCATTTAATTTGAGCCCATTTACAGTATACCAGGTATTAAATGAATGCTAGTTTTGCTGAAGGTTGAGTTTGTAGTCATCTTATAAGTTAGTTAACCAGAGGTCATAGTTCCTGATTAGGAGATAAGATAAGTATATGATGTACCGAAGAGGTCCCAGTACTGAGCCTTGAGGTAAATGACTGACTGTTTTCATACTTTCTGATAAGCTGGTTGCTACTTGCACAGTTTATGTTCTGTTTTTCATCCGGTTTGCTATCAATCTCTATCTATCTATCTATCTATCTATCTATCTATCTATCTATCTATCTATCTATCTATCTGTCTATCTATCTAACAATCTATCTATCTACTTATCTTTCTTTCTTATCACACAGGGACCTTTGTTTGAACAGCATGACCATTGTCAACAACCTGTGTGACCCTCTGAAAGAGGTTAGGCAGATTCATTAAGTTCATAGGTTCATACTCGACTAATGAGCAACAGGGTCTTTACAAGCCTAGCCATGCAACCCATCGCAGTTTTGTCCAAGAGCTGGATGCCTATATGGTAGGATATGTTAGTAAGGAGGTAGTTAAGGGTTATGTATGTAGGCGGTATGTTAGTTGGCAATTAATTTTCTTACTGTTGACCTATGTCCATTAGAGACCACACCATTAGCCTGACGAGCCTGGACTGCAAGGCCATAGAACGTATCATCATGGAACTCATAAACAAAGACATTGGATATCTCCAAACTCTGGACCCCACACAGTTCAGGTTTGTAAAAGGCAGATCATGTCTCCTAAACCTGATAGACTTCTTTGAAGTAGTCACCAAAGCCATAGATGAGGGTAAGCTGGTTCACACAGCCTATCTAGATCTCACCAATGTGTTTGACACCATCCCCCACTCTGGAATTATAGATAAACTCACTAAACTAGGTATGAATCCCTATGTCACAAGATGGGTTGCCAACTGGCTTACTGACAGAACCCACACTGTGAAAGTAGCAGACTCCAAATCAGACTTCAGACCAGTGACAAGTGGAGCACTACAGGGTTCAGTCCTGGATCGTCTCCTGTTTGGTATCTACTTCTCTGAAGTACAGACTAACACAGAAGGTCTTTGGCTAACTAAATTCGCAGATGACTGAAAACTAGGAGCCATAATCGAAACTCCTAACGATGTGGACATCCTACAAAAGGGCCTCACTGAGACAGATGCCTGGTGTCAAAGCCATGGTTTCAAGCTCAATGCCAAAAAGTGCATTGTCATCCCTTTTGGTAAAAACTCTGTACCCATAAACTACCACATAGGCGGTAGTCTACTTAACACTGAAAGTGTAATAAGAGACCTTGGGACACAGGTGGACAGTAGTCTCTCCTTTGATAATCACATCGCCACAGTGGTCAGGAAATCCTTCTACGTGGCACACCTCATCACAAAAGGTTTCTCATTCAGAAAAAAAAAGAGATCATTGTTCCCCTCTACTCATCGCTCATTGGACCCATTATAGAGTACAATGCCCCTTTTGGTATGTACCTCACAAGACATCTACAACAGCTGGAAAGGCCGTAAAAATACCTCGCAAAGAGGATTACTGGCCTCAAACAGATGCCTTACACAGACCGACTCAAAAAACTCCAGCTTTACTCCATCACATATCGCCTACTCAGAGGCGATCTCTGCCTAACATACAAAGCTATGTCAAACCCAGAGCTGTTGGACATGCTCCACTTAAAGAAATCCCAATCCCTCCAAGCTGCACACTCTAGGAACCTAAACCTTGTCACCATAACAAACAGAACATGCTGGAGGGATAGATTCCTGTCCCAGAGACTTCCCATAATCTGGAACAGACTACCTATCTATGTCAAACAGAGCTCCTCATTAACACTCTTCAAGAAAAATCTTGATGATTGGATGGGTAATAGGAAATTCACCCTGGGATCACTTCTGTGGTTCTGCTTGACAGTGGCACAGGAAAATAATTTTCTTGGATGGCAAAAGCCAGGGTACCTTTTTTGGCTAGGCTTGTATAGGCCCTAGGGCCAATAGCCTAGTACCTACCTATGAACCTATGAACCTATGGATATGAAGTCTAAAACTCAAATGCCTGTCATTATTTACTGAATTCAGTCCTCATTGATTTGCCACAAAAAATACAGACATTCACAAATTTTATGAGGAACAGACCAAAAATATGGGGCAAAAATCTACATTCTGTGAAAATCTGGACAGTTGAGAGGTATGAGTGGAGCCTATTCTATAGCTTGGGGATCCTTTGAGACACATATCAGTCTCTCTAGCAGGTTCTATTTACGTTGCAAAGTTCAGGTTTAGAAGACTGATAGTTCAATTGCAGTGCATCCTTGGGCATGTGGAAAGAAACAAGAGCACAGAACAAAAACATACATACAAGCATACAGGGAGGACAGACAGACACTGCAGATAAGACTCTTCAGCTGAGAAGCAAACTAGAGAATTGGGCAGTCTGAGGCAGCAGTGTTCACCACTGCACCACTGTGACTCCTATTTTTACCACAAACAGTTTAAATAAAAGTGCATAGTGTGTTGGGAATAGCAGGGATATTTGTGCTACCCCACTCCTTAAAAATTAAGCACAAACTGAAACAGTATGAATGAAAGTAGATGTTAAGTGATCCTACATTTTCACTGGGACTAAGATCTCACCTTTTAGAACTGGCTAAAATATCTTCATATCTCTGCAGGTAGTTGACACACCTTCCTTAAGGTGATGTTACTAATGTGCAGTAATGCAGAGATCAGCAGCCACATGTGCACATTCGTTTCTAAAATTCAGGGTCAGGGACAGGCAGGGGAAAAAGAAAACAAAAACAATATCTATGTACGTCTAAGTTTGTGAGTCTTCTTTAGTGTTACTTTTCCAAGTCTGAAAGAGAGCTTTTTACTTCTGCTCAGTGGGAGTTCTGACAGTTCCAAGTGGTAAGTGCTTGGAAAAATCAATAAGTTGGACAGAAATGTAATTTACTGTATGTTTTTTGACTTGTTACTTTTTTCTAACAAATGAAGCATCCTGCACTTCAGTGGCTTTCGTTAAAAATGGTGTTTTCTATATGAAAGGTAAGGAACGTATACACACAAAATACTACTACTAGTAATAATAGTAATAATTATAATAGTAATAATATTTATAATAATAATAATAGTAGTAATAATATTTATAGTAACAATACAGGTTCTCTATCTATGGGCTTCAGCAATTTGGGGAAAGGATTTCATTCACAACATCTAGGAAGATAACCTAGGCACATAAAGTAATATGATGTCAGAAGGCGGTAATTTATCCATCTATCTACCTATCTGCCCTTTGGGGTGTATACAGCTGCTGTCTCCTCCACCAAGTGGTACCAAATGTCTTCCAGCTGTTTTGATCCTTGTTCATAACTCTTGATGACCCACACCCAGCATCCACTCAAGAGGTATGTTTTAAGGGTTCATAGCTTTCTCTGTAAAATATTTACCCAGATGGAAATTAAATAATTACCTTTCAGATGCATATAAAACTATCATTCTTTTTATGTGTCAGCTGCATCTCTTTGCATTCCACATGCAGTATTGTGTGCTCACATTTACATGCAAATATATGTATGTGTGTGTGTGTGTGTGTGTGTGTGTGTGTGTGTGTGTATTTCCATTTGGTAAGAGGGGCAGTCTGACTGGGCTAATAGCTCTGTTGAAGAGTCCTGAGAAAGTATAGTCTAAGGAGAGAAGTTCCATTATACAGTCAGATTATGACAGAAAATTACCATCCATATAACAAATTCCAGTTTACTTCTGACATGCATATTCACATATGTGTGAAGTACCGTATCAGTCTCTCCCTCCAGATTATGCATCAGTAAAATTATATTTCCCATGCAGAATCTTGGATACACACATGATATCTCATCAGTGTTTCACTCCCGAATACCTATGAGCATAAGTTCCCTGTCTCCAAATACTGTTAATAACCTACCCTTTCATTCATCTGATGAGCTCTGTAATCTTCTCCTGGATAATTTCCAGCAATGAACATCCCTATAACTGTAGAATTTCCAGAACTGCATACTGTATTCCAGACGTGCTCTTATTAGCATGTGGCACAGTAGAAATTCTAGCTTATTTGTTCCTGGAGTCAATGTTCTTACGTATACACAGCTTCTCAATCACCTCCTCACACACCACTTACTTACCCCCTACCCAACATGGATTTTGTCCTCACCACAGCACCACCACTGCCATCCTCTCCTTCACTCATATCATTGCAGAGGCCCTAGACAACAATAAACTAATTTCCTGTCTCTTCCTAGATCTCTCCGAAGCCTTCGATACTGTCTCTCATTCTCTACTACTATCCAAACTTGCAAATCTCCACCTATCCCCCTCCAAACTTGCCTGGTTTAATAGTTACCTATCTGGCAGGGAACAATCTGTCAAATGGCTCTCATCCTCCTCACCTTTCCTTCCCATCTCCACTGGTGTTCCCCAAGGCTCCATCTTGGGACCCCTTTTGTTTAACATCTTCACCAATGATCTTTACACCTCATGCAAAGAATCCTCCCTTATTCAGTATGCCGACGACTCCACACTTATATCCATCTCAAATAACATTCTTGAACTACACTCCCTGACCCAACAGGCCCTACTATCCACTGAACAATGGCTCTCTCACAACCTATTGATCCTAAATCCCAAAAAGACCAAACTCCTACTTTTCCTTCCCCGTTCTCTTTCTCATCACAAAACCTCCTTTTTTATTACATCTTCTAACAATGCAAACATCCAACCTGACACACACAGAAAACTCCTAGGGGTCATAATCAATGACAAACTCAAGTTCAACCTACACATACTCCAATGTATAAAAAAAAACAAAAAAAAAAACAGAAACTAGGTCTGCTATATCGGAACAAAAAATTCCTAACCCCTGAATCTAGACTCACCCTGGACCAGGCACTCCTCCTCCCCTCCCTTTTATACGCTGCCCCAGTTCTTACCAATATCTAGGCCGCCACTCTAAACAAACTGCAACAGACTTACCATAAAATAGCCAGATTCATTACTAACTCCCCATACAACTCACACCACTGCATTTCTTTAAACTCTCTTCAATGGCTTGAACTTCCCCAGTTTCTGCTATCTTATCAATTTCATATGCTATACTATATTCTTTATAAACCCTCCTTCTGTCCATCTCTATCTTCCTTAGTCTCCATCTACATCCCATCCCGGACCCTTCGTACTTCTAACCAACAATTACTTGATATCTACCACCCAAAAAGGTCAGTAGGCAAACTACTCTACAAACACTCCCTTGCCCATGCTTGGAACAAACTTCCCCTTGACTTATGTTCAGTCTCCCACACCTCACACTTTAAAAATGAACTAAAAGCTTATTTTCTCAATTCCAGAACCTGCCCTTGCCATGACCCTACTTAGCCTTCCTTCCCTTTATGTACCCTCAAAAGGACCATACTTAGTACCTCATTACACCTCTCTCTCTCCAATGTGTCTACTATGCATTTGCACAATTTTATACAAACAAAAAATAAATGTTTATTGTTGACCTATTGAGCTATATCAATGTAAAATTGTTACTTAGCTTCTTTTTAATGCAACTTTAACTTTATGCATGTAACGCAACATATGTGAATTGTTTTGCTATAACTGCTATTATATCAATATTGTTTAAAATTGTACTTGTTTTAAAATGTATTACTGGAGCTTTTCTCCTCGGGTCTCCACTGAAAATGGGCCACAAGCCCAGTTGGACAAACCCGGTTAACAAATGTCAATAAATAAATAAAATAAATAAATAAATATAAAACCCAGAATGCTTTGGCTGTCCTTGACCCCTTTTCCATTTATGCCAGTTTATCCATCACTGCTGACAGAATCATCTCTACATTCTTTTCAGCCTCTGTGACTTGTAGCCTGAAATTCTGTACCATATATGCAAACTTCCGTTTGTTGCACTGGAAATCCAGAAACAAGTACACTTTTAGATTGTATGCAATTCCAGACGTCGCCAAGTCTCTGGGCAGAATCTTTCTGTCATTCATGACTGTTGCCTAGATTCGTGTGTCATTGAAAATTATATTCAGCCTATTAGTCAACCCTCTGAGCATGTGTGCTAGACAGTGAAGGTCCAGGTATTGAGGATTCTGCCTTTCTTCTAGTCACTTCTTTTGTCACGGACAGCCTTGCCTTAATCATCATAATTGGATTCTGTGAAGCAGTCATTCCATTTCCCAGGTTTGATATTTCTTCTCCACTATTTCAGCTCAGTAAATAATTTCCAATATGGCACCAAGCCAAAGCCTTTACTGAAGGCTAAGTAACCTATATCCATTGACACTTTTTTGTCCTGAATATTTCCTTGAACAAGTTTACTTTCTCCTCATTCATCATTTCTCTGCCAGTCATCTTAAGTGAGGCTTGCCAATGTTTTCTTATCACCCTTTTATTTCATAAATAATAAAATGAAGAATATGTTCTGTAAAACTTCACGGCCTGTGTGGACCAAAAGCAGCTGAATCATTTCACTGTCACTAATACGGGCAAAATAAATGTTTCAACAGTACCTTTCTACATATTTAATTCTGGAAAACATCCTGAATGCACCCATATGGGCATAATAAATGTTTCAAGCAATAGCTTCATGTACATATTTAATTATGCAGAGAATCTCTGTATGCACCCGTATGTTTGCATGAATGAATCATAATAAAATTGGAATACTTAAATTAAAAGGTAATACTAATGCCTCTCTCAAACTGTTGAAAGCATGAGAAGTAAACAAGCAATGATGTTGGTCCTGGTTTTGTGAGTGCTACATTTCAGCTTCAAATGGTTTGTTTGTGACTCTGGACTCTAATTCATGCTTTACATAGTTCATAGCCAGTCACCCCCCCCCCCCCCACGCACACACTTGTCTCTCATTTTATTATTAATTAGTGATATATGACAGTCTAATTGCATAATTTATAGTTTTCTGATAGGGTAGATGTCAGCAGAGTCAGTGATTATAATAATACCTATGTTGTAGGGATACATTTTAGTAGTAATTGTAATGGTATTCTAGATGTAATCAAGAGACACTGGCCTCTTTTAACAGTTGAGTCCATGATCAGGAACTTGTTAGGTGATCGTTCTGGGTTCTGTTTTAAAAATAAAAAGACAATCCTTAGGACGTTATGTTACCCAAAAACTTTCAATGTTGACAGAGCATGACAATATACTGGTACCAGACCATGTTCTTCATGTAATTATTGCCTGTGTATTATCTCAGAATCTGAATTTTTACATCCTGATATAGGACACTTATTTCGGTTTAGAGTTGAGGCCAATTGTAATACCAACCATGTAGTCTGTCTAGCTGCCTGCCAGCTTTGCACTGCATTTTATTTTGGTAAAACTAACAGGACATTAAGGCAACATATAAAAGAACATATCTATCATATAAGAATTCTCTCATTTAATAATGCATTAGTGAAACATTTTATAGATCACGTCAGTCGCCCTGCTAGACATGGGTCCAGGTAAGTAAATAGTGTGGGAAGAAATAGCCAGGGAATTGTTATGGCTAGGCTTGTATAGGCCCTAGGGCTGATAGCCTAGTACCAACCTATGAACCTATAAAGACAATACATTTAAGTTTATGATAGTGGATGTTATTAATGAAAGTAATTGTAAAGGTGACTTAAGAATGTATATGAAGCAAAATGGATTATTATAATGCGTGCTGATAGGGGTAGTGGGTTGAATGATAGAGTGTCTTTGAAACCGTTTTTAAAACTGACAGGTATACGTTAAAGCCCTACCTTTGATAAATTTGTCCTTTTTGACAATCACGTGACTCGTATTGTAATGTAATTAATTTTATTATTATTAATTTATTATTTATTTGTTTTGTTAGCCAGGAAAGTCCACTGGGCTGAAATGAGCCCATTTTCAGGAGGCCCAGGGAGCAAAGCTCAAAAAAAAAAAAAAAAACAATGTACATAATTAATTGATTATTTAGAGAGTTAATAACAGCATTTAACACTATACAAGAGTAATAACAGCATTTAACAATATACAATAGACTAATATAGGAGTCAGAAGTGGCACAGTAACATAGACAATGTATAGCAACGTTTTGTGGAAGACTCAGGTGCTTGGCAGGTATTCAATAGATCAGACAGATAATGATAAACTGCACATACACAATTTTTTACACACCATGTGAGGCAGGGTGAGGCACATTGTGCTGTGATTAAGGGTGCGTGCACAATAGGGAGAGTGAAGAAGAATATGGGTATCTGAGAGATGAGTCAAGTTAGTAATCAGGTTACTGAGGAATTGGGGATGGTACAAGGGCATAGCCAATGAGAGGAGAGATGTTGTTAATGTGATTTTTTGAATGATGGGGCATTATTTATAGTCCGTAGAGAAGGTAGAAGGGCATTCCAGAGTTTAGCTACAGAGAAAGAGTAAAGGTATTGGTCTACAGGGAGTTTAGGTCCCTTAACTTGGATAAGTGATTGATTTTCAGATCTTAACAAATGGTTTGGTTGATAAAGAGTTAGAAGTGAAGCCAGGGTTGGGCATATGGAGGAATTATAGATGAATTTGTGTGCTGTGGCTAGTTGTATGTAAGTTAGGTATTGTCTGAGTTCTAACCAGTTCAGGGATTGTAATGAGTGACAGTGGTGGGAGGAATATTTTGCTCTAGTAACAAATTTAGCAATTTTGTTATAGCAGCTCTCCATTTTATTTTTTAATGACGATTGGGTGTTTGTCAGAATGGGGGCACTATAGAGAAGAGAAGGTAAGAGAAAAGTTTGGGCAAGTGTTTTTCTAGTAGAGTAGTTTAAAAAATGTTTATGTCGGTAGAGGGTACCAAGTTTTTGGTGTGTTTTTTGATGGTGTTGTGGATGTGTTGGTCAGAGGTTAAGTTGTCATCTAAGGTTATGCCAAGTAACTTAGTATGGGAAACTACCACTAAGACAATCTTGTTGGAGTTGAAAATGATGAAATCAGATTTATTAATGGTGGTACTTTTTTGGGGCTTAAAGAGCAAGAGTTTTGTTTTATTTGAGCTGAGGACAAGGTGATTATTTGTCATCAGGTTTCTGTAATAGAAAAAGCATTCTGGGTGATGGTCAGAAGTTTGGTTTCAGAGTTACCAGAGTAGATAATAGTAGAGTCATCCGTGTATTGAACTACAGATTCATGAGTGAGAGTGGAGTGAAAGTTATTAATAAAAATACTGAACAGAAGGGGGCCTAAAATGGATCCTTGGGGAACTCCGGTAGAAGTAATGAGAAAAGGAGAGAAAGAGTCAACCATTTGGTGGGTTGTTGTCTGTTTGTGAGGTAACTGGTGAACCAGTTAAGGATAGGTGTGGACAAGCCAAGGTGTGAGAGCTTAGAAAGGAGGAGAGGATGAGAGATGGTGTTGAAAGCTTTAGAGAGATCAAGAAAGAGTGCGGAGACAAGTTTACCATCATTGCGGCTGTGGGTTAACAGTGTCTAGGAAGGATAGAAGAGCAGTTGTAGTACTATGGCCAGGGCGGAATCCATGCTGAGTTGTGGAAAGTAGTTGGTTTTGGGATAGGTAATCCATGAGTTGAATTTGAATACATTTTTCCATTATTTTAGAAATAGGAGATAGAATGTCTATAAGACGGAAATTTGGGATGTCTGAATTATTACCGCCTTTATGTAAGGGTATGATATAAGCTTTCTTCCAAATGAATAGGCTTCTTGGATAGATTTATTTATGAGATACTTATGGGGTAGCTGATGGATTTGGCAGACATTTGAAGATATTCTGTGGGTAAACTGTCTGGGGTAGTGCTACCGGGTTTGAGTTTTAGCAGGAGTTTAGAAATAGTGGAAGTGGGAATGAGAGAGAAGGAGAAAGACTGGTGGGAAGGCTTTTCTGGGGTATGGTTTATAGAAGTGGGGTTGCTGTCGTGAATAGCTGCAGGAAAGGTGGAATCAAGTTTGGATACAGTGTCTATGAAGTAGGAGTTGAAAAGGGTAGCTAGCTCTGCAGGGGTTTTACCAGGGTTTGGACAAGGATTGCTTTTGGTGCCGGGGTTTAATAGAGTGGAGACTGAATTCCAGAACTGTTTTGGGTTATAGTCATCTTTGTTTTGGAGATGGAAATAGTACTGTTTTTTATCATTAATAACTAGACGCTTTACTTGATTGTAGAGTTGTTTGAAATGCTGGAGATCTATGGGGTTTTTACTATTATGCCATTTTTTCCATGCTCGGTCTCTGGTATTCATAAGTTTTTTGTGTCTCTAGAAAGCCAAATTGCGTGATTTGCTTTGATTCTCTTATTCCGGAGGGGGGCCATTCTATTGAGTATACCGAGGAAAGTTGAATTGAAAAATTCAACTGCTTCATCTAGAGCAAATACTTTAGAATGCTCCATCTGATTTTGCTTAATGTTTCAGTGAAGCTTATGGGGTTGCAGTTAGCTATCTAGAAGGTCTGTACTGGTGCACATGTATGGTTGAGGAGATGGCACGTGTTATATAGGTGGGCAGATGGTCACTGATATTGTAGGGTAGAGTTCCTGCAGATGTAATTTTGTTGGGATTGGACACTAAGACTCAGTTAACTAAGGAGCCTTTGTTAGTGTTATTGCTAGGCCTGGTTATGGTAGTAATGAGATGAGTAAAGTTATAGATGTTGATGGAAGCATTTGGAGAAGGATTTGTATGGTCTAGCCAATTTATGTTGACATCTCCCTAGGATTATAGTTTCATTGTGGATATTATTTGAGGTCCAGGCTAATATTTTTTCTAAGACAGAAACATTGTTGCCAGGTGGGATGTAAATGGCTATCGGGCACAGACTTTTCAAATCATTTAGTTTTAGATGTGCAATAATGAGTTCAGCTGCAGAGAATTGGGGAATGGAGTTTGGGTAAGAAATGATAGTAAAAGAGTTAGGATAAAGAAGAGTAACTTCTCCCCTTTCTTGTGGGGTGTATCAGACCTTAGGCAGGAGAAACAGTGGAGGGAGGAACTCTGTCTCTTTTATATATAGTTTTAGCCATGTCTCAGTTATGGCAATTATGTTGGGTCTGGAATGTGCTATCCAGGCATGGAATTCTGGAATTTTGTTTCTGATACTTTGTAAATTTATGGTAGTGAGCTTTAGAGATTTATGAGGTTTGGGAGGTGGGAAGGTAGTTGGAGTGGGTCCTGAGATGGGGTGGATGTCTCCACACTGGGGAAGTGTGGATGTACTGTTTGAGTGGTGTTGTTGAAGCAGTTTATACTTAGAGTAAAACTGAGTTATGAAGAGTGTAGTTTGTAGAGTTAGCTGTGTATGTGATAGGATTGTATGTTTGAAAATTAATAATGTGTTAATGGAATAAAGACTAGGAGATATTGTGGAATAGGAATTGTGTTTAGGAAGCTGGATAGCTGTACAAGAGGTAGGTTTTGGTACTGTATGAGTAGGATGTAATGGTGTAAGGTGCAGAAGTAGTATGAGACATAGTGAGAAAAAAAGTGGTAATACAGTTAAGTGTATTAGTGACATTGGTGAATGTTTGGTGAATATAGAAATACCAGAAGAGGATGTGGGAGAGAAAGGGTTGGGAGTGATGAGTTGAAGCTGGTTGTACTACAGTTGAAAAAGGTGTTTGTTAACTGAGGTAGGTAAGATGGGTTAACAGTGTGAGGCTTATGTTGACTGAGTGTTTGAGTGTGGGATGGGCTTAGAGTGGTGTGTGTATTGATTGGTTGCTTGAAACTGGGTGGGGTATGGCTAAGTATATATGTAATTGATATGGGGTGGGTAGGAATGGGGGTAGGGTAGAGGAGTGAAGTGAGCCCGAGCGAAGCTAGGGGGAATGGACCGGGAAGGCCCAACTCAACTTGCAAGGTGGGACAAGAGAAACAATTAGTAAGGTAGGTTGAAGTAGGGATGATAGCTTGGAGTGCAGAAAGGAGCGAAAGGGGAGGTAATGTTACTGACTAATACTGCTGTGAGTGTATTCAGTGGGGGAATGGTAGTGAAACCTGATCTATAGCCCTACCTAGGAGGTAAGAGCTGGGGAAAAAAAGTATCAGGGGTCTAAGTAATGAAGGTAAGCAGCATTGTAGTTTAATGGCAGGGATAATGCCAGTTACTGTGTTTCACTATTTATTCACAGTGAACAGAAAAAATAACTGCTTCGAAGGGACTTGGTTGATTTTACAGTAGACAGTAATACTGGAGAATTTAAATAACTGTAGATTACTGTTTTGCTTACAAGATGAGCTGCTAATCTTGGCTAAGATTCAGCTGTTTAGTGGTGTTCTGCTGCCAGCTAGTGACAGTTAATTTCAATGGCAGGGATTGGGAAAAGGAGGGGGAGACCTTATAAGTGTGCATGCTAAGCCAATATAATAAAATTAAGTAAAAGCACTAAGAACTAGATACAAAAATTAGTTAACAGGGAATACACCTACATAAGAATATTGCAGAGAGTAAAGTCCCAGTAGTGAGTCCCTTTGCCTTCAGCTGTTTGCAGAATAATCTCCAGAAATTCTTCACTTGGGACGGATGGGGCAGCTATGAGTGAAGCAGACCTAGAGATAAGACTATTTCAGACAGTAAAACTCCCAGTAGTGACTCCTTTTGCCCTCAGTTGTTTGCAGGATAATTATCAGAAATACTTCCATGGGGGGGGGGGGCAGTGATGAGTGAAGTAGAGCTAGAGCTGTATGAAAAAAGAGACAAAGAAGAGATGTAACAAAGTCTTTTTGTAGGTAGACAACAATAAAAAAATAATATGAGCAAAGTATTGTCTTGAGGAAAGCTGTGGCTAAGTGAGCACAACATTAATTCACACTTGTGACCAGGCACAACCTACAGGATAACAACAAATATTCAGGCAGTTTTTTCAATAAATACCAGTAGCCACAGTGGGAAATGCTGAATAGTTCACAGAGTTAGCTTTGCCCTAGTAAATACAATATATGTTGAAATTACATCATAGTGTTAGCAAGCATGGGAGGGTGTACAGGTAACATATGTCCCAATGATTGACCATAAGTTCTACAAAACAGTTACAATAATCCAATAAATGCACTCTACGTGTGTGTAAATACATTCAGCACAATGCTCACATTCAGAGGCAATGGCTAAAACAGTACACAGTAAAACTGCAGCAATAACGGAAGCAGTACTTTCAAACAAATTATACAAAATTATATTTAATATTATATTAAACAAATATTATGTTTTAATGGTGCCTTGTTTGATTGGTGGGATGGGTTCATGCTGCTTGATTGGACAGACTACATTTATATAGTGTGATACTTTGTTATTTTGTGATGGTCTGATGAAGCAGCAAGTTATATTGCAAAAGCACTCACCTATTTTATTAAAGTTTATTTTAAAAAAAGTTTGTTTTAATCTTGTTTTTGAGGCTGGACTGTGTGCTGGTTCTACTCATTATATTTTTTGTGTGAATAATTTATATATTACTACGTAAGTTGATCAGGTTGTGGTAAAATGCACTTACAGCCGATGTATCAGATGTACAATGTTTCTTAGGACTGGGGTTAACAATATCAAAGTTTAACTTCTGATTTCAAGAAGAGTTCATTGTCTATTGAGTAGAAGTTCAATTTTACTTTGCTATCTCTTTAAATTTGATTATGTGATACCCTTTGATTATCATATCATTTAAACCAGACTCAAACATAGCATTTAAAGTGAACTGTAAAGCATTGTACATATATGTGGTCAAAACTACCTCCACAAATACTAAGTAAGTTTTACTTTTTCATTAACCGCATATACAAATTTCTGAAAGTTTATGCATTTCAGACTGTTTTGCCAGTGCAGTTGTGCCATTTTCTGTCTAATAGAGTGATTGTGCCCAGAGATGATTTCTGCTAATATACATGTTGTTTGGGGATTCAGGCTTCTAAGTAGGGTGACAATTCCCTGTGGGACAGGTGGATGTGGGCATATGGCTGTATTGCAGCTTAGCTGAAGTAACATATGGAGCAAAGACACAACTGTCTACAGTACAGGATGCAGCATCCTGCTGGGCATTGCACTGTGAAGTTAGTGTACAGTGGGCAAAGTCATTTTGACAACAGTAGTGGAAGTGATGTGTATACAATATGCAAATACAATCACAGCTTATAAAAATATGTCACGTAGGAAAGCGTGAGAATTGCTGAAGTCACACACATGTGGTAGGATTTGTTTGAGACAATGCTCCGTTCCAACAATATTTTTTCTATGAGATGTTACTTGCATTCCAATAAGCAGTGATTCTCTGTGGTTATCAGCCAGGTTTTGTTCCTGTTGCAGAATGGAGAGAAGGTCAAAAATCTGTATATTATGCCATCCAGGTAACACCTTCAGCTGGTGATACCATGCTTCCATCTGATTATTGGCTCTTGGAAGACTCATGTCAGAGATATCACAGACATTCTAGAACTTCACATGACAAGAAGTTGGTTCTAATTTAGGTGCAGGAGAGTAGGATGCATACTTAGACAGCTATGCACATAATGATAGTCAATAAATGTTGATATGGCCTTAGCACAGTCAGGTAGTGTAGAAACAATCTCCAGAAATGTTGGCATAATGTCATCTTCTGGTAAGAAAGCCAGTTCAATCAACTTAAGGATGACTATGGAAAATGTGGTGTCTGTAAGACAGACAGCCACAAGGTGGTGCTGCAGTTATCACCAAACTATCTAGGCAAAATAGAACAAGCATCCCTTTAGAATTGTCTATGAGAATGCCTTCCAATAGCATGAATTGCAAACTTCTCAAAATTAGTCATGATGTATTCTGGATGTAAGGTGTGTACAAAATCTGCAGCCATACCCTTTATGATATACCACACGCTTTTGAATGCTATCTGTGGTTTCTGAGTCATTAGGGAGTACATCAGGAGGACAACCCTAGTGTTAGTGGGCGTGCCCATGGACCCATGCAAGGTTGGTGGTACACATCTGCATGTGTTGGGAATGTGCCATCCTCAAGTATGATTTGTGACCTGCAGATATCTTCCATATTTTGTGCTTTTGTTATCAAAACAATGAAGTCCATGCCATTCATATCAGACTCCCTTTGAAGCTGGATTTAGCCATTGCAGAGCGCGTACCAGCTCACATCAATGTCCTCTGGGGTTGCAGGGGGCAAGGAAACAGTTATTCATGCCCTCTGCCATATTCTGGTGATGGTGCGATGGAGTGTTGCACAACATGGCATCTCTTGCAGGACAATGTCATCTGTTTTACCAAGATCCCTCTGCATTATTTGATTGAGCAAATCATTGCTGTGTTCTGCACTTTGATCATTGCTGGGTTATGCTCTCTGCCATATTTTTGCATGCAGAACTGCTACCTGTGCAATGGTGGCATGTGGCTCATGTTGGTGTGGCAGTGATATCTGCAGTTCTTCCCATTTCACATGGTCACTGTGATAGCCCAGCTTCTACAGGATTTTATACTCTGCTCACTACATGCCCAGTGCATGGACACTGTGAAATTCCTGCTGCCAAGTTGTCTTAATCTGTACTCATATGCAGTCTCCATCATGTTTGGATTACCTGTGCTGAACTGCTCAGCTTCTATGTTCTACCAGTTGTGCAACTGGATGCCAGTGATACCAGATGTAATTTGTTGCATGACTGTGTAAACTATGAAGTGCTTCAATTTGGGTGGAACCTCTAATTGCCCGTTATGAATGGCAGCAAAGGCAGTAGCTTTCAGGATTTCTGCCTGGCACACTGTAGTCTGTTGCTCTATTTAATCCACTTTGCTGCTATATTCCTGGATGGTGCCTGGACAGTTAGTGTAGTTCCAACTTGCTACAACTGTAAGATGGTCACAGTATGAGAGAGCTGTAGATGAGCTCTGTACTTACTGTCCATCACTTAAAAAGTGCACTTAGAGAATAATTCCCCTTTAGTAGCCTGCCTTATGTATTGACCCATCACATTTCATTGCACAATCTTCTTTCCAGATATAGACATATTCTTAGGGAAGCTTTTCTGTAACACTCCCCATTGCATGTCTGTGTGTCTGTTATTGTGTTTCTCCTGTCTGCAGTTGTAGAAAGATTGTGTAGGACCACCACGTGCCTCATATGCTCTTAAGAGACACTGCATTAAAATACTATGCATAGGTTGGTCTACCTGCTTTACTTAATTATATATTTCTGTGCAACACTGGACTGGTAATGTAATGTGTGTAGACAATGCAGGTTTCTCTCATGTTCCTTGGCTGTGTCTGCTATTCTGCTTAAAAGAAGATTCCTGTAGGTTTCTGTCCCTGCATTTTGGCAGGACACACCTCTTATTAGGCTTCCATATGTGTGCTTCACTGTCATTGAGGTAGTTGGGACATATGTCCCATCCCACTTAATACTGTACTCACATTTCAGCCGTCCAAATTTTTGACTCATATGTTTGGTCTGTTTCACATAAAATTTGTGGTTTTCAGGCAAATTACTGAGGACTGCTGTCACTAAGTAATGATATACATTTGACTTTATACTTTATATCCTTCAGAAAATGCATGCTAACACAACCCTTCTATTCTAGCAACTTTCTAAGTTTGTAAGAGCAATATTTAAAATGTCTCCCTATGTTTAGGCCTCTGTCCCCCTATTAGTTTAGACTTTCTCTGGATTTATTGTGCTATGAGATTTAGAGGTATACATGTATCATATCTATTGTTTGGAGTAAATATGCGCTATCCTTCCCCTTCCTCTATTCTGCGTATTTCTCTCCTTAACATTTGTTCATAGGCTGTGAAATATTCTTGCTGATATTTTATTTATTTATTTATTTATTGCTTTTGTTGACCGGGAAAGTCTACTGGGCCAAGAAGAGCCCATTTTCAGTGGAGGCCCGGGGAGAAAAGCTCCACAGAATTATATAATTACAATTCAATAGTAATACATACATAAGGAAATGAAACAATCTTGATACATAGAATGAGTAGAAGATAATTTGAAAAGAAAAAATAGGACATTATCCTAAAAAGAATTTGAGTTAAAAAGGACATAGTAATTGCATTAATTACATACAAAAGATTCCTACTATTAGTGATAGTTAAATTGTGTAAAGTTTGGGAAGGAAGTTATGTGCTGGGAAATTATGGTGGAGTACACACAGAAAAATCCTTAGTGAATTGCAACAGTTAAACTGTGAGTATAGTAAGAGAAGGAATTCAGGTGTTGGGGTTGTTAGGTGCGGTACAGGGGCATAGCCAGTGAGAGGAAAAATGTAGTTTGAGGGTTTTTTTGAAGGAAGCAGGATTATTGAGTGATCTCAGTGGGGCAGGGAGATTATTCCATAACTTGGAGACAGAGTGAGAGTACAGCATTTGGCCAGAGTTTAGGTTTCTGAATGAATAATAACATTTTGTTTTCAAACCTGAGATGGCGATTTGGGTGGTAAGTGGTCAGTATGAATGAGATGGAAGGGCAGGTTTCAGGTTGAAAGATTATCTTATGGGCTGTAGTTAGTTGTATGTAACTAAGGTGGTGAGAGGATTCAAGCCAGTTTAGTTTATGGAGAGATCAGCAGTGGTGGTTGGAATATTTTGTGCTGGTAGCAAATTTAACCACTTTGTTGTAACAAATGTCTAACTTCTTTTTTAAGGAGGATTGGAGGTTGGTGAGAATGGGGGCTCTATATAGAAGGGTAGGAAGTAGGAAGGATGAGGCCAAGGTTTTTTTTGTAGGGAGACTGAGGAAATAGTTGTGCCTATATAAGGCACCCAGTCTTTGATGTGTTTTTTTGATGTTATTGTGGAGGTGAAGGTTAACTTGTCATCAATGATGACCCCTAGCAGTTTGGTGCTAGGGACATCTTCAATGACAGTGTTATTTTGGGCACTTACAGTGAACTGAGTTTTGTTAATAGGGCTAGATTTTGTAGGGGTAAATAGTAATAGTTTTGTTTTATTGGGGTTAAGGGCTAGATGATTCTGGGACATCCAGTGCTCTGTGGAGGTAAATGCTTCTTGTGTAAGATGTTGTAGTTCTGTGACAGATTTTGAGGAGCAGATTATGGCAGAGTCATCAGCATATTGGATGACTGTACTGTGTGTAAGAGTATTATGAAAGTTATTCACAAATATACTGAAAAGGAGGGGACCCAGAATTCAGCCTTGAGGAACTCCTGTTTTAGTATTAATAAATGGGAAGGTGGAGTGCTGCCACCTAGTGGATTGCTGCCTGTTGCTGAGATAGTTGATCAACCACTGTATGGTGGAGGGAGATAGGTTAAGGCTGGAGAGTTTAGTAATTAGTAGAGAGTGGGAGATGGTGTCAAATGCCTTAGATAAATCCAGAAAGAGAGCAGAGACTAAGGAGCCAGCATTGCGAGCTCTGTTTACTGTGTCTAAGAAGGATATGAGGGCTGTGTTGTGCTGTGTCCAGGTCTGAATTCGTGTTGAGTGGGGGAAAGCAATTGGTGTTTTACTATATGCCTTGAGAGTTGGGAGTGGATGCATTTCTCTAATATTTTAGAGATGGGGGAAAGAATGACAACGGGGTGGAAATGAGAGATGTCAGGGTTATTGCCTCCTTTGTGAAGAGGGATGACAAAAGCTTTCTTCCAGATATCTGGTATACATGACTGTTTAATGGACCTGTTTAGGAGAATGCTGGTTGGATAAGCGATGGAGGGGGCTGCCAGTTTTAAATATTCTGCAGGTAAGTTATCAAGAGCATTTGTGCAGGTTTTAGTTTATAAAGAAGCTTCTGAATGGTGGCTGTGGGAATGGGTGATAGTGAGGATGTCGTTAGGGGATTTAAAGGGTTAAGATTTGGTGGTGTTCCTAACGGGTCTGTATTGGTGAGAGGGAAGGTAGCTGTAAGTTTGGTGATGGTATCTATAAAGTATGTGTTGAACAGTGAGGCTAGTTCAGAGGAAGGTTTTTCTGGGTTTGGGCATGGGGTACTATTTGTTCCTGGGTGGAGGAGGATGTTAATTGCTCCCCAGAATTTTTGTGGATTTTGTTTATGCTGGCCTTGGAAGGTTTGTATGTATTCTTTTTTGTTTTTAACAACTAATATTTTAGCCTGATTCTGAAGTTGTTTATATTTCATGAGATTGGTGGGGGGTTTTGTTTTTCTTTGCCAAGTTTTCCAGGCTTTGTCTCTGGATGACATGACTTGCTTTGTGTTCTTAGCTATCCAGGACGCATGTTTAACTTTGACTCTTTTTAATCTGAGAGGAGCAAGACTATTTAGAGTCCTGAGGAATGTGGAGTTAAAGAAATCCACGGCTTCATTAAGAGGGAGGGATTTCAGTGGGCTCCAGTTTATTTTTTTCAGGATGTCATTGATGGTGTTTTGGGAGAAGTGGGATAGAGCTCTGGTATACCTTAATTGGTGATTGTTAGGTATAGAGGTGGGCTTACGGGTTATGAATGCTGGAGCATGGTCACTAATGCTGGGAAAGAGAGTGCCTGAGGAAGAAATTTTATCAGAATAAGAAACCAGGATCCAATCCAAGATGGACCCATTGTTTCCATTTTTGGTCAGGTCTGGTGATGTCAGACATTAGCTGAGAGTAACTATGGAGGCGGATGTTTATAGAGGAGTTTTTATTGGTGATATCTAGCCAGTTGATGTTAACATCACCTAGAATGATAATTTCATTTTTTACATTATTGCTAGTCCAGGCTAAAATGTCTTCAAGAACTGGAGCATTGTTGCCTGGGGGTGTGTATATGACTATGATACAAAGGCTTTTGCAGTTATTGAGTTTAAGGAAGGAAGTTACTAGGTCAATTGAGGGAAAGGAGGGAGTGGGTTTGGTATATGGAATAACAGTGTAAGGGCTTGGGAATAGTAAGGCGACACATCCACCTTTTTTGTGGGGTCTGTCTGTTCTAAGGCAGGAGTAGTTTGGGGGTACAAATTCTGAATCTTTAATATATGGTTTTAGCCATGTTTCTGTGATGGCAGTAAAGTCTGGTTTATGTTGACTTAACCATGCATGTAGTTGGGGAGTTTTGTTTCTGATGCTTTGAAGATTAATAGTGTTGATATTTAAAGTTTTGGAAGTGTGGAGAGAATTATGAGAAGGGGGAGAGGGGCCTGGGTTAGAATTATGAGAAGGGGAGAGGGGCCTGGGTTAGAATTATGAGAAGGGGGAGAGGGGCCTGGGTTAGGATGTATATCTCCACAGAGGACTAGGTTATAGAGAGTGGAGGCATTGCTAGGGAGAGGCAGTTTCTTGCTGGTGTTATAGAATATATGGAGATGGTAACTGGAAGAGTTATGTTTTGTGGAGATTAGGGTGAATTTATTTTGTAGAATTAAGTCTGTTTGGTACAAACTAGAACAGATAGCAGTATAGCTGGGAAGGGTCTTAGAGTTGAGAGGTGTAGTGGGAGAAGGTCGAGGAAGCAGGTGGGTTGTATGAAATGATGTTAGCCTTAGTAGGATAGAGAGGTAGATGGTGAAAATGAAGAGAAAGATGTTAAAAAGAGACATAGCTATATAGAGTTAACTATGGGTGGTTAAAGTGAATGTTGAGTATGAGTATGAGAGGGGTATATTGATAGTGTAGCAGTAGGTGAAACTCTGAAGGGTAATGAAAGGTATGGAGGAGTATTTGGATTTCAGAAAGGTGTATTTGGTTATGTGTTGTGAGAGGTAGGAAAAGGAGACGTGTGGAGGGAGGTAGTGTGATAAGGCAGTTTAAAAGGAGAGAACGAGGGGTGGGGTTCCTGGTAGTAGTGCAGAGGGATTAAACAGAAATGGGAGGTGTTAGGAGGTGTCATTTGCATGGTATATTTATTATTGTCAGCATACATCTGTCCCTCCTGGCAGACACTGAGGTTACTGCCTTCAGACCCTGGGATATGTTTAATTGCCTAGATTTATGGAAATGATCTTCTATATTTGACTCTTGTTGCATCATTTGATCTGCTGATTATGTTTGCTTATTGCTATATTATTTTTACATCCATTTACATACTGTGTGGTTACACTGCTGCTATCATTGCTACCTCTGCTCTTAACTTACAGTTGAGTAGCTTCCTTTAGCTTGCCACCTTTCTGGAAGGCATTTATTGCCATAGCGATTGTGCTTTTATGGCTGTGAAGCTCTATGGCAGAGCGGTGCTGTGGCCTTTTAGTTTTGGTGTTATATATTGCAGGGGAATGTCTCATGACCTCAGTGCTGGAACCCATTGTTTTGTGTACACAATAATTCTCAGAAGTCATGAACCACAACATGCAAGATAGATTATTTATATATCTGCACTGATAAACACCTACATGCGGTGGTGGTGCTGTGGTAGCATTGTCACCTCACAATAAGATGGTGTCTGGTTCGATTCTCCGCTACAGCGTCTTTTGTGTAGAGACATGCGTGAATGGGCATACCTTCGTTGAAGGTTGTGCGTCAGGGCTGGCAACTTGGCACGTAAAAATCTATTGCCAATCATTAGCGGACCAGCGTTCCGCTGTGGTGACCCCTAACCAGGAAAAGCCGAAAGACATTACAACTGATAAACACCACCTACAAGGAAAAGTACCCATTTTTATGTTTAGTTTTATGGGTTGTTTGTTTACTGATCGGTCCGAATATTTAAATATATTTCATTTTCATAGCTCTTTTACAGATAACCTTTAAGCTATTTCCAACACCTGCAATTAATTTCTGATTATCTGGTTCTACTTTCCAGCTGTTGATGACTTTATTCTTAATACTATTAAAATCATCTGAGTAAGTCAAACAAAAAATTGTTGTTGATTAGGATTGTTCTTATCAATGCTTAATAACAGAAATCTTATTATAGCCTGAAATCTTTCATTCCTGTGCTTTTTGACATCTCCAACATAATCAATTAATGACTCCAGAAAACATCTGTCCAAAATATAACATTCAGTCTTTTAAATTCCATTTATAATTCTTTATCAGTCACTCAGCTATTTGTATATGTCACCTTTTCCCAGTATTTATCTTCTTATGCTTACGATGTGCACTAATATAATGCAAATACTTGCTAGAAAACATGCTCACTATCCTGTATTTATAATAGTCTTGCCCTGTATTTTATTTTTTATTATTTATTTTACTTTGTTTACTGTGTTTATTTGAGTGGGCTTAGTAAAACCCCCTTCTTTCATTGGAGAAATGCTCCAACATATTATAAACATCTTTCAACAGACATTCTGTAATTGCATGTGTGACGCCCGTGCCCTGGCCCAGCAATCAAGGAGCCTCAATCCTCACCACTAACACCAGAGAGGGTGTCTCATATATGAGGAAAGGATAACAAATGCACACAGTAAAGTGCAATTTCCCTTAAGAGCACACAGAGATCACAGTCAGTCCAGGGCTGGTCGCTGCCTTGCTCCCCAGGTCCCCAATAAGACTCCCCACTGGCACAGCTATAGGGTCCAGATCTCAGACTAGCTGGGCAAGCTAAAATATCCAGCACCCTCTCTGTCCAACCATTGCTTTGTGTCCCTGTCTAAGTAGCGGACACACACACACACACACACACACACACACACACACACACACACACACTTTGAGATAAGAGTTTACACAACCACACAGACACTTCTGGGGAAGGCTGTGACAGGTTCTCCAGCTGTGCCCCCTTTTACCCAGAATATGCAGTAGTAATTACTGCCACCACCCAGCTAATATTTATCAGCTACTCAAAGGGCCTTAAAAAGGTGTCCAATTATTACTGTGCATTATTATTATCCAATTGGTAGTATAGCCCAGGGCTAAAGCTATAGGAGTGGCTTTGTACAATTTTACCAAAGGTGTACAAGTACTCTAAAGAGCTTAAATTATCTCTACACAAACCAGCCACAGTTAAAAGGTTTTAAAATATTTAATAATAAATAATTAAAACCACAAAACAATATTTTCTACTACACAGTCAGTGCTAGTGAAGACAGTTTAGATATCACAGAGAAATACTTAAAATAAATCAATAGTACAGTTCTGACATCACAGAAAACCACATAGTCTAAACTTTCTAATTCCTAGCAATTGCTACAAGAAAACACACTTCTAAAATAACTTACTTATAGAGCAAGGCAGAGTGCTGTGAGTTGGATAGTCAAGGCAAAATGCTTAATAATCTCTGGTTCTCACTGTTTACATTGAAACTGTAGTTCTGCTAAAATATTACATCATCTTTTACACTTTCCTGGTGTTCCCAGGCTGACAGAAGCTGCATTTACATTCTTTTACACTTAGAGCAATAAAGGACATCCCATAGGTAAATTCTGGTCATTAACTTTAGCCTTAAAACAATAGGCAAGAAGCCTTCATCTAGCCGGACTGGAGCCGACTTGTTTTAATTTCAAAGGACCAACAAGAAATGCTTGCCTTAGCTTTCTTTACAGCAGATGGCAATGTTACCACATTGTTTTAAGTTCAATATTCATATTTACAAATGATAGAATTATATGCACAATTCTATCTGGCTAGGCTGGCAGCCTTCACCCATCTCTACCAGTCTTCACCCCCCCCCCCCCGGAGAACTCAAACTAGTTTTCCAAGTAACCATTGAGAAACAACGCTTAAGAGGGTTAGGTCTATCTGAGTATACCTACCCCATTCCCTGTCTTGAGAGCCCATCTGCATTAGCATTGCTACTCCCACTGCGGTGCTGCACTGACATATCATAAGCTTGCAACCCTAAGCTCCATCCTAGCAACTTGGCATTTTGCTGACTGTCTCTGTTAAACCATATTAGGGGGTTGTGATCTGTCATAGCAGTGAATTTCATTCCATACAGATAAGGTTGGAGTTTCTGCAGTGCCCACACTATGGCTAGACATTCCATTTCTACAGCTGCATAGCATTCTTCCCTGGCTTTGAACCTACGACTGAGATAAACCACTGGGTGCTCTTCCCCCTCTGAAGAAATCTGGCTAAGTAAACCCCATGGGTTGAAGCATCCACCCGCACAACACATTCTTTGCTGTAATCTGGAATGGCTAACACCGGGGGTTTCTCCCAAAGCTTCTTTAAGCCTCTGGAATGCCTGCTCACATGCTGCATGCTACCTTATCTGGCCTGTTCTTCCTTGTTAGGTCTGTGAGGGGAGCATCTATGGTACTATAACTGGGGATGAACTTTCTGTAGTACCCTGCTGTCCCTAAAAATGCCCTCACCTGCTTTTTAGTAACAGGTGCAGGCCATGCCTGAATGGCTTCCACTTTGGAAGGTTCTGGCCTTATCTTACCACACCCTAGGTAGGAGACCTCCACCATACCCACCTGACATTTGCTTGGCTTAATGGTCAACCCTGCCCTCTGTAGTCTGCCCAGCACCCTCCTGACATGCTGAAGGTGCTCTGACCAGGAATGGCTGTAGATGGTAATATCATCTAGGTAAGCTAGGGCAAACCCTCCTGCTCCTGCTAGGATATTATCTACCAGCCTCTGGAAAGTCGCTGGGGCATTCTTCATCCAAAAGGGCATCTTTGTGAACTCATACAAGCCAAAATGAGTTACAAAAGCTGACTTCTGTCTAGCACTGGGAGTCAACGGCACCTGCCAGTAACCCTTGGTAAGATCAATGGTTGTAAGATACTTAGCCCAACCCAGCTGCTCTAGGGCCTCATCTGTCCTAGGCATGAGGTAAGCATCCGATTCTGTGTGACTATTTAATTTCCTGTAGTCCACACAGAACCTGGTGCTGCCATCCTTCTTTGGCACCAGCACCACTGGGAAGGCTCAGGGACTGTTGGACTCTTGAATCACCCCTAGTTCCAACATCTCCTGTACCTCCTTCCTCAGGGTCTGTCTGACTCTCTCAGGCACCCTATAAGGGACCTGCCTAATAGGCCTTTGGGGTCCTGTATCCACCTGGTGCTGCACCAGGTGGATGCACCCTGGTTTTCCAGTGACCATGTCCCCAAATTCATGCAACACTGCTCGGATTTCTCGAACCTGGGTAGGAGATAGCTGCTGGGACATTGCTACCCCTTCCACTGAGGTGTCAGCCTGAGCCTCACTGAGGAGATCAGTCCCCAGATCTCCCTCAGACTCCTCCTGCAATCCACTGCAAATGCTCTGCACAAGGGCCTCCCTGTCATGGAAAAGTTTCATCATTTTAACATGGCACAATTTGTGCCCTTGCCATCTGCCTAGCAGTTCCACCATGTAATTAACATAACTTACCTTTCTTACCACCTTGTAGGGACCCTCCCAAGCTGCTTGCAGCTTGTTGTGTCTGACAGGAATGAGAACCATTACCTGCTGCCACACAGCATACTCTCTAGCTCAAACATTCCTGTCATACCACACCTTTTTCTGTTGTTGGGCTTCTGCCACATTCTCCTGGGCCAAGCCCATGAGTTCCATGAGCCTTGTCCTGAGGTTTAGGACATGAGCCACAACCGACTCCTTGTTAGACTCACACTCACCTTCCCACTCATCTTGAATTCAGTCTAGAGGTCCCCTCACCCTATGCTCATAGAGCAACTCAAAGGGTGAAAAACCTGTGGATTCCTGGGGGACCTCTCTGTAAGCAAACAACAGATGGGACAAATATTTGCCCCAATCCCTCTTAAACTGATCTGCAAATGCCAGTAGCATAGACTTGATTGTAGAGTTTAAACTCTCAACAAGACTATTAGTCTGGGGATGGTAGGGGGTGTTCTTCATGTGCTTCACCCCACAGTACTTCCACAGACAAGCCAGCAGGTCTGACATAAAACTGGCACCTATGTCAGTTGTATTTCTTTTGGGAAACCTATCCTGCTGAAAATCTCTAACAAAGCATTTGCCACCTTCTCTGCCTCAATGGAGGACAAAGCCACTGCCTCAGGGTATTGTGTAGCATAATCCACTACCACTAGGATTTAATTTTTCCCTGTGGAACTTTGGGTATTCAGAGGACCCACAATATCCATAGCTACCCACTGAAATGGCTCCTCAATCACAGGCAAAGGCATCAAAGGAGTTCCGCCGTTGTCTCCTGCCTTGCCTACCTTTTGGCACTGCTCACAGGTCTTGCAGTACCCTGTTACATCTCTGGAAATTCCAGGCCAATAGAAGTTCTGCATAGTACACCTCTCTGTATGTTTTATGCCCATATGACCTGCAAAGAGAATATCATGGGCTATGGCTAGAAGCGCCAGACGGTAGGCTCTAGGCACTACCAACTGCTGTACTCACTCACCTTCTAGCCCTCCCTCAGGGGTCCACTCTCTGTACAGTAACCCTTTGTCCCAGTATACAGATTCCCCCTTTCCTTGAGAATCAGGTGCCTCCCTAGCTACTTGCCTCAGGCCTTGCAATATAGGATCTGAGACCTGAGCCTGTCTCAAGTCTCTCCTTGTAACCCTTTCCAGCTCCTCTTCCACAGGAAGTCTGGCATCCTCTGACAGTGGTGCCTCACTGTCAGCCTGGGTACTACTACTCACCTCTACCTTTGCAGTCACTCTGTCCAAGGGCCCATCAGCACCCACAATCAGCTGTGGCTCACCTTCAGTTTCACTGCTAAAGAGTAGCTCCTTCCCTGAAGTAACCACTTCACCAGTTCTGGCTGCAAGTATGCAGTCTGTCTGGGTCTCCGTCAGGCTACCAGACTCACATGCTTGTCTCCTGGCCTGACCTCGTGTAACTGCATAAGTACATGGTACTGCCTCATCCAAATCCTTCCCTCTCAGGACATCTGCAGGATGGTAGTTTAGTACCCCTGTAGTCTCAAGACAACCTACTATTGGTATTTTGCCTTTCCCACTTACTTGCTCCCTCACCTTTGGTTCCCACCTTGACTCCGTGGACAGCTGTATGCCACATGGCCCCACGGGTTGCATTCAAAACATTTAACCCTAGCTCCTGGATGTGTACCTGGACTAGTGGCTTCTCCTGCTACTGGCAAATTCTGTTGTGGCAGTCTGTGCTGCCCACCATGGGTTCCTTTAGACCCATGAGCAGTACTGGGGGTCCCTTTCCTGTGCAGGGCTGCCCTGCTTACCAGGTATAGATCTCCCTCCTTCCCCAACTCATCTGAAGTAGCACATTGTCTATCAGCTAACCAGATCCTCATGTCCTCAGGCAAAGTGCTAAGGGCTTGTTTCCTCACCAAAATGTCTGACAGCCCTTCAAAAGTGGTGACCTGAAATCCACTCACCCACCTATGGAAATAAGTGCTCAGTTCAGCATCATATTCACACACACTTTCATCTGCCTTGCGTCTATACTCATGAAACTTTTTCCTATACGTTTTAGGTGTTAGCTTAAACAGTTCTAAAAGACATTTCTTTACAGCAGTATAATCAAAACATGCAACATCAGGCATTTTAGACAATGCAGTTACAGCTTTACCATAGAGTAAGGGGGTCAGGAACCGTACCCAGAGCCCTTGGTCAGCTTCATACTGTATACATACCCTCTCAAACATATGAATGAAACTATAAAAATTATCCCCCTCTTTAAACTGTGGAAGAAATCTACTGATCTTTTGTGCTTCTGGGGTCCAGTTGCTCTTTTCCCCATTACCTCCATGACTCTGGCAAAGAGTCAGCATCTCCTTCTCATGTTGCCTCTGTCTCTGTTGTTCCTCAGCTTGCAGATGTAACAGTTTCTCATTCACCTCAGCCTGCAAACATTGCAGTCTCTCATTTGCTTCTAATTCCACACGACTGGCCTCCAACTCAAGTCTCTTTAGCTCCAGCTGGATTTTTAAGTCCACTGCAGAAAGGTTGAGCTGTCCATCCTCCGAGGGTATTATATCTCCACTACCAGTCTGATTGTCTTCCTGGTTGCTGTTTTCTGATGCAGCTGTAACCAAGGCTGTAATCAGGTGTGCCTTAGTCAGGTTTCCATGCACCAGTCCCCTAGCCTGGCACATCTCTGCCATCTGGCTCCTTGTCAGCTTTCCATACTCCTCTGCTGACATGCTGCCTGCTCACCCTGACTAACTAAGCTAACAAAAGAAATAAAACAATTGTGATCTGAACTTTGAGTGTTCACTGCATGGCTGTTTTAGAGTACAAAACACCTTCAAAGCTCATTGTACACAAGCTACAGTATTCACTCTACCCACACCACTGCAAGCCAATTAGTATTTGCCAACTAATTAATATGTAATGTGGATATCCCACCACTGCCAAACAATTAATATGTGAGGATATCCCAACCACTGCCACCAATTAATGTGTGATGTCTTTGCCCTGGCCCAGCAATCAAGGAGCCTTGGTCCTCACCACTAACACCAGAGATGGTGTCTCATATATGAGGAAAGGATAAGAAATACACACAGTAAAGTGCAATTTCCCTTAAGAGCACACAGAGATCACAGTCAGTCTGGGGCTGGTCACTCCCTTGCTCCCCAGGTCTCGAATAAGACTCCACACTGGCACAGCCACAGGGTCCAGATCTCAGCCTAGCTGGGCAAGTTAAAATATCCAGCACCCTCTCTGTCCAACCAGTGCTTTGTGTCCCTGCCAAAGTAGCTAACACACACACACTTTGAGATGAGTTTACACAACCACATAGACAATTCTGGGGAAGGCTGGGACAAGTTCTCCAGCTGTGCCCCCTTTTACCCAGACTATACAGTAGTAATTACTGCCACCACCCAGCTAATATTTATCAGCTACTCAAAGGCCCTTAAAAGGGTGTCCAATTATTACTGTGCAATATTATTATCCAATTGGTAGTATAGCCCAGGGCTAAAACTATAGGAGTAGCTTTGTACAATTTTATCAAAGGCATACAAGTACTCTAAAGAGTTTAAATTATCTCTACACAAACTAGCCACAGTTAAAAGGTTTTAAAATGTTTAATAATAAATAATTAAAACCATAAGACAATACTTTCCACTACACAGTCAGTGCTAGTCAGGAGAGTTCAGAGATGACACAGAAATACTTAAAATAAATCAGTAGTGCAGTTCTGACATCACAGAAAACCAGTTAGTCTAAACTTTCTAATTCATAGCTATTTCTGCAAGAAAACACACTTCTAAAAGAACTTACTTACAGAGCAAGTCAGAGTGCTGTGAGTTGGATAGTCAAGGCAAAATGCTTAATAATCTCTGAGTCTCACTGTTTAAATTGAAACTGCAGTTCTGCTAAAACATTAATCATCTTTTACACTTTCCTGGTGTTCCCAGGCTGACAGAGACTGAATTTACATTCTTTTACACTTAGAGCAATAAAGGACATTCCATATGTAAATTCTGGTCATTAACTTTAGCCTTAAAACAATAGGCAGAAAGCCTTCATTTAGCCGGACTGGAGCCGACTTGTAAAACATCAAAGGCAGTGATGAAATCATTTTAATTTCAAAGGACCAACAAGAAATGCTTGACTTAGCTTTCTTTACAGCAGATGGCAACATTGCCACATTGATTTAAGTTCAACATTAATATTTACAAATGATAGAATTATATGCACAATTCTATCTGGCTAGGCTGGCAGCCTTCACCCATCTCTACCAATCTTCACAGCATGAACAGACATTGAGTAGTATACATTAACAATTACACATACATTTGCTAATTAACTTGCATTCAGATAAAATAAAACAATTAAAGCATGAGATACTTATGCATTTAGTAGATATTGAAAATTAAGCATTTGAAGAGGTGTATTTATGGATTTGTCAAAGCAGGTAATAGATATTGCAATCAGTGTTTAGAAATTCAAACAACTAGAAGTGAAGGAAGGAACTTGGTAAGGCAGAAAATGTTAATATTGTAGTTAAGAGTTGGAGTATTAAGCTGGTTCAGAGCCAATTATACATAGTTGTCATAAGGTTGATATTATATGTATAAACGTGGGGTGGTGAAAAGTGTTGTATAAACTATGTATATGGCTCAGGTATGCTAATAAAACTATCTAGGTATTGGTGAAGGCTGGAACTGAGCGTAGGATTCTGAGTGAAGAAAAATGGTTTGATATGGAATGCTGAAGACTAGAGTGGTATTTATCCTGGAGATATACAGGAACAGATCCATTGATTGGATAGGTAAAGTTTTAGTTTTAGATAAATTAGTTTATATTTTGACTGGATTTTGGTGGTAGTGGGATGTATTTCCATAGTTTAGCTACACTATTTGAATACAGAGAATCATCTAGAGTATTAGATTATTTGGTTTTAGTGATTAGTAATTTTTTTCTAGAGTGTAATTTTTTTTTTGAGTGAATAGCATTGTATTAAGTTGTTAAGGGCTGGACAATTTTCTGGTTTATATAGAAGTCTGTCTGTTATAGTTAGCTGAGTAAACGATGGATAATACAATAGTTCTAACCAGATTAATTCTCTAAGAGCTAGGCAGTGGTGTGTTCTATTGCAATTCTTTACTTCAAATTCAGCAATTTAGTTATAACATTTCCCAAGTTTGGACAGTTGTGAGACCTGAAGGTTGGTGAAGATTGGAACAACATAGAGGAGAGATGGCAGTAAGAAAGTACAGGCTATACATCTTCTGGCTACATCAGTAAGGTAGATTTTTTACTCTGTGGAATGTACTTGGTTTTCGATGATTTATTTTAATCATGTGGATACACAATGGTCAAATTTCAACTGGTAATCTATGATAACACTCAGTAATTTGGTTTATTATGTTGCTGGTAGAGATGAAATTGGTAATCTATGATAACACTCAGTAATTTGGTTTATTATGTTGCTGGTAGAGATGACAGTGAATACTGCTTTAGTAGAGATGATTTTTGGAGTAAAGAGCAGTGATTTCGTTTTTTAGGGTTTAGAAGTAGTTGTGAATCATTTAGCCATGTTTTGATCAATAAAAGGGGTTATCATGTAAGGTCTTGAAGTTTAGAAAGAGAGTTTGGCAGAGCAGATTATGGCTGAGTCATCAGCGTATCTAACTAGAGTTGCAATTTCTGTCGCAATGTAGAAGTCAGTGATGAATATGTTGAAAAGTATGGAGCCTAGTATACATCATTGGCTAGAAGGCAGAGAAATCATTTTTCCATTTTATTGCTTGTTCTTCATTTGAGAGTTGGCTATGGAACCATTGTATTGAAGAATTGGTGAGTTATATCAGTGAGGTAGGTTTTTATTCTGTATAATGTATATACTTTTTGATGATTTTTTTTTTAACCATGTATTTTACACGGTTATCAAATTTCAACTTGCCATCTATGATGACACCCAGTAATTTTGCTTAGGTGTATGTAAGAGTTTCTGGAGGGAGACCGCATCAAAAGCTTTTGATAAGTCTCAGGTGGAGATTAGGCTTCTGAGATTTCTGTAGGTGTTGACAGTACTAGGAAAATTGATTAAAGCAGTAGTTGGCCTATGATGAGAACAGAAGCCATGTTTGACTGAGGACAGAAGCTGGTTATCTATTAGTGATTGCACATTTCTAGTATTTTAGATAGGGGACATAAATGGTGATTGGCCTACAGTTCAAAAGATCTGCATTGATTTTTGCCCTTGTGTAGTAGATTTTTCCATAGCAAGGGGAATTATTTTCCAGTATAGATCAATTTATATATAAACTGAGAGGTCTTTTCAGGCTTGCTAGTTGTTGCTGAAGCACCTACCAAGGGGAGAAAATGCTGAGAGAAGAAAAGGAGCCACTTTTGTGATTTTAAGTATTTTCTTCTGATTTTTTGTTAAGTTTTACTGCTTTGCCGCCTATTTTTTGGCATTTTACGGCTTGCTAACGTTTATATCTGTAACAGTAACAGTACTTGGAACACATCTAGAGCCTGTTTGCTGCATTTCCTGTGTTGCACTTAATTTAAAATATTTTTTTTTCTCTAAAAACTGCATTTTACCTGATTTTGGCCCAGCACTCAAGTGTGGGGTCATTTATTGCACTGTTGTGATTATTTTGCTGCTTGTGTATCTCTGCTACCTTTAAACTACAACAAAAAGAAAAAAAAAGAAATCTTGCTTTTTCCCCACTTTCAGAAAGTTAAGAAAGTTCAGTTGCAGATTTGCTGTTCTGAATTGTTTGGAAGTTTCTAGAAGCCCAGTGCTTGCTTGGGCTAAAGGGAAGTCTCTGTTTTCACCAGTGGGAGTGGTTAACACTGAACAGCCTGCCTGTCCCTGGAGGAGTGTTTACTACCTAGAAGCTGTAGTTTTATTGGCCATTTTGGGTCAATTCTAAACTCCTTGATCTGTCTCTCTTAAAACCTGACTGCCTTGTGGTTTTGGCATCTTTTCAGGTTTGCTAGTTGTTGCTGAAGCACCTATCAAGGGGAGAAAACGCTGAGAGAAGAAAAGGAGCCACTTTTGTGATTTTAAGTATTTTCTTCTGATTTTTTGTTAAGTTTTACTGCTTTGCCGCCTATTTTTGGCATTTTCCGGCTTGCTAAAGTTTATATCTGTAACAGTAACAGTACTTGGAACACATCTAGAGCATGTTTACTGCATTTCCTGTGTTGCACTTAATTTAAAATTGTTTTTTTCTCTAAAAACTGCATTTTACCTGATTTTGGCCTAGCACTCAAGTGTGGGGTCATTTATTGCACTGCTGTGATTATTTTGCTGCTTGTGTATCTCTGCTACCTTTAAACTACAACAAAAAGAAAAAAAATCTTGCTTTTTTCCCACTTTCTGAAAGTTAAGAAAGTTCAGTTACAGATTTGCTGTTCTGAACTGTTTGGAAGTTTCTAGAAGGCCAGTGCTTGCTTGGGCTAAAGGGAGGTCTCTGTGTTCACCAGTGGGACAGTGGGAGTGGTTAACACTGAATAGCCTGCCTGTCCCTGGAGGAGTGGTTACTATCTAGAAGCTGTAGTTTTATTGGCCATTTTGGGTCAATTCTAAACTCCTTGATCTGTCTCTCTTAAAACCTGGCTGCCTCGTGGTTTTGGCATCTTTTCAGGCTTGCTAGTTGTTGCTGAAGCACCTACCAAGGAGAAAACGCTGAGAGAAGAAAAGGAGCCACTTTTGTGATTTTAAGTATTTTCTTCTGATTTTTTGTTAAGTTTTACTGCTTTGCCGCCTAGTTTTTGGCATTTTCTACAACAAAAAGAAAAAAAAAACTTCTTTTTTCCCACTTTCTGAAAGTTAAGAAAGTTCAGTTACAGATTTGCTGAACTGTTTGGAAGTGTCTAGAAGGCCAGTGCTTGCTTGGGCTAGAGGGAAGTCTCTGTGTTCACCAGTGGGACTGGTTAACACTGAACAGCCTGCCTGTCCCTGGAGGAGTGGTTACTAACTAGAAGATGTAGTTTTATTGGCCATTTTGGGTCAATTCTAAACTCCTTGATCTCTCTCTCTTAAAACCCTACAACTCTCTTTTTGGTTTTATGACTGAGCAGCGCCGCTAAACAGGTTTAAACTATTCCAGGCTCCACAAAGTCTGCTCTTCACTTTTTCCCTTAGAACTGTTCAAACTCTCAAAGTAATCACTCTATTCTTTTTCTAAAGCCCTGCACTTGCTCAGCTCTTATAAGGAAACACTAACTAACTAAAGCACTACACCTTCCTTGACTTCTCATAAGTATTAGGCTCCTGATTGGTCCTTCCTGATCAAGTGAAAAATCAGTTCCCTTCCCTAATCTGATCAGTAAAAAAACAGTTCCCTATACTAATCTGGCATGTCCAAGGGTCAGTTTCAAGGTTACTCTCCAGTCCAGCTGGTGAATCTGGGAATTTTAAGAAATGTTACAATTGCCTTATGTACACAGACAACCCTCTCCTCCTTCCAACAAACTCTAACACATGTGAGAGATGCAGTTACACAGCCAAACTGGAGGCAGAGCTCTCTCAACCCAAGACTGGCACAGTCAGCCAGGAGGAAAAGGTAACCACCCACACCACAAATCCAGGCTCACACACACCTATTGCATCTGCATACCCAACACATAAACACACAAAAACATACTTGGAGGCTCTAAATGAAAATCTGCCTAAACAGCAAAGACCTCCTAAGCAGATATCCAAGCAACAACCACCCCTCAACAATACCCACGAATCACATATCTGACAAAATCAGTGTGCCTCACAGTCACAGCCCTTAAGGCCAAACAACACACCAAATACACTTGTTATAGGGGACTCTATTGTCCAGCACATTGACGTCCCACTCACCAGACTGAACAAGAAGAAGGTCACTGTAAGCTGCCTGTCGGGTGCCAGGATTCGCCACATAATGCAAACACTCAGGTCACTCCAAAGCAAGTACAAGTATGACTCCATCATTGCCCATGCTGGTGTGAATGACCTGAGACGTACCTCCCTGGACTACATGAAAAGAGACATAGAGGAGCTCTCTGACCATGTAGCCTAGGCTGGTATGACCCTGACCTTGAGTAGCATCTTGCCCTCACCAAGAATGATGCCACAGTATAAAGACAAAATGATCAGTTTCAACAATTGGCTAAAGTATTGGTGTCATTCAAAGGGGATCCAGTGTCTGTCAGCCTGGGATGACATGCTCGACAAGCCACGTTGCTTCGCTAGGTACGGCTTGCACCTGTCACCCTTAGGCTTTCGTATACTGGCCAAGGCTCTTGCCACCCCCATAGTGCCTTTTTTAGGCAAGGCTCAAAGGACAACCCCACCTCCATAGACAACCCAAGGATAAAAAAACTAAAGGTAATGCTTCTCAATGCCAGAAGTCTAAACCTCAAGATGCATGCACTCGAGGTTCTCCTCAGTATGGAGAAAATCGATGTCTGTAAAGTAACAGAAACCTGGTTCAAGGCTCCTGAGAGCACCCCAGCACTACCAAGTTATAACTCATACCATGCATTTTGGTCCCAAAACTCGGACCGAAGCACAAAAGGAGGGGGAGTATCTATATTCATCAAAGATACCTACACCTCCAGGTTAGTGGCACTGCACGAAGCATCGAAAACCATCCATATGCAACTAACAGCGGGCAAAACTGCCTTTCAGTTTTTAGCCTGCTACAGAACACCATAACTATTACAGGAACCCCACTTGGCATTCCTGAGAACACTGGAGAGTATGAAGGTCTCTCCAAACACTATGTTATTGGGTGACTTCAAATACCCAAACATTGACTGGGAAAACTATTCAAGCCCAAACACCCTCGCCCAACGGTTCCTTGAATTTATAAACTCTAACGCAATGGAACAACTGGTCACCACTCCCACAAGAGGGAACAACATATTGGACCTGGTCATCACCAACATGGGGACTCTATGTTCCACACCAGAGGTAAACCCCTCATTGGTAAGATCAGACCATAAACAAATTTCCCTGGACATCCATATCCCGTCCCCACCCCCAGCCAAGGAAATCACTGTAAAGAATTTCTCAAAAGCCAACTTTGCACTTCTCAAGACTGAGGTGGAATCCTTCAAAGCCCCTGGGCCAGAGGATAATACAGCCCAATCCGCAGAATCCTTTACAAATGCATTCTATGAGCACCTGCAGGAATGCATGGATCGTACTATCCCAAATAAAACCAAGACTCACTCCTCCAAAAACAGGAGACCAGTGGACCCTGGCCATAAATAAGCTATACAATAGAAGGAGAAAGCTACTACATGACAGAGCAAAATCCCAAACAGGGAAGGCATCTCTGATCAGTATTAGCAAGGAACTTCGATCCCTCATAAAATCATCAAAGGCCAGCTTCGAAAGAAAAATTGCCCTAGACACTAAAGATAATCACAAGGCCTTCTTTAGTTATGTCAGGAATATGGGCGGAAACTCCCAGATATGCTCTGAATTGTTGCATAATGGTGCAAAATATACCAAACCTACAGACCTAGCCAACATCCTGGCAGACAGATTCAGCGCAAACTCCCCCCCCCTTCCCCCCCAAAGGAGCAAATGCCTATCCCAACTGAATGTAACCTCCCTGACATCACAGATGCACAGGTGAAAGCTGCCCTCTCCAAAGTAAAAAACACAGCATCTATGGGACCGGACGGTGTCCCAGGCTGTGTCTTACATGAGCTCCAAGAAGAACTGAACCCTCACATTAAGTCACTGTTCAAACTTAGCCTGTACCCAAACAATGGTGTACAGCTATAGTGGTCCCACTCCACAAAGATGGTGCCACAACGGACCCCGGAAACTGTCGCCCCATAAGCCTGACTAGTTTGGTCTGTAAAGCTATGGAGTGTATTATCATGGAACTCATAAACAAAGACATTGGGAGCCTCCAGACACTGGACCCTACCCAATTTGGCTTTGTTAAGGGCAGATCTTGCCTCTTAAACCTAGTTGATTTCTTTGAAACAGTTACCAAAGCCATAGATGAGGGCAAGGTAGTCCACACAGCCTACCTGAACCTCGCAAAAGCCTTCGACACAATACCCCACTCGGGCATCATAAATAAGCTTACCAGCTTAAATATCAACCCCTATATCACAAGATGGGTTGCAAACTGGCTCAGAGATAGAACCCACATGGTTAGAATTGCAGGTGCCATGTCCGAATCCAAACCAGTTACAAGTGGCATCCCACAGGGCTCAGTTCTGGGACCTCTCTTGTTCAGTATATACTTCTCTGAGGTTCAGGCTAACACGGGGGGGGGGGGGGATTATGGCTGACAAACTTCGCAGATGACTGCAAACTGGGGCCCATAATCGAATCTCCAGCTGACACAAGCATCCTCCAAAAGGGTCTCACAGAGACGGATGCCTGGTGCCAGAGCCACAGCCTCAAGCTAAATGCTAAAAAGTGCATAGTCATTCCCTTTGGGAAAAACAAGGTGCCCACAAATTACCACATAGGTGGTAATCCATTAAGTATGGAAGAAGTAATTAGAGATTTGGGGACCAATGTAGATAGTAATCTCTCCTTTGATAATCACGTTGCCAAAGTGGTTAGAAAGGCCTTCTATATAGCACACCTTATCACGAAAGGGTTCGCATCTAGATCAAGAGAGGTCATTGTGCCCCTCTACTCATCACTCATCAGGCCCATAATTGAATACAATGCCCCTTTTGGGATGTACCTTACCCGACACCTGCAGCAACTGAAGAGACCCCAAAAGTACCTCACCAAGAGGATCATGGGCTACAAACAGATGTCCTATGCAGCTCAACTAAAGAAACTCCAGCTCTACTTAGTTGCTTACCGCCTACTCAGAGGCAATCTATGCTTGACGTACAAAGCCATGTCAAACCCAGAATTAATAGACATGCTCCACTTCAAAAAATCCAAGTCCCTTAGAACTACACGCTCCAGGGACCTAAACCTCAGCACAAAAATAAATAGGACATGCTGGAGGGACAGATTCATTTCCCAGAGGCTCCCCTCACTCTGGAATAGAATCCCAATTCATGTTAGACATAGCCCCTCGCTGACCCTCTTCAAGCGAAATCTGGACGAGTGGATGGGAAATCGCAAATTCACCCCTGGGATCCCTTCTGTGTTCCTGCTAGACAGAGGCACAGTAAACTAATCTTAAAAGGGTACCTTCTGTGACCTACTTTACAGAGGCACAGAAGGCTAATCTAATAGGGAGGCGGAAGTCAAATACACTCTGGCTAGGCTTATAAATGCCCTAGGGCAGATAGCCTAGTATCTACCTATGAACCTATGAACCTATATGTAATGCTCTCAACAGCTATTTTAACATATTCAGCAGGTAAACTGCAGGGACAGTTGAAATAGGCTTTAATTTTTTTGAGGTATTTTTTGTTGCTATTTGTGGGAAATGGTTGGAAGGAGAAACATTGAAGGAGGTTATTTGATTCAGTAAGGGAATCAATATTGGTTAATGAGAGTCCTATCTGTATAAAGTGGATATTGAATTGGTTGGCTGTGATATCATTTTGTTCCTGTGTGCATGGTGTTCACTGTGTAGCTTATCTTGGATCTAACAGTTTATTAATTTTAGGCAAGAACAATTTTAGATTATTAGTGTGTGCATATGTACGGTTTTATCTTTGGTGATACATTGTTTTGGTAGGTTTCTTTGTTGCTTATGTGCTAGTAAAGTAAAAACTGCTTTACTTTTTGGCCAGATTTTCTAGGCTTTATCTCTTTGCTTGATGAGCTGTTTAGTTGGTAAAGATAGCCAAGGGGCAGGGTTGGTTTTGATTCTTTTCATGTTTTTTTTTTTTTATTTGAGGGGGGCTAGTATGTTTAAACTGGCTCTGCTTTCAAATCCTGTATTACCATATACCCAAACGACAGAAGATAGAGACCAAAAGATCGAAAGTTCTATTTCCTTAAAGTTTTAAAGCTTGAGTATCAGAATACCTAAATGATGTTAAGTTATAAACGTTAAATGGGTGAATAGTGTGCTATCACTTTAAGGTGTAGTTGTTTCTAAAACAAAAAAAATATATATATGGTGGATGTTTAGTTCTGAGGATGTGAATTGTTGGGTTCATTTGCAGTAATACATTATTTGGAAAAGTCATGCTAATCGAAGTGTAAGTTTAATGTATTGAATGGAACTTAGAAGTAAATGCTTGTTTGTGTTTTAAGTAGTAACATTAAAGAAAAGTTAGAGGTAGTGTTGGTACTGAATGTTTTGTAGCTGTTAAAGCTGGAAAATTATATCTAGTTTATCAGGCATTAAAGGATGAAGTCTGATTATCACTAAAGACTGAGCTTACAGATTCTAGTCAAATTACTTGGGGGTATAACTATTCTTTTAAAACTGGAAGCTGTAAAACTGTTGCTAGAGCAAAGTCTATCACAATCTATGATATGTATGTGGAATAAACTTCCTCTATTAATTAGACAGTCTGAACCATTATATCTAATAAAAAACATCTTGATAACTGGACTGATATTGAAGTATATGCATTTATATTAGAGTCTGGGTTTTGAGTGACATTTTGTCCTAAAACAGTTTTTTCACACTATTGAAACTATAGAAATGAAATGAAAATGTCTGTCATCTTTATGAAAGTAAAGAGGAAATAGCATGCACACTGATAGGTTTGAGCAGTGCTTTATGGCAACCAGGGAGGGACAATTAAAATGATATGGAATGGCTGAGGAGCTAAGGTCGATTATCCTGCCTGAGGTCCCATCTAACCAATTTGAATCTTGATTTCAACATTACTAACATCTTCAGTAAAGGAATAACATTTTTAGCCATTCTGGATCTATCTCTCTGGGAAGTCCTATTCAACATGTTCAAATGTATTAGAAAGTTACATCTGTAATTAGATTTTTCTTAAACTGATGAAACCTGCAACAATTTGCAAGCTACTGACAGTGGTATAGATGATAATTTTTTGGATGTTTTTATAGAGAAATTCTAATTCCTTTTGCAGAAGATTTATTGATTTAGGTAAAGTTCTCAATAACAACAGCAAGTATAAGACACAATCAGATTGGGAATGTTTTATGTTAATAAATAAAGGCTATACATGCTTATTTTCAAGCTTAGAGTATCTAGAAAAATTATCAACGTTTTTAAGAAAGCGTGTCAAAATTTTATGTTCCCCAAAAACAGAGGCAATATTATCTAAGTATAATTGAGTAGAATATGCTAATTATGTTAAATGTCAACAGAGATAAATAGGTATTGTGTTGAAATGACGAAGGAGGGAATATTGCAGTGTTGAATAGGCATTATTACCATCAAATATGCAATCCTAGTTTGAATACTACCAGTGAGTGTGAAATGCTTAACTCTGATAAAGAATCCAGTCCCTGTCTTTGGGACTCTTGTCATCACAATATAGGATTAATGTTACATTGAACTGTTAAGAAATACATACAAAAAGTCCCTTTATGTAAAAGTCACTGGGGAGGTTTTGGAAAGAATAATCAAGATTAAATAGAAAAGAGGTTATCAATGGGCAGTTGTAAATGTGAACAGCTGAGACTTTTCTATACCAAACCAGAGAGGTGTTTCATTCAGTAGCTTCTATTGTCCACAGTCCTTTACATACACTCTCTATTATATGTAGGTCTCACACATAATGTTTTTTAAATTCAGTGACAAATGTTACTACTGGATTAAGGGGGTTCAATAGGGATATATTTTGCTCCTGCTTTTACTTGTATTTATATATCCAACTTTGACAATACTTTTATTTGCAACACTTCATATTCTGTTACTAACAATATAATAGGCATATGTTACCCTGATGACTTGTTATTATTAGAAGTAATGCTATTCAGTTTTTCAGTTTATTAATTTTAAAGACAAGAAGGAAGACAAGCATCGACTTCCAGAGTATGCAGGTAGACCTTAATGCAACAAAAACAGTACACAGCACAAGTATAAAATGAAGATGTCAGTAAATCATGTCCATTTCCCTTGTAAACAATGTCTCCATTATAAAACTAAGTAAACATTAGCCCTAAACTAATCACCTGTCTGACTCAAATATCCATTTTTAGCCTTCTCCAATTTTTTGTTATTTTCTCCTTGTCCACTTTGTCAATATGAGCTTCTACCTCTCTAATATAGGTTTTAACATTTTAGGTCACATCATATTACATTTCCAATCTGCCTCCCTTCTCCAGGCTTTTGACATTAAACCTATAACTCATCCTACAATATGAACAGTTGCATTGTTTCTCCTTCTCCTCAAACCACCTATGCCCAATTGAACAAACTGACAATTCCTTGAAACCTTCTTTCAATATACAAGTTCTCATTTCATTGCTATTTCAGCCCAGACAGGCCTCACTTCAGCATAGTCCCACCAAAACATATGTATGCTACCTACATAATTCTGTTCACATCTCCAATGCCTACTATCTACTACACCCCATTTTTGGAGGTCTATGATGAATTTAACTCAAAAATCTTCTTTAGGATCCCCTCTAATTCCTTATTAGAGAAGGCAACACCTTCCATTGTCTGAAATATTCTCACTATTCAAACAGTCCATCCACCCTTCATAACATTCATAATCAGGCTAGAAGAGATCTTCCACAATTGAGCGAGTTAAATTTATCCCCCTAAACCTTGCCCACAATCTAATTGTCACACAAAGACTTGAGCATCCTCATTTGGAGTAACCAAAAAGTAATAGTAGTCTGTATTTGCCTAAAATGCAACTGATCTCTATTTTTCATCTTAAAAGTTTTCCAAAAATCCTTCCAGCATAGGAATTGAAGGACCCCTGGATTATTCTCCAAAAGCAACTAAATCCTTGGTCTTTATATCTCCTTTATATTTCCAGCTATTCCATGAAACTGTCAGATCCGAAATCTTTATAAAGGGATTATTCCGAGACTCCTCCATTATAATCTGCTTGCAAATCATCAAGACTTTCACCTTGCATGCCTGTTTAAAAACTGCCATGGTATTCAATTTCTTTCATTTTGTAAATATATCAGTTGCAATAAAGTTACATAGAAACACCAAAAGATTGCAAATAATATGAGAGAGAGATATGAGAGAGATATTAGAGTTACATATATAATTAGAAGAGAACAGAACTTGGTTTTCTAATGAAAAACTTTATAAAAAGAATCATGAAAAGAAGATGAAGTGGTTAAGAAACAGTTGTAGTTGTTAAAAGGAAATAAAGAGAAAGTATCTCTCAGACATTAGGAAAACAAATTAATAATTAAATAATTAAAAAAACATTGCTACTACGGAATGCTCAGTGGACTCAAAGGCAAGAGAAGCTTATGTACCAGAACAGACTGTATTGGTAGTACACAAGTATTTGGAGAAGTTATATAGCAGAGGGAAGGGAGTGAACTGATCGAAGGAAGGACACTGAGGAAACTCGGAGCTATAATATATAACATTAAGTATCCTGTTTTTTGTTTATTTTGTTCTTTATTTCTTTGTTATTTATAGCACTTTGTGTACTGTGTATTTTTCTAGCTAGTTTCACTGTGTGTGAGGTATTAACTGGAAATTGTCCACCTTTATTAAGTATCTGTTGGATTGTTTGTTTCTGATAACTGGTTACAGTAAACTCTTTTTTTTCTAGAGGCTCCTTTAGCTGTTTAAAACTTTCATTTAAAGGCTCACTGCTACTTTTCAGCTGTGAAACATTTCTGCAGTTTGTTCTAAGTAGTGGGGATATTTGTAGCATTTCTATATTCAGGCTTGTATTTGGGCCTAGTGTTTGTGGAGGCTGTGTGTCTGAGCACATATTCAGAGACATTAGTTTGGCCAAAGCCATCAGGCATTTCTGTGAGAGAGAATTGTTTGAGGTCATTGGCTGACTGAGGTCACCTGGACTACAGCTTAGACTAAGCACCTCATTGGTTCTTTTGAGATTTCTTTCTTAAAAGCTGTCTCAGGTTTCAACTTTCTGTTACCTAAGAAGTTCAGTTGTGAATGCTCTGCCATTTCACAGTGAACTGATCGAAGGAAGGACACTGAGGAAACTCGGAGCTATAATATATAACATTAAGTATCCTGTTTTTTGTTTATTTTGTTCTTTATTTCTTTGTTATTTATAGCACTTTGTGTACTGTGTATTTTTCTATCTAGTATCACTGTGTGTGAGGTATTACCTGGAAATTGTCCACCTTTATTAAGCATCTGTTGGGTTGTTTGTTTCCACTAAAAAAAAAAAAAAGAAAAAAAAAAATTATCTGCTTTTACTGTATTTGTGTTTTTTCCTACTTTATTTTGCTTTTGCGTCATCTTAAAAGTACTCAATTGTATTTATTACTGCTTGGTGTAACTTATTCTAAGTCTTTTAGTTTAAGCACTTGGGCTTTAGACCAGTTGTTTTACATTAGGAAGGTCTGTGGGCTGCACTGTGGTGGCAGGACAGGTAACTTACATCCTTCTAAGTTGGGAACTGCTGATTGAGGGCTCAGTGTCTGTTATTCTAAAAGTGTATTAGTTCTGGTTTAAGCACCAGGGCTTCAGGCCAGTTATTTTACATTAAGAAGGTTCATGGTCTGCACTCTTGTGGGAGAAGAGGCTGGACTCTGCCCTTCTGAGCTGGGAATTTCTGGTTAAAGGCTTATAGTGCCTGCATATTTGAACTATTTCTTACTGTAATTGGTACACCTTGTTTGCTGTAGCATAGACTAGATCCAGGCCTGCTGAATCTAGTTTTGTTTGTATGCTTGTTATTTCCCTGAAAAGCTAATTCCACCTAAAACACAGCTTTTCAGTGCTTCTGTGGATCCCTAGTGATATCTGCATTGTTTACTGTACTTATTTCCTTGTTTCACTTGAAAGAAAGTTACTGTTTGTCATTTTTGCATTTAAGTTACCTGGCACTTGCTCACTAAAGCAATTATATAAGTCAGCACTAAAAAATTAAAAGCACTACACCCTCACAAACTCCCCCTGGAGTAACTTGCTCCCCATTGGCCATTTTTTTTCAATTATAAAGAAATTCCCAATACTATTCTAGCATGTCCAAAGGTCAGTTGTCAATCTCCTCTCCAGTCCAGCTGGTGAATCTGGGAATCCTGAGGCAATGTTACAACTGCCTCATGTACACAGACAACCCTCTCCTCCTCCCAACAAATACCAACACATGTGAGAGATGCAACCATATAGCCAAACTGGAGGCTAAGCTCTCTCAACTCAGTACTGGCGTAACCAGTCAGGAGGAGAAGGAAACCACACTCACTACAATTCCAGTCTCACATAGACCTACCACGACAGCAAACCAAACACATAAACACACAAAAACATACTTGGAGGCTCTAAATAAAAATCTGCCTAAGCAGCAGAGACCTCCAAAGCAGACACCCAAGCAAAGGCTACCTAAAAACAAAACACGTGCAACACATAGCTCACAAAGCCAGTGTGCTGAACAGTCACAGCCCTTAAGGCTAAACAACACACCTGATACACTTGTAATAGGTGACTCTATCATCAGGCACACTGACGTCCCACTCACCAGGCTGAACAAGGAGAAGGTCACGGTGAGCTGCCTGTCGGGCGCTAGGATCCGCCACATAACACAAGCACTCAGGTCACTCCAAGGCAAGTACAAATATGACTCAGTCATTGTCCATACTGGTGTGAATGACCTGAGACGTACCTCCCTGGACTACATGAAAAGAGACATAGAGGAGCTCTCTGAGCATGTAGACCAGGCCGGTATGACCCTGACCTTGAGTAGCATCTTACCCTCACCAAGAATGATGCCACAGTATGAAGACAAGATTATCAATTTCAACAATTGGCTTAAGTATTGGTGTCATTCAAAGGGGATCCAATGCCTGTCAGCCTGGGATGACATGCTCGACAAGCCACAATGCTTCACTAGGAATGGCTTGCACCTGTCACCCCTGGGCTTTCGGATATTGGCAAAGGCTCTTGCTACCCCCATAGTGCCTTTTTTAGGCAAGGCTCAAAAGACAAACCCACCTCCATAGGTATCACAAGGGATAAGAAACTAAGAGTAATGCTACTCAACACCAGAAGTGTAAACCTCAAGATGCATGCACTTGAAACTCTCCTTAGCATGGAGAACATCGATATCTGTGCAATAACAGAAACCTGGTTCAAGGCTCTCGAGAGCACCCCAGCACTACCAGGTTATACCTCATACCATGCTTTTCGGCCCCAAAACTTGGACCGAACCACAAAAGGAGGGGGAGTATCAATATTTGTCAAAGATACCCACACCTCCAGGTTGGTGGCACAGCACGAAGCATCAGAGACTATCCATGTGCAACTAACAGTGGGTAAAACTGCCTTCCAGTTTATAGCCTGCTACAAACCACCCTCCCAAACCCAGGAAACCCACTCGGCCTTCCTGAGGACACCGGAAAATATGAAGGTCTCTCCAAACACCATTATATTGGGTGACTTCAACTACCCAACCATAGACTGGGAGCATTACTCTAGCTCCAACACCCTAGCCCAAAGGTTCCAAGAATTTATAAACTCAAATGCTATGGAACAACTTGTTACCACTCCCACAAGAGGGGAAAACATACTGGACCTAATCATCACCAACATGGGGACTCTATGCTCCAGACCAGAAGTGTATCCCTCACTGGTAAGGTCAGACCATAAACTAATCTCACTGGATATTCACATCCCAACCCCATCCCATGCCCAGAAAACCACAGTGAAAAACTTCTCTAAAGCAAATTTCACACTCCTCAAAACCAAGGTGGAATCCTTCAAAGCCCCCGGGCCTGTGGATAATACGGCCCAGACCACAAAATCCTTTATAAACGCATTCTATGAACACCTTCAGGAATGCATGGATCATGCAATCCCAAATAAAACCAAGACCCAATCCTCCAAAGGCAGATGTCCTGTCTGGTGGACCCCAGCCATAAACAAACTATACAATAGAAGGAGGAAGCTACTACATGATAGAGCAAAATCCCAAAAAGGGAAGGCATCTCTGATCAGTATTAGCAAAAAACTATGGGCACTCATAAAATCGTCTAAGGCCCGCTTCGAGAGAAAAATTGCACAGCACACTAAGGATAATCACAAGGCTTTCTTTAGTTATGTTAGGAACCTGGGTGGGAATTCCCAGATATGCTCAGAATTAGTCCAAAATGACAAAAAATACACCAAACCCACAGACATTGCCAACATCCTAACTGACAGGTTCAGCGCAAACTCCCCCCCCCCCTCCCCACCAAAAGGGCTAATATCTATCCCAGCAGAGTGCTGCCCCCCTGACATCTCAGATGCTCAGGTAAGAGCTGCCCTCTCCAAAGCATGAAACACATCATCAATGGGACCAGACGGTGTCCCGGGCTGCGTTCTACATGAACTCCAAGAAGAGCTAAACCCAAACCTAAAACTACTGTTTAATCTCAGCCTTACTACAGGATATGTACCCAAAGAGTGGCGTACAGCAACAGTGGTCCCTCTCCACAAAGGTAGTGCCTCAACGGATCCTGGAAACTATCGCCCCATAAGTCTCACTAGCTTGGTCTGCAAAGCTATGGAAAGGATCATCATGGACCTTATAAATAAAGGTATTGGGGACCTGCAGACACTGGATCCTACCCAGTTCGGCTTTGTTAAGGGCAGATCCTGCCTCTTGAACCTGGTCAATTTCTTTGAAACAGTCACCAAGGCCATTGACAAGGGGAAGGTGTTCCACACATCCTACCTAGACCTCGCAAAAGCCTTTGATACAATACCCCACTTGGGCATTATAGATAAGCTCACCAGCTTAAATATAAACCCCTATGTCACTAGATGGGTTGCAAACTGGCTCAAGGACAGAACCCACATGGTTAGAATAGCTGGAGCCATGTCAGACTCCAAACCAGTTACAAGTGGCGTCCCACAAGGCTCAGTCCTGGGACCTCTCTTGTTCGGTATATATTTCTCTGAGGTACAGGCCAACATGGAAGGACTGTGGCTGACCAAGTTCGCAGATGACTGCAAACTGGGCGCCATAATAGACTCTCCAGCCGACACAAACATCCTCCAAAAGGGCCTCATAGAAACAGACAACTGGTGCCAGAGCCATGGTCTCAACTCAAGCTAAATGCCAAAAAGTGTGTAGTCATCCTCTTTGGCAAAAACAAAGTGCCCACAAATTACCACATAGGTGGTAATCCATTAAGTACAGAAGAAGTAATTAGGGACCTGGGGACCCAAGTCGATAGCAATCTCTCATTTGACAACCACGTGGCCAAAGTGGTTAGAAAAACATTTTATATAGCCCACCTAATCATGAAGGGATTCACATCTAGATCAGGGGAGGTCATCGGGCCTCTTTACTCATCCCTCATCAGGCCCATAATTGAGTACAATGCCCCTTTTGGGATGTACCTTACCAGACACCTGCAGCAACTGGAAAGACCCCAAAAGTACCTCACCAAGAGGATCAAGGGGCTCAAACAGATGCCGTATGCTGCCCGGTTAAAGAAACTCCAGCTCTACTCAGTGGCATACCGCCTGCTCAGAGGCGATCTTTGCCTGACGTATAAAGCCATGTCCAACCCGGAATTTATGGACATGCTGCACCTCAGAAAATCCAAATCCCATCGAGCTACGTGCTCGAGGGACTTGAACCTCAGCACTGAAATAAATAGGACATGCTAAAGGGACATATTCATAACCCAGAGGCTCCCTTCACTCTGGAATAAAATCCCAGTCCAGGTTAGGCAGAGTTCCTCATTGACTCTCTTCAAGAGGAATCTTGATGAGTGGATGGGAGATTGTAGGTTTACCCCGGGTATCACTTCTGTGTCACTGTTAGACAGAGGCACAGTATACTAACCTCGAAAAAGGGCATAGCAAAATTAATTTAAAATGGGTGGTGAAAGCCAAACACACTCTGGCTAGGCTTATAAATGCCCTAGGGCAGATAGCCTAGTATGAACCTATGAAATGAAAGTGGAAAGATAAGAGTACTAAAAAATCTGAAGCAGCCTCACTAGAAAAAGAGACGTAGGTACAGGAAATAAAAGAGGAATTAAAGACACGTTTTAGATGAGCATCCAGGGATACATGATTTAATAATTATTAAATCACTGGCAGTTAGAGATAGTTAGGAACTACATTAAAGAATTTTTTTTTTGGAATTTAAATTAGGGGATTGTTTTTATGCACTATGATAAAAGGTATATAAGGAAGGTCACAAAGGTAATCATTAAACAGAGATCTTTAACCATGCTGGACATCATCATCTTCATTAGGCTGTTCCCATTAGGGGTTGCCACAGTGGATCATATGTTTCCATTTTTCCTGTCCTCTGCATCTTGCTCTGTCACACCAACCACCTGCATGTCCTCTCTCATCACATCCATAAACCTTATCTTAGGCCTTCCTCTTTTCCTGTTACCTGGTAGCTTCATCCTTAGCATCTTTTTCCCAATATATCCAGCATCCCTCCTCAGCACATGTCCAAACCAATGTAATCTTGCCTCTCTGGCTTTGTCTCCAAACCTTCCAACCTGGGCTGACCCTCTAATATACTTATTCCTAATCCTGTCCAACCTCGTCCACCCAGTGCAAATCTTAACATCTTTAACTCTGCCACATCCAGCTCTAACTCCTGCCTTTTTGTCAATGCCACTGTCTCCAACCCATATAACATAGCTGGTCTCACTACCCTCTTGTAGACCTTCCCTTTCACTCTTACTGATACTTGTCTGTCACAAATCACTCCTGACACTCTTCTCCACCCACTCCATCCTGCTTGTACTGTCTTCTTCACCTCTCTTCCACACTCACCATTACTCTGAACTATTGATCCCAAGTATTTAAACTCATCCACCTTCACCACCTCTACTCCTTGCATCCTCACCATTCGTCTATCCTCCCTCTCATTCACACACATATACTGTCTTATTCCTGCTGACCTTCATTCCTCTTCTCTCTAGAGCATATCTCCATCTCTCCAGGGTCATCTCCACCTGTTCCCTACTCTCACTACAGATCACAATGTCATCTGCAAACATCATAGTCCATGGGGACTCCTGTCTGATCTCATCTGTCAACCTGTCCATCACCATTGCAAATAAGAAAGGGCTCAGAGCTGATCCATAGGTTCATGGGTTCATAGGTTCATAGGTTTGTACTAGACTATCAGTCCTAGGGCCTATACAAGCCTAGCCATAACAATTCCCTGGCTATTTCTTCCCACACTATTTACTTCCCTGGACCCCTGTCTAGCAGGGCGACTGACATGATCTTTGATGTAATCTCTTCTCCACCTTAAACACATCCATCACTCCCACTGCAGATCTCACCGCTGTCACACTACCCTCGTACATATCCTGTACCACTCTTGCATACTTCTCTGATACTCCTGACTTCCTCATACAATACCACAACTCCTCTCTAGGCACCCTGTCATATGTTTTCTCTAAGTCTACAAAAACACAATGCAACTCCTTCTGACCTTCTCTGTACTTCTCCATCAACACTCTCAGAGCAAACATCACATCTGTAGTGCTCTTTCCCGGCATGAAACCATACTGCTGATCACTAATCCTCACATCCCTTCTTAACCTAACTTCCACTACTCTTTCCCATAACTTCATGCTGTGACTGATCAATTTAATCTATCTGTAGTTACTACAGCTCTGTACATCACCCTTATTCTTAAAAATCGGTACAAAAACACTTTTTTCTCCATTCCTCAGGCATCCTCTCACTTTTCAAGATTTCATTAAACAATCTGGTTAAAAACTCCACTGCCATTTCACCTAAACACCTGCATGCTTCCACGGGTATGTCATCTGGACCAACAGCCTTTCCATTCTCCATCCTCTTCATAGCTATCCTTACTTCCTCCTTGCTAATCCACTACAATTCATGATTCACTATCCCCACATCATTCAACCTTCTCTCCTTCTCATTCTCTTCATTCATCAACCCCTCAGAGTACTATTTCCATCTGCTCAACACACACTCCTCACTTGTGAGTATGTTTCCCTCATTATCCTTTATCACCTTTACCTGCTGCGCATCTTTCCTAGCTCGGTCCCTCTGTCTAGCCAAATGGCACAGGTCCTTTTCTCCCTCGTTAGTGTCCAACCTTTCATACAGCTCTTCATATGCCTTATCCTTAGCATTCACCACCTCTCTCTTTGCCATGCACCTCATCTCCTTATACTCCTGTCTACTGTCTTCATCTCTCTGATAATCCCACTTCTTGTTTGCCAACCTCTTTCTCTGTATACTCTCCTGTACTTCCTCATTCCACCACCATGTCTCCTTGTCATTCTTCCTCTGTCCAGATGTCATACCAAGCACCTTTCCAGCTGTCTCCCTTACTAGCTCTGCTATAGTTACCCAGCTACTTGGTAACTCTTCACTGCCACCCAGTGCCTGTCTTAACTCCTCCCTGAACTCCACCTCACAATTACCCTTTTTCAATTTCCACCATTTTATCCTTGGTGCTGCCCTCACACTCCTCCTCCTCTTCTTGATCACCAACACCATCCTACAAACCACCATCCTATGCTGCCTAACTACATTTTCCCCGGTCACCACTTTACAGTCTCCAATCTCCTTCAAACTGGCCCTCCTACATAAGCTATAATCCACCTGTGTGCATCTCCCTCCACTCTTGTATGTCACCCTATGTTCCTCCCTTTTGTTAAAATATGTATTCACCACAGCCATGTCCATCCTTTTCGCAAAATCCACTACCATCTGACCTTCTGCATTCCTTTAAAAATCACAAACAGCAAAAACGAATGAAAAACAAAAAACAAAGCAGCTGTAATCTTCTCAGCAGGATTTATTGTGTTAACGCTTAAGTCTAGATTAATATCTAAACTTCCTCAGAAAACTTGTAGTAGTTTTTATACATTTCAATTAAACAACTATTAACTCCATTACCCCAGCAAGAATGCAATTAATTAATCAATTGAAATGAATTCACTCTAACTTGAACTCAAAAACTTAATTGCTGAAGTTGTTTCACCCCCACAGTATACTAAAACACATTAAAAATTCCATACTTATCACCTTATAAAATTGTTAAGAAAGACAAAAAGGAAAAACCTTAAGAAAAACAGAATACATACATTCATATTTAAAACCATAAAAAATCATATATATTCCTCATGCAATATATGTGTGTTATATGTACATGACACTCACCTATCCAGAGCCTTTAGATTCAAAATACACTTAATAGAAGCATATTCATTGAGGCCTGGAAAAATATGAGCAAATGTTCGAATCTGCCAGAGAAGCTCACTTTCCTCTAGCTTTAACTCCCAGGGATCCCCCCCCCAATATTGTGTTTTTCTTGATGTACTATTGCAAACAAGAACCTGTGAGTGGGATTATCTACCGGGTGCCTGGCCAAAGCATTTGTAGTAATATGTTTATTAATGTTATAGGTATGCTCATAAATTCTTTGCCTCAATGTTCTCTCTGTTTTTCCTATATAAAATGACCGGCACTGTTGACAGAGTGCTACATAAACAATTCCTTTGGACTCACAATTATATTTTCCACTTATTCGATATACTATATCCCTAATAGTAACTTTATTTACAATTTTTATGTATTGGCATTGATGACATCGTCCACATTTGGACATCCCCCCACTTTTATTGACTACTCCACCTTGCAATTCTAATATGCTCTTTAGGTTTTGCCCTCGTCTATATGTTATATGAAGAGACTTTTCAAATTTGTTACTAATATGAATGTCTTCTGAAATAAGAGCCCAATTCTTATGCAATATATTTGAAATAATTCCTGCATTTACTGAATACATTGTTATAAACGTGGGACCAGGACTTATTGTCCTATTATTCATAACAGTTGTATTATCAGGGGTATTATCTGATGTCATATACCCTTTATTCAGTATGGGGTTAAAATGCCCATTATTTCTTTTTGTTGACACTTCTACACAGATTTGATCAAATAACACTTTGGGGCATCCTCTCCTGATAAACATACCTTTAAGCAGGCTACATTCTGCTAGAAAATCGTCTTCAGAAGAAACCATCCTAGCAGCCCTTACTAACTGCCCTTTCATCACAGCTTTTTTTCTGATGAAAGGGATGGCTGCTCGAAAAGTCCTGTCAGACTTATCCCTAAATCCAGTTTTCACCATGAACTACTATGCCTTTTTGACAGACATGGGATTGAGTTCCTAGGAACTCTTATTAAACATTATTTAGCATAAGCTGATTCCCTTAAATGTGAACTGGAAGTGTTGTAAAGAAAAATAATTTCGGATATGGACTTTGGCAGATACCAATTTAATTATGCTCATATCTTTTTCTCTATTGATTTTGCCATTAAACGAGCGACTGATATTAAGAAAAGGAAACTGTTTAGAGACACGATTGCATATTCACAAGGTACCGCCTATCCTCCACCTCCAGAACCTTCAAATTCTATTAATTATGGGATTAGTGACGATCAATGCCCCTTGGATGACAACGATGATGACGTGATCGATAATGACACCATGCAGCCTCAGCAGTCGAGGCGAAGCGAAACACTTAGGAATGGCAGGGCTCCACAAAATGATGTGCCAAGCAGTTTTAGTGATGACACTGCTCAGGGTTTTCAGGGTGCTCGTCGGAAACAACAGAGGCACCAGCAGAATGGCAGAGGACAGGGTCAACAACAATGGAGGAAACAAAATCATCGAAGGAGGTAGTTTCTGCCTCCACTGTTTACCCTTCTATTCTAGTAAGTACAAAAGGAGACTAAGTGTTTACTTACACAAACTTTTTTGTTGATATCCGTTTTGTTAATCTATTGTCCAAGGGACTATCATTTGTCCCTGATAAAAAAGCTGACTTAGCCAAAACAATCTTGGACCTGAAAACTTTTGTTCAGAAATTGAATTTGTCAGTCCTCATGGGCAATATTCCCGCTTTGACTAACGAACTAAGAGTTTCCAGTTTGTTTAATCCACTGTTGCATGTGACACTAGCATTATTTGAAAGAATCTGCAAAATGGATTTTCGAGCCTGTTTATATAAAGACAATGCTTATAAATTATACACTAAATCTAACATAACCTTCCTAAGACCAGGACTTTCTATTGTTTTTAAAATCACATAAAATTAGGGTTATGAAGCCTGACAAGGCCGGAGGACTTATATATATATGCACGAAAGTGATTATATACAAAAAATGCTTAGTGTTTTGGACAATGATCACCATTATAGTTTAGCTAGTATTAATGAAGTTAATACTGCCCACAAGAAAATAAATGGTACTATCAATGACCTGTTCTTGGAAGTAAGTATATGTTTGGATACGTTAGATTATTTGACTATCATAGCCCCAAAAACATCTGTTATATTTGGTTCCCCTAAGATACATAAAAGCATATCTGACCCACCTTTTAGACCAATAGTTGATGGGAGGGGATCAATTACATACTCTAGTGCCAAATATGTAGCTAGCGAGTTAAAACCCATTATTAAAAGTGAAACACAAATTTGTCCAGATTCATGGGGGTTCCTGAATGGTATTAATAACCTGGAATTTAATAATCATTATAACTTCCTCACAGTAGATATAAAAGATTTGTATACTGTGATCCCATAAGACCTAGGCTTAGAATGGGTTAGAGCTTTGCTTAATGAAAAAGGCTTGGATAATACTGAAAGATATGTAATAGAAACATTACTAGACTTGGTTCTATCTAACAATTTCATGCTGTTTAATAGGCAAATATATAAACAAATAACGGGTGTAGCTATGGGCGCACCATGCGGAGGGAGCTTCGCTAATTGCGTTTTAGCATATTGGGAGCAAGAATTCTTATTTAAAAAACAATTATTCCAGGAATATACGGCCTGGTATACAAGATACCAGGATGATATGTTTTTTTTTTATCTGGAAAGGAGATATTAATACTATCTCACCTTTTATAGAAGATATCAAAAAATGTACCAATTAGACTTTACCTCCCAGTTTGCAACTGAATCTATATATTTTCTAGACATACAGGTATCCAAGGACAGGGTCAACAACAGCTATAAGATGGTCATTTATAGAAAGCCCACTTATTCAAATTCATTCCTGCACTTTTCTAGCAGCCATCCCTTTCATCAGAAAAAAAGCTGTGATGAAAGGGCAGTTAGTAAGGGCTGCTAGGATGGTTTCTTCTGAAGATGATTTTCTAGCAGAATATAGCCTGCTTAAAGGTATGTTTATCAGGAGAGGATGCCCCAAAGTGTTATTTGATCAAATCTGTGTAGAAGTATCAACAAAAAGAAATAATGGGCATTTTAAACCCATACTGAATAGAGGGTATATGACATCAGATAATACCCCTGATAATACAACTGTTATGAATAATAGGACAATAAGTTCTGGTCCCATGTTTATAACAAAGTATTCAGTAAATGCAGGAATGATTTCAAATATATTGTATAAGAATTGGGCTCTTATTTCAGAAGACATTCATATTAGTAACAAATTTGAAAAGTCTCTTCATATAACATATAGACGAGGGCAAAACCTAAAGAGCATATTAGAATTGCAAGGTGGGGTAGTCAATAAAAGTGGGGGGATGTCCAAATGTGGATGATGTTGTCAATGCCAATACATAAAAATTGGAAATAAAGTTACTATTAGGGATATAATATATTGAATAAGTGGAAAATATAATTGTGAGTCCAAAGGAATTGTTTATGTAGCACTCTGTCAACAGTGCCGGTCATTTGTATAGGAAAAACAGAGAAAACATTGAGGCAAAGAATTTATGAGCATACCTATAACATTAATAAACATATTACTACAAATGCCAGGCACACGGTAGATAATCCCACTCATAGGTCCTTGTTTGCAATAGTACATCAAGAAAAGCACAATATGGGGGGGGGGGTCCCTGGGCGTTAAATCTAGAGGAAAGTGAGCTTCTATGGCAGATTTGAACATTTGCTCATATTTTTCCAGGCCTCAATGAATATGCTTCTATTAAGTGTATTTTGAATCTAAAGGCTCTGGATAGGTGAATGTCATGTACATATAACACACATAAATTGCACGAGGAATATATATGATTTGTTATGGTTTTAAATATGAAAGTATGTATTCTGTTTTTCTTAATGTTTTTCTTCATGTCTTTCTTAACAATTTTATAAGGTTATAAGTATGGAATTTTTAATGTGTTTTAATATACTGTGGGGGTGAAACAACTTGAGCAATTAAGTTTTTGAGTTCAAGTTGGAGTGAATTCATTTCAATTGACTATTTAATTAATTGCATTCTTGCTGGGGTAATGGAGTTAATAGTTGTTTAATTTAAATGTATAAAAACTACTGTATTTTGGGAACAAGTTGTCTGAGGAAGTTTAAATATTAATCTAGACGAAAGCTCTAACACAATAAATCCTGCTGAGAAGATTGTTTTTGTTCTTCTGCATTCCTTTGCTTAACACCATACCTACCCATCACGTCCTCATCTCCTCTGTTCCCTTCACCAACTTGCCCATTGAAATCTGCTCCAATCACCACTCTCTCACCCTTGGGTACAGTCATCATCAATTCATCCAACTCACTCCAAAATTTTTCTTTCTCATTCATCACACACCCAACTTGTGGAAAAAATGCACTAACAACATTTATCATTACATCATCAATTACCAGCTTCATAAACATCACTCTATCCGACACTCTTTTCACCTCCAAAACACTCTTAGCATACTGTTCCTTCAAGATAACTCCTACGCCATTTCCCCTCCCATCCACACCATGATAAAACTATTTGAACCCACCTCCGATATACCTAGCCTTACTCCCCTTCCATCTGGTCTCTTGCACACACAATATACCAACCTTCCTTCTGTCCATCATATTGGCTAGCTCTCTCCCTATACCAGTCAAACTGCCAATATTCAAAGTTCCAACCCTCACTACCACAGTCCTAGCCTTTCTCCTCTCTTCCTTCCCCCTTTTCTCCTCCTTCAGCCAACAGTAGCCCAATTTCCACTAGCACCCTGTTGGCTAACAGTACTGGTGGCGGTCGTTGTTAACCCGGGCCTCGACTGATCTGGTATGTAAATATTTACTGCTGCCCGCATGAATGATTTGGCGAAGTTTTATGCCGGATCCCCTTCCTGATGCAACCCTCCCCATTTATCCGGTCTTGGGGCGGGCACAAAGAAATACACTGGCTTGTGCATCCCCAGTGGCTGGGTTACCTTTAACTATGCTGGACACAGATGTTAAACATAGCTAAGATTTACAGCTTAGAATTGATTCAACCAGAAGTATATGGGTTAGGCATGGGGAAATGACAGGAAAAGCTACTGATGTTGTTGAAAGAAGTTGCAGATGTGGCAGTTGTATTCATTACCCAATGAAGGACAAGAATACGGTCATACTTAGTCTTTGTCTCAGCCATTGCGAATGCAGAACTGTTGGGACAAAGTAGTTACATGTGTATATGAGATGTGCATGCTAGAAGTAGCTGTCCTAAAAAACATTACTACAGTTAGATTGGTTTAGCAACCACTTGACTTTCAGAAATGCTCCTAGACACCTGATAATGTGTTTTTCTTTTTCAACATTCTTTATTAGGCGTGCCACATAATCATTTAAATGCAGTTTATAGTTTTCTAACACCTTGTTTCTTATGAGGAACCCAAATGCATTCTTTTCTTATTTTTAATCTCACAAATACATTTGCTTATGCACTATGAAATAAAATTCTTGGCATAAGTGAATCTTATTCACTTATTTTCAGTTATTTAGTAGCTGGTTAAGTGGACTGATCCCACTTAACTCTTTGCAACTATGATTTTGAAAGTACTTGGTTTGTGCAGGCAATTACAAATTCATCATACAGAGTAACCCAGTGAGATAAAAAGACATACAGTATCTGTAAGAAATCTGCAAGTTGTGCAATAATGTATTATAACATGTGAGGTGCTTACAGGAGAACGCTGAAGGCATTTACAATGTTTACACCTCTTATCATTGCACAATCAACTGACAGTTGGTTAGCAACTCTTTTGAGCTGTAGAGACTATATATCTAGCTGACAACAGACCACACTACAACATTATAATCCACAGATTATAACATGAGAACTTTTGGTGCTCAGTTTTTTTAATCTAGAACTGAACCTCTGTAAAATATTGAAATAATTCCAATACTGTCAACAAATGATTGTCATCTGAGTGGTATTATACCACTGGATTGTGAATTCAGAAACTCATCGCATAAAATAAACCACTATTTCGTACTGTATAGTACATGTTCTATGTTTATTTTTTTCTTCCTGAAGTAATAGGTGCACTTTCATTACCTGTTGCACAACGGATGTGTTTATATGGCAAACACTATATGCAGTGCTTAGGCATTGCCTGTATATTTTGCTTTTAGCAGTTGTGGCATTTACAAGCACACCCTGCTTTGTATTTTATAGTATTCAATGCACTGTGCTAAACCACATCCACATAATCTAGTTGAAAAGCTAATATGAGTACCCAGAACAATGGGCTTAATCTTTCTTACTGGCAGGAACTCTTATCTGCTTTCACCATCTGCTAATGTTATGGGAGGGAAAGAGAGCCAGGCTGTAAACTTTTATTTTATTTTAATTTTTCACTCAAAGCTGAACTTTTTTGATTCAAAGAATATATGATAGTATGATAGCAAACTACGGATATGAACAAATGCATGTGTGTATGTGTACCTGCATTAAGGAATTACAGAATCAGTTTTACTCACAATCTCACTATATCTTATGGCTTAATTAGACTTTCAGAAAAAGGACTGCTGTCTGTGTCATGAAGTTAAAACAAGTATTACCTGGCCAAAAACAATACTGCTTTCGAATAGGCCACAACACGACTGAATATATCTGATATTTGTTTTGGTAAATCAAGACCAAATTTATAAATGAACTTTTGAAAGGCAAGCCTTGACAATTTGTAATACTGACTCGAGCATATTCTATACAATCTGCTTTAGGTAATGAAAGCAGAAATGTCTTGTGAAAAATGTCATTGAAAGTGATATGTTTGGGTATCTGACAGAAAATGTCTACCTTGTTGGTTGATAATATCTAGCTTACTTTTTTGTCAAAAATATTTTTTATTGATTTTTAACCAATAAAATAACAAAAACCTGAAGAGACAACATTTTTAAGGAACAAACTAAGATTAATATGAAATATAAATAACTATATATGAATTAAATATCACAGCTAGTAAGTAATGATACATAGGCAGTGCTAAAGAATATGGTATTATGGGATGAAATATGTAATAAAGATTTGTCAAGCTCTACAGTAAATAACTTTCTCAGATGATAATTATGAAATAACAAGAACAGTAAATTAAATAAGAATGGAACTCATATTTTGAAGAGCACAATTCGGTTTATGAATGTTTTCCTTGAAACAATAGTTTCCAAGCCATTCACAAATTGCAAGACTTGCTAGCATCTAATTCAGTGGACTCAGCTGTCTTTTAATGTACTATGCTTCTGTGTTGCTGATGCCAAAAATGGCGCAACACTGCTAGGTTATTCTAATCAAACTAAAGCATTAAAATAAAGAGGACTGTAATCAAGTCTCTGACCACATGCAATTTATTAAGTCTTTGAAACACAGATGTTAAAGTCACCTCAAAAGCAGATAGAAGGGAAGCTTGAGAAGTGAATACTGATATCCACGGTGAAGTAGTAACCACTGGAGAGACCTGATCACAATTCCTTATAGTGCATGGCACTTTATATGCTCTGTGTATTACCAGTTACAGGAAAACAAATGTAGGAGCAATGAGTTTTACTGCTTTGAAAGCCGTAGTACAGCCATATTGTTAACAGGGAGAAGCAAAGTGTCCATCGACTGAACAGATCACTTTACGAACTTTGTGTGTCTTTAAGAGAGTGAAGTATTTAACAGTTTTTAAAGCTGTTGAAATGTTTCAGACACTTATGGTGGCTGCTGTAATGGTCTACCACAAGACTAGAGTTTACTAGAGCTTAACAGTGGCAAAAGGTGCAAAGCTTTTTAAGTGCCTTTCTCATGAAAAAAAAGGTGTTTAAAATTATTTTTTTTTTGAATTCTTGCATAATTGCAATACTCTTTACCCTCTGTAGAAATTTTCATAAAGAATTAAGTGCTCTAAAAAAAAAAGTACTCATATTCCAAGACACACACACGTACACTTTGACTAGTGGAATACTTTCCTACTTCTTGCAAGTATGTCCAAGAAACTCTCCAACATGAAAGAAAAAAAAAACAAGAAATCTGGTTAGCAGTGTGCAGTAGTCTTATGCCCTTTCTCTGTTGAAGAGCAGGTTATATTATATTATTGTATTTTCTGTACAATGTCTGCAGTAGTGTGTATGGAGTGCTGCTAAATAAAACTCTTTTTTTATGGTAAGTATCTGACAACCTTCATATAGACCATTACTGTCAGATGATAAAATGTCTGTTGTAAATATTGCTCATCTGTGGTAGCAGAAGACCATTTAAAACTGCTTTCTATAAATGACAGTGATTGTTAACATGCCTTGACTATGGATGCAGTAAAGCACTACCGAAGAGTAAATGTCATTCAATTGTGAGTGCGTTTCTTACATTAATCATCTTTCTGAAATATGTTTTCTGCATTTTTTAACTTACCGAATAGTGCGACTTAAAGTATAAAAGATTTGATGTGTTAGCGAAACAACTATTTATTTTTTCGATTTCTAGCAATTGAGATGCCTAAGGCCTACACCATCAATAAAGTAAGATGTTACTTTCATTTAGGAAGAATCTGATTAGAACAGCTCTGCCCGTATTTAAGAGAGAAAATTATTTAGTTTCCTTCTACCAGCTTCTGTAATGTTCTTTGTAAAAGGCAACCTGTTCCACATTAAGCTATGCATTTCTTGGTCTCCCTCTCTCTCTCAATCTCTCTCTCTTTCTCTCTCTGATGATGCCTAATTGACTTATCTTCACAAATACTTTTCTGCTCTGAAAATTAAGAATGTACTCCTTCATTAGATTTTATCTCTGAAGAAGACAGTGTCACTACACTAGACAAAAGTATAGATACTAAAGTAGCTGCATTGTAGTCAAGTGACTGTTTTTTCTCAGGCATTTGCAGTACCCTATCCTTCATGTGAGAATGGTTGTTCAACAGAAACATAGCAGCCTACATGCCCAGTAGTTCTGTCTTGGGTTGCCGGGCCTAACGCACAACCTTCAACAAAGGAATGCCCATTCACGCATGTCGCCATATTTCTGATACTGAAATTCGCATACAAAGACAGCCAGACAGGCGGACGCAGGGAGGACAGTATCTCACCACATGACCTCATTTCCTGCACCTTTCAGTTCTCCTTCCCATCCTTTACTACTTCATTTTATTCCATGTTCCCTATAAACCTCTGCTGACCTAGAGTGCACTGTTCATAAACCAACTGCTTCAAGCTATGATGTCAACTTTAGGAAGTCATTTTAGGTTAGACTTGATATAAGGAAAAGGCGTATTGTATTCGCTCTCTTTATTTGTGGTTATTTATTGTGATATGAGTTGGAACTCCTTTGGTTGTACTCTAGTGAAAGCAGAGCAGAATTTAATACTTTCTAGGCCAGTGATTACAACAGAATCTTAAAATGTGTTTGCCTGCTGTTGGCTAGTAGGTCATTTGAATTTTTTAAAACTTTTCTGCACTGTTATAAATTATCTGTATTTGGGCAGGACTGCTCTTTGCACAACAGTAGTTAATTGTACCCTTTATAGATACAGGCATATGTATAACAACAACTTCAACATTTTCCTGTGTAATTATTAGCCATTTGCTGTCTGATTTGTGGAAAGAAGTGCATGGCTCTTAGGCTGTTAATTTTAAACAAACAGCATTCAAGCAAATCATCTCCAAATCACAGTCGTGCCCCTTCCCATGAAGCTCAACTTAACATACATCTGGAACCATGGATTTGTACTTTTCAGCTGTCTCTATAGCCAGCTTGGTTGAAATCAGCATCACGAGACAATGTATCATTTGTGTCATATTTACTAACAACCACTCACTACTAAAACAAGCCAGCACAGTGTGGGAGAGATGTAGTTATGTAATGCTATTGCAGCAAAGCTCTTACATAAAGTCACTACAAATAGCTATTAGGTTGTCAGTAATATATAACACCTCACTATAACTATCAGACATAATACACACCAAACACAAGACCTATATTTGCTGAGGTCCTTAAAAGTAACCTATCTAAACCAAAAAGGCCTCCTAAGTGTAATCCAAGAAACAAGTACCTTCAGCAACCTCACATACCCTCAACTCAGGCAGTACCCACACTAAAGCCTTCATTTGAGGTTCACAGTGCCTCATTTCAAACGTCCATAAGGCAAACCTCCACACGTCCAGCATCTTTAACATAGGAGACTCCATTGTGAGAGTCACTGATACATCTCTCAGAATGCTGAGCAATGAGAGGGTTACAGTAGTTGCTTTCAGTGCCAGTATTTACCTTGTCATGCATGCACTCATGTCCTTTCACCACAAGTACCCGTAGGACACAGTCAGTGTACCTGCAGGAGTAATTTACATGAGAAATACTTTCTTGGACTATATGAATAGAAGTATGATGGAGCTCTTGGAATATTTGTCCAAAACAGGGTATAAACCCAGCCTTGAGCAGCACTTTTCCAGCACTCAGCATGAAGCTGCAATATGAACAGCAAACTATTCACTTCAGCAATTGGCTTAGCTTCTGGTGTCATTCAAGGGGGGGTCCATAATATATAAGCCTGGGAGGAGATGGCAAAAAGTCCCAACTGCTTTCAATGCTTTCCCAAAGATGGTCTGCACCTATATCCCCAAGGTGCTTGTATATTGAATAAAACCGTATCTAGCGCTGCAGTGTCTTTTTTACACAAGCTCTGTCTTCTAAAGCATCCAACTAAGCAAAACATAATTCAGATAACAGAAAAGGTATTGCCACTAAATGCTAACAGCCTTAACAAAAACTCCACTGCTCACTCAGGAATGGCTCAATATAACTGTTATCACAGAGACCTGGTTCAAGAACATTGAGGACGTCTGATCAGTGACGGGATTCACTGTGTGGTACACATTCAGGCTTCAGCACTAGATGAATGCACTAAAGGTGCTGATGTCTCTATATTCATGAAACAAATTTCACTTCTAGACTCATTAAACAGGAAAATGACCTGGATCTCCTCTACATTAAACTTACAATTAACATCAGAGTGAACTACAGGATCCCCTCCATTTTCCCTTGGTCTGTACCTCCTTCCAGACTAGTATGGAGTACCTGTGCATTAAGACAAACAGCTTTCTCCTAAGTGATTTCCACAATTCCTCCATCAGTTGGGAGACTTATACATTCCATGACATGTATGCCTAGAGATTTATGGACTTCATAAATATAATCTCTTTGGACTAGTTAGTCCACACCCCAAGTAGGGGTGAAAAATTCCTGGACTTTGCCATTAGCAATATGGGGCATTTCTTTTCCCTAACAACTGTAAGCACCTCCAGCCTTGGCAAATTGTCACATTCAGCATAAGACTAAAGCTGGAACTATGCTGTAATAGCTCCATACTCAGGGGTTATGCCAAGGTAAATCTACTAAAATGAGTAATGACCTGGCTAAAAGCAGCATTCCCTTGAAACCTGATGACCTCGCTGTGTGTGTAGAATCCTTTACAGCCAAATTCTATGCACACCTGAATAGTTGCATAGATGCATTTAACCCCTCCATTTGAAGTAAGAACAATGCCAAATTTTAAAATAATTCCCTGTGTTGGAACCCGAAGATAAACAGGTTTAGTAATAGAAGAAAAAACTCATTGCATGTAAAAATAAATGCAATGCTCAAGATGGAAAACATACTCCTGCTAAACTCAGTAGGGAAGTCCAGTAACTGAGCATAGTAACCAAAACTAAGTAGGAGATAAATATAACTACCAAGGTAAAAGGCAACCACAAAGCCTTCTTTAACTATGTTAGAGGTCTTAGAAAAAATGCCAAATGCGGCATAGAGCTAATAATAAATTATGTCATATACTCTGACCCGCAGGACATAGCAAATCTACTAAATTACCTTTAACTTTATATCCCCCCCATATTCCCAGATCACATGCATGCATCTACAACCCCCTCAAATTTCCCCAATACAAGTCCTCAAAGTAGAAAAGGAATCCAAATGTCAGTTCTCTCCAAAGGCCTTTCAGTATGAACCTCCAGACAGGCTCTGCACTGGACGAATGGAGGAGAGCAACAGCTATCCTCCTACAAAGGGGGTACGTTATTGGTCCCAGTTAATTACAGACCCATATGTTTGACCAAGCTCATCTGTAAGACTGTGGAAAGGATCATTGTGGAATTAATAAATAAATATGTAGGTAATTTACAAACTCTTGACCCCAGTCAGTTCAAGTTTGTCATGGGCAGATTCTGCACACTGAACCTGATTGACTTCTCTGTGAAGGTTACTGAAACAATGGATGAGGGTAAATCAGTACAGTGCACATATCTCACCTTACAAAGGCATTCATCTCTATTCCATATCATTGATATCTGTCCCAGATAAATGCCAATCCCCACAAAGGGATTTGAAAGCACATTGGCTCACTAACAGAACCCAGGAAACTAGAATGAGTGGCTCTACTTCCTGAAAAAGGCCTAATATCATACCCCAGGGTTCAGTCCTTAGGCCACTGTTCTTTGCTATTTACTTGTCAGTGGTCAAAGCAAATGTTAAGAGTTTATGGCTAGCCAAGTTTGCAGATGACTGCAAACTCAGTGTTATTATAAACTGTCCAGATGACACTAAGATCCTGCAAGAAGCACTTTTCCAATCAAATAGCTGGTGTCAAAATCATGGGTTAAAAGTAAATGTCAAAACATGTCTAAAAGTATCCTTCAGCAAGCATGATATACTGTGGAACTAACATACTACAACACATCCCTGAAAATTGATCCAGTAGTTAAGGATCTGGGATCTGGGAACCTATGTAGACAATGAGCTGTCCTTTGGTCGCCATGTCTTCACTACTGTAACATAGACCATCTTCCTTGTGCATATTACTAGTAAAGAGTATGGAGTCCAAGTCCAGGGATGTGCTCGTTCCACTGTATTCAGTACTTTTTAGTTTAATGCCCTACTTGGTATGAACCTGTCCAGAAACTTGACACAACTTGAATGACCGCAACACTTTCTCATCAAGAAAATTAAAGGCCTAAATCATAAAAACTACATTGAAGATCTTAAAACTTTGTTCCTTTTTCTCGATATCATACAGGTTACCTGGGGATGATCCTTAGGGTTGCCAACAGTCCAGAATTAAGGGACACTGTCCAGAAAATGGAAAGGACAATATATTGTCCAGAAAAAATACCAGGAGGTTAAATATTAATTTTGTTTTAATTTAAAAAAAAAAAATCATTTTTTTCTTTAGGAACACCCTTTGCATCAGGTCACACACAGATGCAGAAGACAAAATCAGTCTTTTGCATTTGAGTGACTGATTGTTTACGTCTTTGTTTTCCTCGCGCGTGGAATTTGAATTCTTGAAGACATTTGAACTGTGCAGAGGACCACGAATGAACATGTTTCAAATGTGGTTCAGGTACTTATGAAATGCTGCAGTTTTATCTATTCATTCCACAGTCTGTTTGCATACATAGATGAAGCAGAATGTGGAATTCATAGCTGTACAGTAATATTTCAAAGTACTATTATTGGATATTAAGTAGCTATGTTGGCAGCTCAAGTTCAGCAATAAAGATACTAGGTCTGAAGGACTCCATGAATATTAAATTTATTTTGAACCAGGAGGCTATTAAATTATGATACTGTTTTTAGTTAAGATGCTGTTTTACTTATGTTTTTACTAAGTGATTAAGTGGTATATTTTTGTTGCACTTAATTATACATTTCAGTATTATTGGTGGGAATGTAATCATTTAATGTGATCAAAGAAGTCTTTTAAATGTTCCTTTTTCTGGGTTAATTCATTTCTGGTGACAGATGTAGTCACAGACTTCTGACAAATATTAGTAACTGGTGCTCTACAAATGTAACGTATCCAAAAGTGCAAGTGTGACAAGCCTGAGGATGCTGTTGCACTAATCAAATCTAGTTGTGTCAGATACTGACAGATAATTTAAGCACACCCCTCTCTCTATAAAGATGGATGCCAAACTAGTATTCAGTGGGATCATGTCAGAAGACCATATGATCAATGTGCACATTCATGTATCTGATTTTATGACTGCCTTATAAAGCTTAGAGTACCATGGACACATAATACTGCATACATACACACACACACACACACACATATATATATGTATATATATATATATATATATATATATATATATATATATATATATATCTATATATACAGACACACACACACACACACACACACACACACACACACACACATATATATATATATATATATATATATATATATATATATATATATATATATATATATATATATACCACATACATGATAATGCATATAAATATATATATATATATACTATAATACAATATATATATATATATATATATATATATATATATATATACTATAATACAATATATATATATATATATATATATATATATATATATATATATATATATACTGTACTATAATACTTACCTTATAGCTTTAGGACACCTTAGGAAACCTTGTAGACTGCAATAGCCCCACTACGTTCACCCTCGCTTTTCGCCCCACCCCTAGTACCTCTAAATTTAAAGTACTATAGCCACTCCCCCACTTTCTAGATCCTATCTGCTTTCATCTGGGATAATTCCTCCCACCCCCATTCTTCTACCTACATTTTAATAGCACCTATTAGCTTCCATCTGGCATTCTCCCATCCCCCTTCCAGTACCTTTACCTCACCACTCTATCTTCTGGTGTTGCATCACCAGTTAAAACAGTTCCTTAACTCACTAGCTGAATCACATATATTGATATACTCCTCTTTACTACCCCTCTTGTTCACACCATACCTCCTTACCTTGTATGAAAACCAGTTTCTTACGGGATTTCAGGTCCCGAAAGGCCATACTATCACCCCAGCTGTAAATCCTCCCATCTTTAACCGTATATTCAAGTACCAGGTCCTATCCATCATCTTGTTCAGTCTATCAACATCTCAACCCCAGGCACATTAGCTCTAGATCCAGACACTACCACAAACTAATAAACAAATTCCCAAAGTTCATCACCAATTATAGACTTAACCTAATATTTGGTGGTGATATTCACCCCAACCCTGGCCCACCCACTTCAGATACACATACTCCCTCTACTTGCAATCTAAGCTACAAACCTACAATTAATAAGTCAACTAACTCTCTCCTAGCCTGTCATCTCAATATTAGAAACGTTAATAACAAGGTACATGAATTGCATGCACTTCTGGATGTCCACTCCCCTGAGATTCTCTTTTTATCTGAAACCTGGTTAAAACCTAACACTACAGACAATGAAGTGTTACCACCTGGGTACAACATACACAGGCTGGATCGTGCTTCCAGGAAGGGGGGGTGGGGTAGCTGTACTCTATAAATCTGAGTTGAATGTCACCATAGATATAATACAACCACCTCAGATTAATAACTCAGAGATTCTTGCCACCAAATTGCAACTTGATAAAAATAAATGCATTAATATTATCTGTATGTACATTCCCCCAGGTAACAATATATCTACACTTGAACATATCCTGCACACTGGCTATCATGTCACTACCCCCAAGAAACCCTACTACTTGGAGACTTTAACATAGACTGGGGAACCTGTTCCTTAGAATCCCCAACCACCCATATTAACCTGCATGCATTTACACAAATCATATCCACCCCTAGCAGGATAGGTAAACCCAACCAAAAAGAAAGCATACTTGACTGGGTAGTCATAAATAGTCACCCCCAACTGTACACCTCTGGTACCCTCCCTGATGGCCTAAGCGATCACCTTCTCACATATGTAATTAAGCACAAAGCCAGTAATTCCCAACAACCCTTACTCAGAAAGGTTAGAAACAATAAAAACTTTGATCCTTCCAAATTCCAACAAGAACTAAACTCATGCAATTGGCCTATTCTAAAATACCTCCCCTTAGAGGATGCAGTAGCATACTTTAACAACAAATTCCTTGAGATCCTTGATTTGCATGCACCTGTTCGTTCAATGAGAACAAAGGCAAAAACTGTGCCATGGCTTTCTAAAGAGTCTAAACTCAAAATTACCCTTAGAAACAAAGCATGGGCTTTATGGCATTCTTCTAAAGACCCTCAAGATTACATTAAATACAGGCAATCCAGGAACAAAACTAAAAAATCCATTTTACAAGACAAAAAACAATACTACTGTAATTTACAGACAGTAAATCAAGATAACCCTCAGAAGTTTTGGGCAGGTTTAAATAATCTACTACATCCTGGACAAACTTCAACCCCAATCCCTGCTGCTACTATTGATAAAACACCTGAAGATGTTTCTGACAGTTTTAACCGATTATTTACTGAGACACTTCAAGCCCTAGCTAGCCAACTACCTCCTAGCTCCCTTGGTCCTGAAAGTACCACCCCTAGAAACCTACTCGCGTTCAGCTTCCAACCAGTCACCACTTCAGTTATCCGTACCTTGATCAAAAAATTAAAACCCACTACATTTTCTGCTGATCAACTCCCTGCCGAGTACCTACAAAAATCAGCTGATGCTATTGCTTACCCCGTCTCAATACTAATCAATTGAACCATAGTAGAAGCTAAAATTCCCACCATCTGGAAAATATCCTATGTAATCCCACTTCACAAAGGAGGCAGCTCTACTGAATTCTCCAATTATAGGCCAATAGCTATATGCTCTCCACTTGCAAAGATTATGGAAAAATGTATTCATAGACAACTCATGCACCACCTAATCCAGAATCACCTTGTGGCAGACACTCAGCATGGCTTCTGTCCTCATCACAGCACTTCTTCAGCCCTCCTAGCCTTTACCAACACCATAAACCATAATTGCAACTATAATAATATATCCTCAGCCCTCTTCTTGGATCTTTCCAAGGCATTCGATATGGTTGATCACCAACTTTTAATCCACACCCGGCAAACATTCTGTCTAGATACTAGAGCCCTTCAATGGTTTCAATCCTACCTGAATGGTCGACAGCAGGCTGTCCTCTGGCAGAACAAACTCTCTAATCTTCTACCTAATATAGAATTCCAAAATCTCGAGACTATATAGCCAAAACCCCTAAATACTGAAAGACGAGAAGCACGAAATTCAAAATCCCGATGTTTGGAGATATTGAAGTAGCGCTTCTGGTGTTGCGGTCTGTTGATGGATAGGTGGAAGTTAAGGTAAGTATCTATGTGTAAGTGTGTTGGTGAGGGGCTTTGGTGTGTGTCAGTGTGTGTTGTGACTGTGATGTGTGTGTGTCAGGGACTGTAAAATGTGTGGTTGTGAGTGTGAGTGAAGGTAAGGTATAGGGTTAAGGCGGAGGAAAGGCCCAGCATTATAGGGTTAGCACCCATTACTGGCCAGATGCATTTTCTTTGAATGTCGGTTTTCAATGCAGTTTCAGTGAATGTGAGTTTCAAAGGCAGAAAAGTTTTAATGCTAAGTCTGTTTTCATTGTGAAACTGTATTACTGTGTTTAGCAAATGTCTATCAGTGTTTGTGCTATAAAATTTGAAATAAAAGTTTTAAATTAAATCCAAATATCTGTAATCATTGTAGAAGTAAAGCAGAAAACAGTATGCTCACTGAGAGCTTTGAACAGTGTTTATGACAACAAAGAAGAAATGGAGAAATAGCCAAGTAATCGGAAACTGGAATGGCTGCATGAGACGGGCTGGGGTACCAAAATTACATGCATTTTGCTTTCAAGTACATGTCCAGAATTTTTGACATGAAAAGTTGGCAAGCCTAATGATCCCTGCTAACACAGCCTCAACCGACCCTGGCCTTTCAGACCTGCTCAACATCCACAAATCCAATGCTGGCACAAACACCTGCTAAAAACATCTTAATATTTTCTGAAATATAAATAAATCAAACATATTAGAGGGATATATATGTATCACAGACAATAACTGTTCTGTGGAACTATCTTCTGCTTCACACAAAGCAAAACTTTCTCTTATTCTATTAAAATGTAATCTAGACAACTGGATGGGTAATTGCAAATTCACTCCCTGGTCTAGCAACCCTGTTTCTTACAGATGGGGTAGCATGCAGATGTCTGCCCAGCCTTAGGTTATTCTTACTAAAGTACAAGGACTAAAAACATATGGGAAATACATGGCTAGGCTTATAAGGATCCTCACAGATAAATAGCTATAAGTAAAATAAATAAGTAAATACCTATGAAGGCATAGAAGCTGTAAGCTAAAACATGAAGGGAAATTGTGCAAAGGGAAATGGGCCTATAATTCCTTAAGTACTCAGATTAAAACAAAACATAATAGCGTTGAGAGAGATAGACAGCACTAAATAATATTGTCTAACACTAACATTCTCCTCTACCCCTATTTAAGGCTTTCCTTTCCTTGCACAACAATTTCTCTCTTTCTCTCTCAATTATTTCATACTTGTATCAGCCCAGCCTAGGCCCCCAATTATCATTACCCCCTTGTTATTTGAGTGCCTTTCTTCAATAATGTATTGGTATAAAGTAACATTTTCTTTAAAATGTGTGTATTGTACAGTGCATCCACCAAAACTGTCTTTGCATTAATTTTGCATAACAGACTTACTTTAATGTATGTGTACTAGAGTGCTACCTCCATTACTGTCTTTGTATAATGTTTATGAAGCATTCACTTATTTATTTATTTGTGTTTGTTTACTGGGATGGTCCACTGGGCCATAGTGAGCCCATTTTCAGTGGAGGCCAGGGGAGAAAAGCTCCACACTAAAATGATAATACATAATATAAACAATTCACAATACATAGCATACAGTACAATACAACAGATCAGCATGAACAGCACATACAATACAAGGGTCTCAGTTGACAACTTAAAATCAGAGTACAGTATTAGAGTACAATATCTAGGATAAAGTAGAATATGCAATTACAAAATAACAAGTTAGGATAATTAAGTGATTTATGTGAGTAGCTTAGACTGAGTAATGAACAGTTATACGCATGAATATAGGTGATCAAATATAGCAGGCAGTACCAGCACTGTAATTAATAGAAATAGATATACCAGAGTAGTAACAAATGAAGGTGTGGTAGTATAGAGAAGGGAGTCAGGTTTTGGGAAGTGCTGTTTTGGCACGTGCACTGCCGTACAAAGAAAAGGTGTTGTCTCAAGGACATTTGAAAAACAGCTGGATTGCTGGTAGTCCTAACTGATGGTCCATAGTTTTGCAATAAATGAAGGAGTAGAGCAGATGACCAGCTGAGAGGTTGGGATTTTCTACATTCAGGAGCAATTGGTTTTTGGATCATAGAGGTCTATTTGGATGGTACTGAGTAAGTAGAGAAGAAAGGGCAGGGCAATTTGAAGGCTTTAATTTATGTGCACGGCAAAGTCCAAGCAATTCACTGTTTTTTTTGTTTTTTTTTAACACCTTTATTGAATTATCACTTCTGACATAGACAAATTTACATTAGTATAAAAGTAATCACACTATAATTAACATATATCATACAACCTCAGCAACAATACATCTTCTTCTTCTTTCGGCTGCTCCCGTTAGGGGTCACCACAGCAGATCAACTGTTTCCATTTCTTCCTGTCCTCTGCATCTTGCTCTGTCACACCAACCGCCTGCATGTCCTCTCTCACCACATCTATAAACCTTATCTTAGGCCTTCCTCTTTTCCTGTTACCTGGCAGCTTCATCCTTAGCATCTTTTTTTCCAGTATACTCTGCATCCCTCCTCAGCACATGTCCAAACCAATGTAATCTTGCCTCTAATCTGGCTCAGCAACAATACATAAATTATTCAATTCCTGCCGTTTTCTAACAAGAAACATCAATATCAAACCATCACTTACTACATAGGCAATCATACATTTATATAAATGAAAACAAACCACACAGGCACAATCCTAGTTGCAAGCATTTTACGTCACTAACCATACTGGCACACTCCCAGTTGCAAACATTATACATCACTTATAATCTAAGCAATCTTTTTCAGTCAAACATTACATAGCTCATTTAAGTCCTTCCACCATTTAAACCTCATTCCTCACTTTTATGTATTGTTCCCACAATTCCCATTTTTCCTATGTAGTTTGCTCCTACCCGTTTCTAAAGATCTCAGTTCCAGTTGTTTTATCTCTGTTACTATATTCACTACTTCTAGTACAGATGGTTTAGATTTTGATTTCCATTTTCTAGTAATTGCTTTTTTGGCAGCCCCCATTATTAGACACAACAAGGCCTTACCATGCCGAGGCAATTCCGATACTGTATCATAGCTCAGAAAAATTATTTCTCTTGTCAGACCTATCTGCCCACCCAATATTTCTGACAGTGCATTTCGCAGGGAATCCTTAAAGTCCGCTAATTCACAGCACTCCCAGAAAATATGTTCCCAATTACCTCTTTCTTCTTAGTCACACCTCCCAACATTTGCTGTGTGCCTGAGGAAAATTCTCTGGAGCATACCTGGGGTATAAAATTATCTGTGTAAACATTTCTAGGCAAAATCCTAAATCTTCTATATTTTGCTACATATTTGGGAGACATACATATTGTTTCTTTGTGAATTGCTTATCTAATCTCTCTTCCCAATCCTTTTTAACTTCTTCTGATTGTTTCTTATAATTATCATGCAATATTTTATATGCTCTACTAATTATTCCCTTTTTAAAGGCAACTGCTATTCTAGAGTCTCCTAAAAACTCTACCAGTGCTGTTTTTTTAATTCTTGATATGCCTGTTATAATCTTATAAATGCTTTTACTATAACAGATGTTTTGCACATTGTCATAACAACTCTATATGTAATCGCAGAACTCTTCTCCTTGGACTTACCTTGCAAAGGGGTTTTAATTCCCCATCGGTCTTTCCTAGTAAACAAATGTAAATAATTAAATGAATAAATAAAGGAAAGCAATACTCTGAAAGCTAGAAGCTGTTGTAATAGGTGGGCACATTTAATGTTACTAGAATAGTGTGAGAAAATAATGGCTGAATGTTCAAATAGGTCTGGTGATTAACTTTAATATTTATTCCTTAACTGAATATTTGCGAATGACCAAACATTTTTAATAGACATAGAACTACAGGATATAAACAAAGAACTCCTTTATCTGTGGTTAAGTAAGACTTTTATATGAGTACAAATAGCCCAGATCTTTTATAGCACTCAAAGACAACAACATGAGTGAGCATCTGATTACAAGACGAGTAACAGAAGTGATAAAAAAAAAAAAAAAAAAAAAAAAAAAAAAGGTCTGGCTTCTAGGACACCTCAGGGAGGAGTGAACTTATCCCCCTTTAGGTTTTACATAAGTGACACTGCAAAGCCGAAGGTCACATTCATTTTCTAAATAATAATTATGTTTTGCAATTACCATGTCAGTGCAAGAGATAAGGGTGGAAAAATGCAGAGGTCTCAAAACTCAAACAGGGTAAGTCACATGTTCATCGCGTTTCACAATGAATAACACAAACGATCCAAATGACACAGAAATATTGCGTTTATATCATGTTATCGAAAGATGAAAATAGCGAACGCTATTTCATCGGACCCAAAAAATCTAAACATGAAAATATCAAACATTCAGAACAGTGAATTTTTTCCCATGGAAAAAATTTGCTGCTGTGAAACACATGCACGCAACACAAGCACATCAAACAAACAGCAATCACACACATACACTTAAATTCCTACATATAATGCTACACTAAACTAAACATACACTACTATCTACCCACTTACCTTACCCCAAACCCTAACCCTAAGGTGTCACTATCGCACAGTCACCTAACCTGCGCCCTAACCCTAACTCACCTAAACTGCCCCTAACCCTAAAGTTTGTCACTATCGCACACACGCCTAACCCACGCCCTAACCCTAACTCACTTAACCCTCCCCTAACCATAATGTACAATCGCACACTTACCTGAACCCAACCCGTAACATTCCACCACAGCGCTAAGAATAGTGAAGCCACAGAAATGGCCAACCAAATTCTTTCCCAAGGAAAGAATTTGCTGTTCTGCAGCTTTGCTATTCTTATTGTTTGCTGAATAGTGTTTGATATCAGAACATTCGAAGTTTTAATACTTCGATGTTCTGATATAGACCCGAAATATCCAGGAGGAGAAATCTAATGAAAAGGAGAGTACTGACTGCCTACAGCGTGAAAAGGAGAGCACTGACTGCCTAAAGCGTGTAGAGGAGAGCACTGACTGCCTAAAGCGTGAAAAGGAGAGCACTGACTGCCTAAAGCATGTAGAGGAGAGCACCGATTGCCTAAAGCATGAAAAGGAGAGCACTGACTTCCTAAAGCATGTAGAGGAGATCACTGACTGCCTAAAGCGTGAAAAGGAGAGCACTGACTGCCTAAAGCGTGTAGAGGACAGCACTGATTGTCTAAAGCATGAAAAGGAGAGCACTGACTGCCTAAAGTGTGAAAAGGAGAGCACTGACTGCCTAAAGCATGAAAAGGAGAGCACTGACTGCCTAAAGCATGAAAAGGAGAGCACTGACTGCCTAAAGCATAAAAAGGAGAGCACTGACTGCCTAAAGCATGTAGAGGAGAGCACTGATTGCCTAAAGCATGAAAAGGAGAGCACTGACTGCCTAAAGCGTGTAGAGGAGAGCACTGACTGCCTAAAGCATGAAAAGGAGAGCACTCACTGCCTAAAGCATGAAAAGGAGAGCACTGACTGCCTAAAGCATGAAAAGGAGAGCACTCACTGACTAAAGCATGTAGAGGAGAGCACTGATTGCCTAAAGCATGTAGAGGAGAGCACTGATTGCCTAAAGCATGTAGAGGAGAGCACTGACTGCCTAAAGTGTGAAAAGGAGAGCACTGACTGCCTAAAGCGTGAAAAGGAGAGCACTGACTGCCTAAAGCATGAAAAGGAGAGCACTGACTGCCTAAAGCATGTAGAGGAGAGCACTGACTGCCTAAAGCATGTAGAGGAGAGCACTGACTGCCTAAAGCATGAAAAGGAGAGCACTGACTGCCTAAAGCATGAAAAGGAGAGCACTGACTGCCTAAAGCATGTAGAGGAGAGCACTGACTGCCTAAAGCATGCAGAGGAGAGCACTGACTGCCTAAAGTGTGAAAAGGAGAGCACCGACTGCCTAAAGGATGTAGACGAGAGCACTGACTGCCTACAGAGTGAAAAGGAGAGCAATGACTGCCTAAAGTGTGAAAAGGAGAGCACTGACTGCCTAAAGTGTGAAAAGGAGAGCACTGACTGCCTAAAGTGTGAAAAGGAGAGCACTGACTGCCTAAAGCATGCAGAGGAGAGCACTGACTGCCTAAAGCATGAAAAGGAGAGAACTGACTGCCTAAAGCATGGAGAGGAGAGCACTGACTGCCTAAAGTGTGAAAAGGAGAGCACTGACTGCCTAAAGTGTGAAAAGGGGAGCACTGACTGCCTAAAGCATGCAGAGGAGAGCACTTACTGCCTAAAGCATGAAAAGGAGAGCACTGACTGCCTAAAGCATGTAGAGGAGAGCACTGACTGCCTAAAGCATGAAAAGGAGAGCACTGACTGCCTAAAGCATGTAGAGGAGAGCACTGACTGCCTAAAGTGTGAAAAGGAGAGCATTGACTGCCTAAAGTGTGAAAAGGAGAGCACTGACTGCCTAAAGCAGCAGAGATGGAGAATTGATCAATCTACATGGTTTAAAGGTGACCAGGACAGCTAGTAAACTCCTCAAAAATAAAAGGAGTGCATTTTGTTACTAACCAAAAGCTTCACACTCACCCAGACTAGCACATTCTTGACCAAAACTCTCAGCCCTTATGAGCTACAAACTCATTCAAATATATTGACCTCTGGAAAGAATAAAATTTGAACTTCCATTTGCATAGGGAATGCACCGAAGCAAAGATTAAGAAACAGCTATTCTAGTCTCTGAAATATTCATATACTGCTGTAATAGGCTACCAGGGAAACAACTGGTGCACTGGAAGGCGTAGTCATGCAGCGGTAGTGTTGTCGCCTCACAGCAAGAGGTTCGCTGGTTCAATTCTCAGTTGGGGTGCCTTCTGTGAGGAGTCTGCATGTCCTCCCTGCATTTGTGCGGGTTTTCTCCAGGTGCTCCGGTTTCCTCCCACATTTCAAAGACATGCAACTGGAGCATTTCTCCCTGGGCCTGCATTGAAAAGTGGCTTTGTTCCAAGACTGACTTTCCCAGTAAACAAATGTTAAATAAATATATAAAAAAATAAAAAAATAAAGGAACCCCATTAGCCCAATCAAAATACAGACTCCAAGGTATAACATCTGTATCCAAGAAAAATTTGAACCATCTTCAAACATCATGAAATCAATATTCAAAGCTTACATATCCCAGAAGCCCACAGACTGCCATCATCAACAAAGATCATGTATTAAAGGACTATCAAAGACTAAAAATGCTTCCTACACGGGACCTGATAATGTATGATGCTGTTTAATAAACAGTACCAAGCAAGCCCTGGGAGATCCATTCAACGTATTTAACCCAAGTTTGGCATCTGGATTTGTCCTTGAAGTTTGGTGCTTAGTAGTGGTGATGTCACTCCACAAGGATGGCCTCACCACTGATACCAGGAATTAAAGGTCCAACAGCATGAAAAGTATCACATGCAAAGCCATGGAACATATTATACCTGACTTCATTAACTCTGATGTTAAAAATTTCATTCAGGCCTGGCTTTATTATAGGTAGAGCCTGTCAAATAAATCTGGTTAACTTCTTTGAAAAAGTAACACAAGCTGTTGAAACCAGCTATGCTGTACATAAGCCATACATAGACCTGGCTATGGTCTTCAACACTATACTGCATGCTAGCATAGTTAGTAAATTAAATGCATTGCAAATAGATTCCCATGTGGTAAGATGGATAAAAACTGCCTGAGGAATAGAACCCATATGGTACTGGTAGCAGGCGCCTTATCAAAGAATATGAAGGTAACCAGTGGTGTTATGTAGAGTTCTGTTCTAGGATCCCTTTTGCTTGTCATTTGCCCTTCTAACCTCTAGACCACAAACCAATTTCCCTGGCTAACCATGTTTGCTGATGACTGCACACTAGGAGTCATTGCCAAATTGCACTCTGACACGGAAGCCCTACAACATGATTTTGCACTCATAACCACCTGATGCACTAACTACAGGCATACATTTAATGTTAAAAAGTGTGACATGGTTGTATTTGGTAAACCATCCCTCCTCTCAGCATACAACACAGACAATGCCCCACTCCAAAATTAGAATGCTGTTGGAGACCTTGATACTTGGATTGATAATTCCCTCTCCTTTAATCATCATCTAACAATAGTACTTGGGACTTCTTTCTACTTAGTGAACTTGACTGTCAAGGGGTTATCTTCCAGATCCAAAGAGGTTATTTTCCCATTATATTCAGCATTGATTAGGCCAGTTATTGAATACGACCCCACCCCCCCTTTGAGATGTACTTCACGACACATATCAGCCTCCTGAGACAAGAGCTATAACTTGCCATCCAACCCATTAGGGACCCAGTATGAAATAATAACATAAATTGCAGAAAAAGTTATCTAACTTTTTACCAGCAGATTAAAAAAAACAAGGTGGACGAAGAGGTTCATTACACAGCACGTTTCCTAGCTATGATAGACTTCCATTTAAAATGACCATTGTGATGCATTATTTTCCTTCAAACAGAAACTGGACAATTGGATGGGTATTCACAAATTCACCTCTGGTTTTACTGGCCTGCACCTCCCCAAGAGAGGACTGTTTTTTGCTGTCAAGGAGTAAATTGTCAAAAGAGTTAATTTTCTAGTATTTCCTATGATCCTATGATGAATGTGGGTAAGAAATGCATTGCGTATATGAGTAATATTCAAAGCTGATAAAATAATATTTTGAATTAACAGAATAAACAGATGCTTAAAAGGAAACATGAGTCACATATAGGGATACTAAAATGTAAGCAGGAATGTAGACTGACGTACAGTAGTACAAAGTTGCATCTCCTGCTGTCCATGCCATAATAGAAATCCAAAGTAAGAGAAGATTCATGAACCCAAGTGATCACTGATTTCTTCCATATTAAAGAAGCCACATATCTCATTTGTCAAGATTATTAGTCCAGGTTCCATGAAATAATCAATCTAACAGAAGCAACAAATGCCAATGTTATTTAATGCATTAAAGTCTATATTTTTAAAATTAGGAATACATATATAATGAATGAAATGTTTGGACAGGGGGGTCGGAGGTATAGCAAAACTGAAGGTGCTTGAGGGGAAATGCAGCATATTTCAAATGTTATAACGGTGAATGGGAAATGGAAATGGGGTAGAGTGATGTCTTGGGGTCACCCTAAAGCACATTTTTTTGTGTGATGTAATGAAACAAGAAGTGATAAGTGTAGGGAAAGGGGGCATAGCACAAATATAGTAGGCCTACGTGTAGAAAATGCAATGAATATAGACATTATTGTTTGACATCTATATTAGAAAAAGAAAGGTTACAGGATGAAGATAACATTTCAGAAGAAAGACAATCTGATATTAATATAGCTGAATATATTGGAAGAGAAAGTATTATGTGGAAGTAACCGAAGAAGGAAACGTTAACTAGTATGGAGAAGGATAATGGGAAAGAGGTAAGAAATGTCTAACAAATAATAAGTATTAAAGTGCAAGATAACAGATATGCAGCAGTAGGAGATGAAAAAGGGGAAGGGGGAGAGTCTGAGACAGAAAAATAACACAAAGGAAATTATAGTAAATCAGTCAGGAGGAGGGTACAGAGAAGGAAAAGAAGAACTGCAATTAAGAAAGACAAAACAAGGAAAGGAATGACTTAGAAACGTTAGCACTCCATAGCATTCAAAGTGATATTACAGGCCTGGCACTGACTGAATGGCGTAGATATGTGAAAAGGAAAATAGTTGATGTAATATGGAGTCAAAAGATTATAGTCAGTAGGAGAGATATGTGTATTGTACAGATATATTTTTTAAAGTGAATTGATAAAGATACCAGATGTCAGGTAGTAATACCTGCAAGGCTACTGGTATGCAATATAAGGAAAAGCTGTATAAGGATAACTGTAGTTTATACATACAACAATATCATGGAGATGAAAAAGATGTCTGAGGACATCAATAATGTATCCTATTAAATATGTCAGTTTGTATGGAGGAAGATTTAACTGCAGTTTGATAAAAGAGAAGAGAAATAAAAGATAAGAGATGCTATAAAACATGAGGAGGGTTGAAAACTGAAACAAAGAAGGGACATACAAAAGTGGTAACAAAATTTGGAAAAAAATTAACAGGTGAGTAGAAACTGTTGATTTTTTAGATCATAGAGCAGTACAGGCTAAAACAGGATGATAGAAAACTAATAAAAGAAAGGAAAGGAATAAAAAGGTTGACTAGATAGTTTGCAAAAATATATGAAATGGGTCCTCTCCTGTTTGGTATCTACTTCCCTGAAGTACAGGCTAACATAGAAGGTCTTTGGCTAACGAAGTTTGCAGATGACTGCAAACTAGGAGCCATAATCGAAACTCCTAACGATGTGGACATCCTACAAAAGAGCCTCACTGAGACAGATGCCTGGTGTCAAAGCCATGGCCTCAAGCTCAATGCCAAAAAGTCCATTGTCATCCCCTTTTATAAAAACTCTGTACCCATGAGCTACCACATAGGTGGTCATCTATTTAGCACCAAAAGTGTGATAAGAGACCTTGGGACACAGGTGGACAGTAGTAGCTCCTTTGATAATCACATTGCCACAGTAGTCAGGAAATCCTTCTAGGTGGCACACCTCATCATAAAAGGTTTCTCATCCAGGGAAAAAGAGATCATTGTTCCCCTCTACTCATTACTCATTAGACCCATTATAGAGTACAATGCCCCTTTTGGTATGTACCTCACAAGACATCTGCAACAACTGGAAAGGCCACAGAAATACCTCACAAAGAGGATTACCATCCTCAAACAGATGCCCTATGCAGACCGTCTGAAAAAACTCCAGCTTTACTCCGTCGCATATCGCCTACTCAGAGGTGATCTCTGTCTAACATATAAAGCTATGTCAAACCCAGAGCTGTTTGACATACTCCACTTAAAGAAATCCCAATCCCACCAACCTACATGCTCTAGGGACCTAAACCTTGTCACTACAATAAACAGAACATGCTGGAGGGATAGATTTCTGTCCCAGAGACTTCCCATACTCTGGAACAAACTACCAATCTATATCAAACAAAGCTCCTCATTAGCACTCTTCAAGAAAAATCTTGATGATTGGATGGGAAATAGGAAATTCACCCCGGGGATCACCTCTGTGGCTCTGCTCAACAGGGGCACGGGAAAATAATTTTCTTGGGTGGCAAAAGCCACGGTACCTTTTTCGCTAAGCTTATATAGGCAATAGGGCCAATAGCCTAGTACCTACCTATGAACCTATGAAATGAAATGGGAAAATAAGAGTTTATGAGAACAGTCATATGATAATGACAGTACATTATGAAAACTGGACAGACTGGAGGAGTGAATATTAAGAAAATAAAAACATTTTTGAATGTAGGACAAAGAGTGAAGCAAAGTACTAGGCATCTATGTAATGAAATTATAAACTATTACATGAAAAAGAAATAGAACAATGTGGTGATACATTATGAGAAACAGAAAGAGAGCTGTATGAAAAAATAATGCTTAAATTATGTTGATTAGACATTTTTTAGAAAGGGAGAAGAGGTGAAAATAAGAAAAAGCTTGAATGGATGCAATGTTTGATGAAGAAAGAAATATTAGGTATAAGTAGAAAGAGAAATAATGGAAATTGTGGAAAAAGTTTGTGGGGAGAAATTATGAGTAGTACTAGAAGAGGTATGGGTTGAGAAAATCTGAAAATGTTAAGAAATTTCTAGAAAAGGAAATTACTTTGAGAGAAAAGGAAGAAATAATAAAATAATGGAAGGAAAGTGTCAGATTACGTTATGAAGCTGAATGGAAATCAGAGATTAATATTGTGCAAAATATTAAATGGATGGATAAACAAAGGAATAACAGGTGAAGTGATTTTTGGTAGAGTAATTAAGTTTACATGGAAAAAAAAAAGAAAAAAAATAAGAAATGGAGACTAATACTATAGGAAAGTTTTTTTTCTGAATCAATGAGAGAGAAGTGAAGAAATTACTAAAGTATTTATTTTACATTTTTTCTTTACCAGGTTTGTCTGATTATGTTTAATCAAAAAAAAAAACAAACAAAAAAAAAACTAAAGAACTTTTCAGCTGAGGCCCTGATAGAAAAACTCCAAACACATTACAAACATTTTAAAACAGACATTCAATAATACACATGAACAGACAATAAGTAATATATATTAACAATTACACATAAATTTGCAAATTTGATTACAATCATATGAAATGAAGGAAACTATCACAGTATAAAAGATACTTATGTTTTAACAAATGTTGAGCATTGAGCATTTGAAGAGATTTTAGTGAATTTGTGAAAAAGGTTCAGATTAGTGATTACAGATTCAGTCAATTCAAAGAAATTGGAATGAGTAAAGGAACTTGTTCATAGGATCATAGGAAGTTGCTAGGCTATTAGCCCTGAGGCCCTTATAAGCCTAGTCAAAAGTTTAGCCCATGTTTAGACAAACCAGCAGGGACACAGGTGGAGTTCCAGGGATGGATTTACTATTTCCCATCCAGTTAGTTTCCTTGTTAGGAAAGAAAATGTTAATATTGCAATCAAGAGATGGGGTGTAAAGCATGCTCAGAGACAATTATAAATAGCTATCATAAGGTTTATGTTAGAAGTACAGCGGTAGGTTGGCAAGACATTTCACAAGACTATGCATATGGCTGAGAGATACTAGTAAAACTATTTGCATACTGGTGAAGACTGGTCATGGTGCACACATTTATGAGTGAAGAAAACTGCTCTGATAATAGTGCAAGCTAAATATTATAGTGGCATGTATTCTGGAAACATACAGCAGTGGATCCATTGATTTGAAAGATGAAGTTTTAGATGTGTTTAAAATGTTACTTTCTGAATTCATTTCAGTAGTACTGGGATGCGGTTTCATAGTTTAGCCACACTATGTGAATTCTGTGAGTCACAAGCAGTATTAGATGATTTGGTTATAGTGATATTTCACTGAGGCATAAATTCTATTTGGGTGAAATGTTGTATTAAGTTGTTAAGACGTAGGCAATTTTCTAGCTTGGAGAAGTATGCATATTGTACTTAGCTGAAAAAGAGCTAGGTGATATGGTAGTTTTATCAAGTTTAAATATTTGAGTGTTGGGTATGTACATTCTACTTTCATACTTTACAGCAAATTTGGCTATTTTATTATGATATTTCTCAAGTTAGGATATTTGTGAGACTTTAAGGTTACTGAATTTTTTCACTATGTGTGATAGATGGTGGTCAGTTTTTAACTGGCCATCTATGATGACACCCAGAAATTTTCTGTGATTTATTTGTTCTATCATGTTGTTAGCAGAGGCAACAGGGGCTAGTGTTGCTTTGGTAGTGATATATTTTGTGGTAAAGACTATAAATTTTTAGAATTTAGAAGTGGTTGTGAATATTTTAGCCATGTGTCAATTGATAAGTAAGATTGTTGTGTAAGGCATTGGAGTTTACAGAGAGTTTTTGGCAGACCAGATTAGTGTTGAGTCATCAGCATAATGAACTAGGGTAGCATTTTTGTAGCAGGGTAGAGATCACTAATATATATGTTGAAACAGATTATTGTGGGACACTAACAATTACTGGTAAGAGGGTGTAGAAAACATTTTCCATTTTATTGCTTGTGCTTTATTTGAGCAGTAGCAATGGAACCATTGCAGTGAAGAGTTAGAAAGCCCTAAGGATAAAAATGTATGTAACAGTTTCTTATGGTAGACAGTATCAAAAGCCATTGATATGTCTAAAAAGAAGGTGAAGACTAGGCCTTTGGCATTTCGATGGTTGTTAACAGTATTAACAAAATTCAGTGAAGCAGTAGCATTGCTGTGATAAGGACAGAAAATATGTTGGGTTGAAGGCAAAAGTTGGTTATGTAGATAGAGGAGAAGTTGCATATAAATTAATTTTTCTAACATTTTTGCTTCAGGAGATAAAATGGCATTTGGCCCATAATTTGAAAGATCTTTATTGATTCTACCCTTATGTTGTAAAATAATAAAATATTTTTCCCCATAGCAAGTGGACTATTTTCAGATATGGATCAATTCATGAGAAATGAGCCTGAATATGCAGTAGCCTCAGCTGCTAGTTTAAGATATTTGACAGGTAGGTTGTTAGGGGCAGTTGTAGCAGGCTTTCATTTTTTATAGTATTTGTAGGAACTGGTTAGAAGAAAAATGTAGAAGGAGGTTATTTGATTGAGTAGGGACATTATGAGCTTGATTAGTCTCCTGGACTGGTTAATGACAGTACTGTCTGTATACAACAGGCACTGGGTCACATGTCCTAGGTTTAACAATTTACTGTTTGAGGCCCAGAACAGCTTTGGGTTGGTAGTGTACATTTTAATTGGATGACTAACAAATTTTATTTGTTGGTAAATTGAAAAGTTAATAATAGCAATTAAGTAAAAGATGTGATTTTGAAAGAAAAATAAGGAAGCAAGGCTAGGGATGTGCTGTGGCAAGGGCTTTATTTTTATTTATTTATTTATTTTTTTTTTTTTATTTATTTTACATTTGTTGACCGGGATAGTCCGACTGGATGCATGTCCATTTTTAGCAGAGGCCTGGGGAGAAAAGCTCCAAGGGTAAGCAGATACAGCATTACATAATACCAGCATTACATATTACAAACAGACTATTTACAGAGATTACATAAGTAAGCAAGTTAAACAAGTTCCACAGGTTACAGTTAATCCTGAGCACAAGTCAGGATTAAATTAAATTGCACAGTAAACTGGTTAACAGATTTTTACACATTCGAGTTAGCCAGGCTTGATACATTGACATAGCCAGTTAAGTGACAAATGTTGTCTGAGTCTAGTTTTAAATTGACCTTAGGTGGAAAGTAAGGTAATATCAGCTGGAAGAGAGTTCCAGGATCTACTTACAGAGTTTGCAAAGAGAGAATCACCGGCTGTGTTATTAATTTTGCTAGTCTGAATTAGTAGTTTGTTAGAGGATCGAAGCGGTCTAGGATTGTTATAGGGGGTGATAATATTTTTAAGTGCAGGAGTATTGTCCGGATTATAGAGGATTTTATAGGCCATAATCAGTTGGTTATACTGGATTAGGCTAGGTAGTTCAAGCCAACCAAGCTGATTTAGATTGATGCAATGATGTGTCCTAAAAGGCAGCCCAGTGTCAAACCTGGCAATGTGGTTGTAGCAAATTGAGAGTTTGTTAAGGGCAGTCTTGTTCAAATTCGAGAGTAGAGGGGATGCATATAGAAGGGTCAAAAGAAGGTGAGAGTGAGCTATGGCAAGTTTAGCTGGAGGGGTTAGGAAGGCTTTTATTCTGTAAAGTGACCCTAGTTTTTTATTGATGGTTTTGATAGTTTGGTTAACATGTAGGTCAAATTTGAGATTATTGTGTATGATGACACCTAATAGTTTTGTAGATGGGTCAGGGGAGATTATTGTGCCATCATTTGATTTTATGGTAAAGGTGAAAGCGGTAGACTTACGTGTTGGTGAAAATAACAGCATTTTAGTTTTTTTGGGATTTAGGATCAGACGATGTCCAGAAAGCCAGTTTTCTATTGTATTAAAGGTGATCTGGGTAGCTGACCATAACGCTACTGGAGATGTGGCTGAGCAAATCAGAGTAGAGTCATCAGCATATTGGATACAGCTGACTTTTGGGATGACAGTATAAAGGTCGTTAATGAAGATGGAGAACAGCAAGGGCCCTAGTATAGAGCCTTCTGAGGGTGTTAGGTAAAAGGTTAGAGAGTTTGTTCTGCCAGAGGACAGCCTGCTGTCGACCATTCAGGTAGGATTGAAACCATTGGAGGGCTCCAGTATCTAGACAGAATGTTTGCAGGGTGTGGATTAAAAGTTGGTGATCAACCATATCGAATGCCTTGGAAAGATCCAAAAAGAGGGCTGAGGATATATAATTATTGTTGCGATTATGGTTTATGGTGTTAGTAAAGGCTAAGAGGGCTGAAGTAGTGCTGTGGTGAGGACGGAAGCCATGCTGAGTGTCTGCCATAAGGCGATTTTGGATTAGGTGGTGCATGAGTTGTCTATGAATACATTTTTCCATAATCTTTGCAAGTGGAGAGAGTATAGCTATTGGCCTATAATTGGAGAATTCAGTAGTCTTTTGTTAAGGTTAGACATGAAGTACAATGGAAGATTCAGGAGACATATGGCATAAGAGAAAAACGTGTTGAATGTTATAACAATGTGCTATAAAATACTATGGGTGAAAGTTAATGCAAACAGATGAATGGGAGGGAAGATAAAAATTTAGGAGAGGAGTTAAACAAGTATGTCCATTAAGAATGCATCTGTTTGTAGTGCTAATGAATGCAATACTTCAAGGCTGTGAATATGGAATGAAAAAAGCAAAAAGGGAGATGGGGAAAGCAGTTATAGTGCTGACTCATCTATCCCATATAGATGATATCGTGGCTTATATCAGACACATATACAAGTAACAGTATGCATGGAGGATATACTAATGAAAGCTGGGAAATAGGCAAAGAGCAAAGGGTTTAGGAAAACTAAGAAAATAAATGGAATATACTGTATTAGGAAGGAGTTAAGTCTATTAGGAGTGAAATTTAGAGAGTATGAAAATGTAAAAGTGCAATGGAAAATAATGCTGGGTGAAATAAAAAATGTGTTCATGTTATCAAAAAAGAGTATATGATAAACAAGTGCAAATTAGGAAAACTAGCACATTTAGAAGGGTATACATGTTTGCAGCTAAAATTTAGAAAAATCTGTCAAAAACATTTTTAATTTTACTTGGTGGTTAAGATCAAATAAATTGAAAAGAAGGGTGATATGCAGTAAAAAGGGGAGGGGGGATGAATCTAAATAATCCTATATTGTACTTGGCATCTATTATTTTTTCTTGGTAGTAAAGAAGGTGAAAAGGAGAGAGAGAGAGAGATTTGCAAATGATGGTAGAATGTCATATATAAGGTAAGAAGGAATATATAAAAATAAAGCAATGAAAAGAAGTTTTAAATGAAAAGTTGGAAGGAAAATAATACACAAATAAAATTATCGAAGGTGAAAATGAGATCAACTATAACAGAAAATTATGGTATAAATAATATGATGGAGAAATACTTTGTGGAATATCCTTGGAAGGAATTTTAAATGATGTAAAACAATAGTATAAACATACGTGTAAAAGTGAAGTGCTTTGGAGAAGGTTTAAAAGGGAATATAAACAAGAAGGTGCTGATAGGAAACATTATGCGGAGAATGAGAAAAATGTGAAACTGAAAAAATGGGAGAGAATACTGATTGGTAGCAATCCACAAATAATGCAAAAGGAGATATGAAGCATTATTGTAGAATAAAAACAGATAATAAGAATGTGTTCAATGAAATAAAAAGATTGTTGCAGAAGAATGGATGGGTTAGATGAAGAAATTTCAAAGAACAGTTTGATGGTGGCTTAAACATCAGATTTGTGATTTTTTTTCCATAAATGAGGAAAATGGATGTTTTTTTTTGTAGATTGTGTTAATGTTTAGAAAAATGGAAAGAAATAACAAGATTATGTTATGAATAGAATGTGTACATAATGTAAAGAAGCATAAATAAAGAAAGATGTCAATAAATAAAGCAAGCCCTACTATTTTTGGTAAGTGCCTTGTGATCTTTTGCATCCCCGAGACACCAAAACTCAAGCAAGTGGGATCACAGTTTAACATCTCATCCAAGGGGGGCATACTCAGCAATGTCACACCCACTAATGCTGTACTGCAATTTCAGCAATTTGAAAATGAATCCAATCTCCTGGAGTGGGAAAAAACTCACTGCTTACTAATCTTCCAGCATCAAAGTAGACAGTGCTATCTCTCAATTCAATGCCACTACTTGTGTAAGCAGATGCTTGGCAGCAAACTAAAAGTGGAGGTAGTAAATATTCATGGCGACAGAAGAGTGTATCCTTTTACAGATGTAGAAATGTATACAGTTTTTGGAAAACTGTTTCATACCATGGCTGTAACCTCTGATTTAATTAATGTGGACTAATAGGAAAGTATATTCCCCATCTTAAAGTACTACAAAAAATTCAGGATGAGAGAGATCTAATGGCACAGTGTGACAAACTGATAGATTCAGTATTGGAGAGGTTGATAATACCCATTTAATATAATAAATGTGGTTGAGATCAAGCCAGTGCACTCAGAGATTCAGAATCAAACCTAGGAGAAGGGATTTGGCAAACAAACTACAAAAGGACCCAAAATCTGGTTGTCAGTAGTAACAAAGACCCTGTCGGCTATCAGAAGCATTCCCCAACAAATAAGCAATAGAAACCCATAACTGTAAGAGATATTATTATAATGACTGAAGATGAATTGATCAAAACATCTGAAATAAAAATCAGTTCAAGACAAATGTTTATTGTGGTGCTACTGGTATTAAGTATACTCACTTTAAATATACTTCCCAAAATGAATGCTTACAACATGACTTGAATTCTTTAGAAACTGCTTTCACCATTATCTACTGCTATTCCGTTCAGGGCCAGCCTTAGGCCAATTGGACTAATTTGGCTCAAAAGGGCCCTGCTCCATTAGGTGGCCTTGCTGTGGGCTATGATAAAGTCATTAACCTTATGTGACCCAGAGATTTGCCTGAAAGACACTACAGTGAAGTGCAAGGCATTTTCCTCCAGTAGTCCTGTTCCCATAGAAACCCATAAATGTAAATGCAGCATTATTAGATACTATTATTAGTAACTGCAGCTTCAGGTCTCTTGTACTGCTCACAGCATTAGCTGCTTGTACTCCCATTGAAGTCAACTGCTGCTGCTGAGAGTCCACCAGGATTTTCCACCTAAAACTGCCAGGATCTGGTTTTGTGCATCTCTCTAGTTATTGTATCAGAAAACAAGACCAGGCTTATTTTGAAGACTTAGAGAGAGGTACTGTTTTCTTTTGCTTGTGTGCTGCTATGGGGTTTATGAATGGTTCTTAATAAGTAAAGTTACAAAAAGCCACCATGGAATAGTCAGTTACAGATAGCATAAAAACAATCATTGGTAAGCATAAAAAATTCAGATACTGTGATACAAGGTAATTTATTACCACTAAGACTTATGACAGAATGTTAACAATTCAGCACTATGGCAGAGAAATGCTTGTTGCAGTCATAGACAGGAACATAATAATCCCAGAGAAGTGAAATGTAAGATGCATGTGTGAGTGGTGGAAGGTAGACCCGAAAAGAAAAATGATTTAGTTTGCTGAAAGTGTTACAATAGTAATGCAGTGCAAAGCAACGAAAGAAAAAATTTACATTAATCAATATCATCGCAACAGTGATAATGTAAGGGCAAGTCAGGATACTATGTATCAGAAATAATCATAATTATAAGAGACATGATACAAGTATTGAGTTAGTAAAATGAATAAATTGGCTAACATCATAAAGTTTAACATTTTTGTGGAAAAAAATAATACACAACGAACAAATTTGTTACAATATGTACAACTGCTGGGCGTGGGATATAATGGTGAATAAGGCATGAGCCAAATGACAGGAAGACAGGAAAGGGGGTAGACAGAAAAATAAAATAAAAAAGTGGTGGGAGAACAAGAGGGAAGTGTGCAGATATCTCCTACCTAGGTTCAGGAGATCCAGGCAGTAGTACAGAGTTCCAGAAAATGTATGCTAGTAAGCCAGGATGCTCCCATTTGGTGACACACCATGTAGATTCAGGGCCTTAGTGGCCCATCAAACAGGAAGCCCCTTATAATGTGCCTAAGTGAGATAAGGAGAGACTGAGAAAAGAACTATAAGAGATGTTGGATCAGGGGTAATCCAGGATTCCAGTACATTACTATTATTTTAACCTATCTTCTGACACAATAAAAGCTAATAAGTAAACATATTGTTTTATTTTAATAAACAGTAATTGCATACATTCCTGATATATAACCTGACATAGTCTTAAATTCAAGAAGCTTGCAAGTGGAAGGACTGGTCAGGTGGTAAAACGGGAACAGATGAAGGGCTCCATCAAAGTGGTCCAGCTGGGGCCTGTAATTGCTGAGGCCGACCCTGATTCCATTTCTATATTTTTCTGCTTTGCTCCATAGATAAATACAAGCAAAGGTACTAGTTAACATCAATGAATGGCACAGATTCATGTACTTGTTCTATGATTCTGTTTCATATATTATTTTGTGTTTCTGTTTTTATGACTCTGTTTCATGTATTATTGTAACTCTGGAGCTTTGCTCCCTGGACCTTAGCTGAAAAGGGGTTCAATGCCCAGTTAGACTTTCCCAGCAAACAAATACAACTGCAATAAAATAAAACAAAACACAATTAAATTAATATAAAAATAAATGAATAAACAGATATGTATGCAATAAGCAGCATTAATAGCCAGGTGAGCTCCAGCTTGTATACGTGGTGCACAGCTGTGTCAGGAGGTTGATTAAGAGCAGATACACTGCCCGAATGCAGCAGTTGTGGAGCTCATGACGCTGCCTTGAGGTAGCAGGGATTACCACATACTCTCCAGCAGATGAAAGCTGCTTTCCTCAACAGTCGTGTATGTGGCTCAGGTTGAGCTGAAAGGAGGCTATCACAGGTCCAGGTATTCGCGGTGAATTAGTAGAGGAACTGATTGTAGGTGATGATCAGCTGCAGGGATGGAGAAAAACAATATAAATATGCACAGAAACTAATATGTGTACAGTTAGAGGATACAAGTACAAAAGAAAGGCACCTAAGTGAGGACCCTCAGAACAAACTGAGTCCAGATACTGAGTAGCTGCAAAATGCAGAGTGTTGAGCCTGTTTTTGCTAGTGTAAAGCAACAAATTCAAATGAAGGTGGATTCTAAGAAGCAGGAATCTGTGGACCAGGAAAATAGATAAACTGATGATAGACCTTGTTCTTATAAGCCTTTTGTAATGGGGAAAGAGCAAAGGGAAGGAAAAGAAAGTGAGAGGGAGAACACATTTTAAAAAGAGCACTCGAGAAGTCTTTGCTGGTAAAAACAGAAAGTAAATCAGAATGTAATTTTTGTTTAGTACTACCCTTTTCAGATGAAGATAGAGAGGGGAATGAGGGACTGGTATTACTGGAGAGAAAAGAGCTATGCCGCCCACTTGGGGTGAGTTACTGAATAAAGTATCCCTGAATTAGTAGACTTAAGTAAACTACAAAAACTCTAAAAAAGATACAAAGAGAAGATGATGATGAGAAAATACTAGCCAATGTTGTGGGAGAAGAGAGCCAACAGGATGCTGCTGCCATTACTTCAACCTCTGTTTTGAACTAAAAGATGATCTTCATTTAAAAGGTGAGAGATCTTGTATGAAAGCTTCACTTGTGCTTGGATAGCTGAGGGTAGAAATATATTCATGAAACTTGAGATGTTAGTTAAAAATGCAGCATGTGGTGGTGGTGGTGTCCTTGAGGAATGCTTAATGGTAAAAATTTGAGAGTGCTTCGGTTTTTGGTGTGTCTCAAATAGCAGCAGAAACCGTTAATGAGGGTTGACTGACAGTTTGTTAGACACTAGTTCCAGAGAGTTATGAAATCATTTTGAAGTTAATTTTGTAGGTTATAGTAGATGTTTTTTATTGCCTTTAAACAAAGTCATCTGGATACCATACATGATTGGAGTGAAAGTTGCCTCAAGATCATTAAAAGAAAAGTGAAATGAGAATCGGCCCTAGAACAGCACCTTGTGGAATTCATTTGTGAGATGTACCCAAGGAAGGAATATAGTTAGGTCCAAGGAGTGTAAAAGTACAATTGGACAGATGCTGAGTCACTGCAATATTTCATTAGAGAAACTTGAGTGACAGTCTTTGAAGCAGAAGTGAATGGTCAACAGTATCAAAGGGTTTTCTTAGATCTAGGAAGACTGATGTAGTAATCTTGTTTATACGCCATGTTAGAGAAGCCACAATATCAAACTCCTGCAAATTTTAACTGAGGATTTTGTCATTCTGCAATGGAAGAACGTTTAACATGAAGAGCCTTGCTGTGTATTAACTTTAACTTTATAGTCAAGTATGGGACTCTGCTGTGATATTCCCCCAAAGGAGAAGTCCTTGCACTCCAAGGGTCACTTACTGAATTGGATAATGTCCTTTCTCTTGACCAATAGATTACACTGTATATACTAGTTATTTAGTGTCTCTAGCATCCTGATTTCTAAATTCAGTAAATGAAAGAAAACCTGTTCTACTTTGTGCCTCCTTTTTAATTGCTTTACAATGACTATAAACTGAATGATATCTGTAATAATAGACCTGGTGATGGGAATCTTTATGTTCTACCCCTATTCCCACACCCCCTCTTACTCTAGTATTATATTTTCCACATACACCTTTCACCTGTGACACCTATTCCCTAACCCTCTACAAACAACTTTATTACTATCTTAAAAACATTTCTGTTTCTAATTTTTATATTTCCAAATTCCTTCTAACACGTAGCATCACTCCCAACAAACTTTCTCCCTCCCATACTGCTTTGCACTATATCCATTCCTATTCAGATCCCTCCCCAACAGTATCCATCTGTTATTTTACATTCATCTTCTACTTTCCCCAAAATAAACCCTCACAACTTCCTATCTTAACTACACCATCATACTCCATCATTTGAAGTGCCTCTATTTCTTACATGACAGAAACACAAGCCAAGATAGCAGGACAACCCAACTCCCTTCCTTCATAGAAAATACTTCCTTCCTACTTATCTTCTAGCAGCGTTCAGATTCTGCCATCACTAAATATCATACACCAATGAAACTTTCTGCTTCCTTCTTCATTCATACATTCACAACTTGCAATGAATACAATCTAGAACCCTTTAATTAATTAAGCTACTCCTCACCTTATCATCTTTTCTTCTCCTGCTGCTGAGCCATCTGTCATCCTACCAATAATAACTCTCAGTAATTCTCCATCTCAGTCCCAACCATCTATTCATACTTCCACCCTAAAGGAAGCCCTGCCATACGGACCAACTCTGAAAAGTTTTCATTGAGAATTTTGTCTGTTTACTATCCTGTGGTCACTACATCTGACTCAGGAATTGCACAAGCTCTGCCATAAGGGCCAACTTCCAAATGCTTTCACTCAGAATTTTGTCTTTGTATAATAGACTGTGGCCACTCCATCCGATCCCGATACTGCAGGTGCTCTACAATAAGTGCCAACTCCAAAATATTTTCTACTTCCATCTCTTTTAGTAAGTATTAACTTTATTGCCTGAATATAACAGGACATTTCAGTAGAGTTTTTCTCTTTTCTTTGCGTTCAGAGCCTGTTATCAGTACATCTGTCCCTAACACTGCAGGAGCTCTGCCATAAGGGCAAACTCCCAAATGTTTTCACTGAGAATTTTGTCTTTGTATAATATAAGCAAATTTAACTCGAAGAACCTTGCAGTGTATTAACTTCAACTAGTCAAATACCTATCTGTGCTGGAAAGTGGCTTTAACATCCCCCCAATAGAACAGTTTTTGCACTCTAAAGACCAATTACTAAGTTGGCCACTGTCCTTTTTTTGGCCAATGGGATTACACTATATGTACCAGTTACTTAGTCTTCCTGGCTGACAGGTTGCTGCATTCAGGAAATGAAAGAAAACCTGTTCTGCTTGGTACCTCTCTGATGATTGCTTTGCATTGATGACCCTCTTTTATAAGTTGACTTGAGGGTGGGAGAGAAAGTAGAATATATGGGTCTATATTACATTGTCAAAAGCTTCTTTCATCGATGGCTTATTCATCGACCCATAAACATCAAAAGTAACTTCAGTGAACATTGAAATTTTTAACAGGGTAAGTAACCAATTGGCCAACACCACAACTTTGCCCTTTTCCTCACCGTAGTGCAATCTCAGAGTTGGTATATATAGTTAGGAAGGTGTGGCAAGTGCAGCCCAACATATTGGGGGTTGTGGGGGGCAAAGCCCCCATCTAGGTGGGTTTGATTTAGTGTGATGTGTATTTCGTTGGGGTAGTGGCCAATTGGTTACTTACACTGTAAAAAATGTTGATGTTTGCTGAAGTTAGTTTCAATGGTTAGGGTCAATGAATAAGCCATTGATGAAAGAAAATGTTGATGATCTAATATAGACCCAAATATATTACTAAATATCCCCTCACTATTCTCTTCTCTTTTTCTCAGTCACCAACTTCCTCCACAGTGCAGGCATGTGTCATATGTTATTATATTTCTCTTTGTGTAGCACAGTGAATAGATCTTGGCAGTATGTTGCATTTTTATCATTTAAATCCAAATCAGATAAGCTTTATGTATGTTGAGCCTGTGCCCTTAAACAAGTATGCATTGTCAGTTTCTGGTGCTTTGATTTTATATATTTTATATATATCTATATAAGATATATATATATATATATATATATATATATATATATATATATATATATATATATAGGTCTACTTCAGATAACTGACATTTCAAAATGCCGACAACCATATGGCCAACACCATATGGCCGACAGTTTGAAATGCCGACAACCTGAAATAGTACTGCAAACTACTAAATACAGTGTTGGGCAGGGGGGCAAGCCCCCCTGCACCACCCATGTTGGGGGGCTGCATTCCTCACACCCCCTGCTACATAAATATTCTCAATCCGAGATTGCACTACAGTGCAGGAAAGGGGAATCTCCCAATTCTGCACTGTAGCGGGATCTCCGCTATCATTTGTCAGCCTTTCAAATGTTCGGCCATATTGTGTCGGCCATATGGGTGTCAAACATTTGAAATTTCGATCAAATGAAGGGCTCCCATGTATATATATATATATATATATATATATATATATATATATATATATATATATCTATATGGGTCTACTTCAGTAGACTGAACCTTTACTTACCAGACACTCACTTGCCCTATCTGAAAGCACCGGCAACGACAGAAGACTGACATCAAGAGCACCAACTCCACATGCCTGGTCAGTAACCACTTGGCCATCCTGAACAAAAAAAATAATGAAACTACCCTAAACCCACCGATGTGGGGGGCTTTGCCCCCCACCCCCCCTATGTGGGGAGCTTTGCCGACCACACTTCCCAAACAAACTTTACTAACTGCGAAATTGGACTACCGTGAGGAGTAACGGGCAAAGTTCAACAGGATGGCCAAGCGGTTACTTACCTCGCATGTGGAGTCAGATTTCTGGATGTCGGTCTTTTGAAGTTGTCGGTGCTTTCATCTGGGAAACTTCCATGTTGGGTAAGTAAACATTTGATCTACTGATGTAGACCCATATATATATATATATATATATATATATATATATATACATACATACACACGCACACATATATATATATATATATATATATATATATATATATATGAATAGAATCCAGATAGCAGGTAGTCAGCAGCTAAAAACGCTTGTAGAAACCAAATATCGTCAGGCCAACTTCCAGGTAAAAATATTTAATAAAACAAGCAAGACACAACGTAAGCGCTTTCACGGACTCCCAGTCCGCTTCCTCAGACGTTAACATTTTAAAAACACTTACACAGCCATATATAGTATTAACATCAAGACATCAATTAATCAATTAACCATTAGATATAACTTGTGCTTAATTCGAACGCATTATTGCACAACTGCTATATGCAGTAATAGAAACGATGTTATAATATCTTCATAAAATATAAACATCTGAAGTAAAAACATTATAAAGTTCAAATTGAGACTACAGAGTATTCCCATTTGCAATTTAAAGGAGAAATACATACATAAAGCATATTACATAAATACTGTGGTATGAACCAATAAACTCCCTATAATGAATAAAATGCATAAAATGTGTGCCATATAGTCTAAGGGGTCTAACCTACAAGATAGACATAAAAAGAGCAATGACATTTGCAAATGTGAGACTATGAAATACTTAATACTGTTATTTAACTAGGAGATGAGGAACATTCACGATGTTATGATACACTCCAGTATGCGACTGTGGTACAGTCACCACCCCTTGTTGCCTCTACTTATTCTACTCCATTGGAAGCTCCAACACCCTCGACCACTGTAATGGATGCATCGGGGGATGCATTGATGTCCAATCTGGATGTTAGAAGGAAGTTGATTGCTGACAATCCACATAATGGCGACCCTTTGGCTTTTCCATTGCCTTTCAAACCAGCGAGGAAGAAATCTATAGACATAGAGGTTTCCAGAGGAGCGAAACGGAAGGAGGCACCATCCAATTATCAGGTACAGACAATAAAGAAAATGTGGGCAAACGACAATTAGTGTGGAATATTTCTAAACACACTTTGTCAACAGCAGAAATTAGTCTGCTAAACAAGGGTTTAAAGTTTATTCCTTCTACTAATATAGATCAAAGCGAAGTATTGATAGCTTTAAGACTTTTTGCCCGAGAAGTTGCCCTTAAATTATCTTTAGGTAACCATGTGGAGACACATAAGACTGCTTTCAAAAAACGAAGTAATTTTACACCCGGTTTACCCCCGCATTTGGAAGTTTTTCTTAATGCCATGGACAAGGACATCTATAATGACAGTTCGTTTTTCGGTCCGGACAATGTAAATAATTTAACAACTGAAGAGCGTGCAGCCCTTGAAAGCATCAAGAATAATACTGACATTATCGTCAGACCGGCTGACAAAGGGGGACCTGTTGTTGTTTTGGACAGGACCTTTTACAGCAGAGCTATGCTGACCATGCTGACAAGTGACGCCTATGTATTAATTGACTTACCTACTGTTAATAATATTATATTACAAATTCAGTCTGCATTGCAAGATTGTTTAAATATTGACAGTATGAGCCAATATTTATTTGATTATTTTTCTGTGCCACACCCTGTTGTACCCAGATTACATGGGTTGCCAAAAATTCACAAGAACCCTCAGTTACCACCCTTTAGACCCATCGTAGCTAGTGCTGGATGGGCTACAGAACCCATTTCCATATATCTAGATTTTGAATTGAAGCAGATATTGGGGCAGTTTACATATGTTCTTAAAGATACGGAAGAATTTTTGCGAGCATTATATGAATTTTCTATTGATTATGGTTACCATAATTCTATAATGTTTGTGACAGCAGACGTGGAATCTCTTTTCACGTGCATTCCCAGTTCTGTCGGAATTGAGATGGTGTTTAACCTGATGATTAGAAATAATTTTTTATCCAAAGATAAAGCGGAGTTCATATGCTTTCTCTTAGAGCTTGTTCTGGATAATAATGTTTTCTTGTTTGACAACAGGTATTACAAACAGGCCAGGGGCATAGCTATGGGCACTAGTTGTGCCAATAGCTATGCCAACCTGGTCATGGTTGCTTGGGAACAACAACACCTTGTTTCTTATTCATCCATGAAATTTTTTAGACGTTTCGTGGATGATTTGTTTATTGTGATCGACGATGTCAATTTTGTGGGTCAAGACTTTTTTAGTTATCTGAACTCTACTAGCCAGTTTTTGAAATTTTCTGGTACATGTTCTAGATTCAGTATTGATTTTTTAGATGTTAATGTTTATGTAGAAGATGCCGTTGTTAAGACCAAGCTGTTTAGGAAAGCCTGTTATCAACCATCATACTTGCATAGACAGAGTATGCACAATCCGGCTTGCTTTACTAACATTATCAAGGGGCAAGCCATGAGAACATCACGTCTGTGCTGTGATGATATAGTTTATAAGGAAGAAATGGCAAAGTTGCAAGGGGGATTTTTGAGTAGAGGCTATTATCAGGGGGAGATTAATCAGGTGTATACACAAATGCCATATCTTAGGGCTAATAGGGCAAGACCATATTTTGGTACAGGCAATATTAATCGACCAGCTCATAGAGACAGGATGGGCTTGAATGTCTCTATTAATCTTCCATATTGCAGTAATATTGCTAAGATCAGGAATATGGTGTCTGATAATTGGAATATTCTAACTTCGGACACCAGAACTAAACTTTTAATAGGGAATTGCCCGCATTTTGTGTACAAGAACTGCCAAACATTGCAACAAAAGATTTGTTACACCAATCCCACACATTTAGAAAGGTGTCCCATTTGGCAGCTCGGCACCAAGAAATGCAATCAGTGTTTACAGTGCCAATACATTAATGAATCTAGGTTCTTTAGACACCCCGACACAGGCGTCCTTTGGAACATTAAATGCTCTGGTTCCTGTGTTTCGAAGAACCTAGTATATGTTGCACAGTGTCAGGTCTGTTTTTGCTATTATATTGGCAAGACTAATCGATCCCTAAAAGAGAGAATTCGTGATCATTACTACTGCATACGGAGAAATGAAATATATAATGCCATTGCCAAACATGTAATGAACACTAATTCCACACATATTTTTCTATTCCAAATCTTACATATAGTCCCAGAAAATGCTAGGTTGGGTGATGTAGTTAATTTGACTGAGTCAGCGGAAGTCAAATGGATTTTGAGACTGGGTGCACACCGTGGAAGTGGTTTAAATGAAACCGTTCCACTTAAGCCCATTTTGCAAGGTAGACCCCTTAGATAATAAGCTGTGTACCTTATGCTATTTATGTATACTTAGTCTCTATATATACTTAGTCTCCACCCACTTAGTCTGTTCTTAGGTAATGTGTTCGTGAATGTTCCTCATCTCCTAGTTAAATAACAGTATTAAGTATTTCATAGTCTCACATTTGCAAATGTCATTGCTCTTTTTATGTCTATCTTGTAGGTTAGACCCCTTAGACTATATGGCACACATTTTATGCATTTTATTCATTATAGGGAGTTTATTGGTTCATACCACAGTATTTATGTAATATGCTTTATGTATGTATTTCTCCTTTAAATTGCAAATGGGAATACTCTGTAGTCTCAATTTGAACTTTATAATGTTTTTACTTCAGATGTTTATATTTTATGAAGATATTATAACATCGTTTCTATTACTGCATATAGCAGTTGTGCAATAATGCGTTCGAATTAAGCACAAGTTATATCTAATGGTTAATTGATTAATTGATGTCTTGATGTTAATACTATATATGGCTGTGTAAGTGTTTTTAAAATGTTAACGTCTGAGGAAGCGGACTGGGAGTCCGTGAAAGCGCTTACGTTGTGTCTTGCTTGTTTTATTAAATATTTTTACCTGGAAGTTGGTCTGACGATATTTGGTTTCTACAAGCGTTTTTAGCTGCTGACTACCTGCTATCTGGATTCTATTCATTTATCTTAAGGGTTTTTGTGGTTTCGCTTTATATATATATATATATATATATATATATATATATATATATATATATATATATATATCTATAGGGGTCTATTGCAGTAGACCGACCACTCGCCCGACACCCAGTTGCCTGAGGGTCTATATTAGATTAGTGAACGTTTAAAAAAGTAAACGCTGATTGATCAAACTTATGTAAGCGAAAGTTTAAAGTATCAAAGCAACAGAAACACCAATTTTTTCCTAGGGAAAGAATTTGGTTGTCCGCTTCTGTTGCTTCAGTATTTTCAGTGCTGTGGTGGAAAGTTACGGGTTGGGTTCAGGTAAGTGTGTGATTGTGTGGATGTGAGTGTTAGGGCTGGTTAGGTGAGTTAGGGTTAGGGCATGGGTTAGGTATATGTGCGATTGTGTGGGTTAGGTATATGTGCGATTGTGTGGACGTGAGGGTTACGGTGGGTTAGGTGAGTTAGGGTTAGGGAGCGGGTGAGGTGAGTGTGCGATAGTGACGGACCTTAGGGTTAGGGTTTGGGTTAAGGTAAGTGGATAGTTAGTGGTGTGTGTATAGTTTAGTGTAGGGTTAGGTGTCAGATTTTAGGTGTATGTGTGTGGATTGCTGTTTGTTTGGTGTGCTTGTGTTGTGTGTATGTGTTTTGGTCAGTGATTTTTTTCACTAGGAAAAAAATCGCTGTTCTGACAGTTTGAGATTGTAAGCTTTTGCTTACATAAGTTTGATCAATCAGCGTTCGCTTTTTTAAGCATTCGCTGATCTAATATAGACCCTTGCCTGAGACGACAAGACCGACACCTTCAGAAGACTGACATCTGGAAGACCGACGATTCATGTGAGGTAAGTAACCACTTGGCCATCCCGATAAAATTAACTAAAGTAAGTAAAACTAAACCCAAAAATATGGTGGGCTTTGCCCCCAAAATACCCCTATGTGGGGGGCTTTGCCCCCCCAAACCCCCTAACTAAATATACCAACTCCGAGAATGCACTACCGTGGGGGTAAAGGACAAAGTTCAACAGGATGGCCAAGCGGTTACTTACCTCACGTGAAACGTCTCTCTCCCGGATGTCAGTCTTCTGAAAGTGTTGGTCTTGTCATCTTTGGCAACTGGGTGTCAGCTAAGTGAGCTATCAGTCGATGTAGATAGAGACAGAAATATAAAACACTCTTTCTATATACTGATTAAGTCCATGAATGTTTACTAAGTGATGGTTTTATATGTGCTTATCAGTGTAGTGCTGTGTTATGATAACTTGTCCTATATGTCACTCTCTCTCTCTCTCTCTATATATATATATATATATATATATATAGATATATATATATATATATATATATATATATATATATATATATATATATATATATATATAATATATATATATATATACATATACATACACACTGCATTACTGTGGTTCTCTATCAGTATACCTTGTAAACTTTATTATTTCTCTATTCTTATACTTTTTCCGTATTATCTTGCTTTGAATCACTGTGGTACTTACTCTCTCTATTTTTATAATAACTTTTAACTTTATTGCCCTGGTATCATAATACATTTTTGTAGAATTTTTCACTTTTCTTTCATTTCAGAATCTGTGGTCACTATGTCTTATCCCATTTCTGCAGGAGCTCTGTCATAGGTTCATAGGTTCATAGGTTTATACTAGGCTATCTGCCCTAAGGCATTTATAAGCCTAGCCCAAATTATTGTGGCTTACGCCACCCCTTATATGAAAAAATACTGTGCCCATTAGTTTGTTGTGCCTCTGTCCAGCAGTGACCCAGAGATGATTCCCGGGGTAACCCTACGATCTCCCATCCACAGGTCTAGATTTCTCTTGAACAGAGTCAGCGAGGTGCTCTGCCTCACATGGACCGGGATTTTATTCCACAGCATAGGGAGTCTCTGAGTGATAAATCTATCCCTCCAGCATGTCCTATTTATATCCGTGCTAAGGTTTAAGTCGCTTGCTCTAGTGGTTTTGGTGGATTTGGATTTTTTGAGGTGGAGCATGTCCATTAATTCCGGGTTGGACATGGCCTTGTATGTCAGGCACATGTCACCTCTGAGCAGTCGGTATGCGACTGAATAGAGCTGGAGTTTCTTCAATCTGGCAGCATATGACAGATTTTGGAGTCCCTTTATCCTTTTGGTGAGGAACTTCTGGGGTCTCTCCAATTGCTGCAGATGTCGGGTGAGATACATCCCGAATGGGGCATTGTACTCGATCATTGGTCTGATAAGTGAAGAGTACAGGGGAACAATGACCTCACTAGATCTGGATGTGAATCCCTTCATGATCAGGTGGGCAATGTAGAAGGTCTTTCTAACCACTTTAGCAATGTGAGTGTCAAAAGAAAGGCCACTGTCAACCTGGGTCCCCAGGTCCCTGATAACCTCTTCTGTGCTTAGTGGATTGCCACCTATATGGTAGCTTGGGGTTACCTTGTTTTTCCCGAAGGGTATGACTATACATTTTTTGGCGTTTAACTTCAGGCCATGGCTCTGGCACCAGCTATCTGTTTCCGTGAGTCCCTTCTGAAGGATATCCGTGTCCTTCATCCTTCAGATGTGTCCGGATAAGGGCCAACTCCCAAACATTTTCACTGAGAATTTTGTCTTTGTAGAATGTAAGCAAATTTAATTTGATGAACATTGCTGTGTATTAACTTCAACAAGTCAAATTCCGATCTGTGCTGTAAATTGGCTTTAACATCTTCCCTTCCAAATGAGGAGCTCTTGTCTTGTACTTTATGGACTACTTCCTAAGCTGGCCCCCTTCCTTTCTTTTGACCAGTAGTTTATACTGCATATGCCAGTTACTTAGCCTTCCTGCTGCACTCAGGAGATGAAAGAAAACCTGTTTGACTTTGTACCTCTCTGCTTATTGCTTTGTATGGGCTATAAACAGATTACTCACTGTTATAAGTTGACCTTAGGGTGGGAGCCTACTACTCTGATTTTTGCTTTGCCCTCACTCTAACTCCAGTTCCCACCCATTTCTCTTAGTCTGCTATTATACTTCTTACATACACATTTCACTTGTGACTGATATTCCCAACCTTCCCAAACAACTTTACTAGTATCATAGAAACACCCCTGCTTCTTTTTTTAGCTAGTTCACAGCTTCTATTTCATCTTTTAGCACCATTACCAACTATCTTTCTCCATCCCATACTGCTTTGCACTATTTTCATTCATATTCACACCTCTCCCTTACAGCACATATCTATTCTACATTGTATCTTCTACTTTTTCCTAACAAACTCTCAATTTTTCTTGTTTTAGCTACATTCTCATACTCTAGCCTTTTAAAACCCTCTATTCCTTATATTACAATGAAGATACTACGGCAAGCTAAGTCTCTTCCTTCAAAGGAAATACTTTCCTAACAAAAGCTTTCAGACTCCACCACCACTACATGTCCTTCTATCCTGCAATTTATTCTTCCTTCTTGTTCCCTACTTCCCACACCTGCGAATTGTAACATGCAGATCCCTTTACTTTATCATGCTACTTATCAGCTTATCCTCTGTTCTTCTCCTGCCCTACCGGGCCATCTTTTATCCTACTGTAACTCTATAATATCTCTGAATGTATCTCTAACTCTGTCCAAACCACCTATCCATACTTCATGCCTACACTCTCCACACATTGCACCAAACCTATTTAGTGATGATCCTCATCTACTGCCCAAAAATAGACTGATTAACCCCTTTTCACCTCAAACAAAAACAAAATTAAGTGAAAAATACTCTGTAAAAAACAAGTATTGATAATTCCCCAATATACTAAAATTCTTCTAGGAGGAGACATTCACCCTAATCCTAGACCTACCTACCACAATGAACATCAGTGCAATTCTCTTCCACACACTACTCTATCCCTGCAACAGAAATCTAACTTTTGCTGCCATAAATGTTAGAAGCAAAAGAAATAAAATTGCTGAACTACATGCCTGGATTACCTGACATAAACCTAATATTCTCACTATAACTGAAACTTGGCTTAAACCCATCATAAACAAGTCTGACTTTATACCTTCCAACTGTAATATAATCTATAATGATTGTAGAAAGAGGAAGAGTGGTGGTATTCCTTTAATATTTCCCAACAACTACCACTTTTCTCCGTACAACAAACCAACACCAAAATTCACTTCAGCAAAACTTATTATTACTTTCCTGAAATTAAACAATTATAAACAAAAATGTATTACTGCTCCTTACATCCCTCCTGGTGACAATACTGCTATCCTGGAAGATATCCAACATTGGATATCCATAACAAATGGTAGGTGATATGAATATCAGTTGGTTGGACATAAACTGTAACTCCCCTACATCTAGTGTGAACTTATTTGGATTCACACATCTAATTAATAGCCCCACGTATTACAGAAATACGTCAAAATTACTATTGGGCTGGATCCTAATATCAGACCCTACCAATACACCACCTCTGGTACAATGTCTTACTGTTTCAGTGATCATCTTCCAGTCTATGCAACTAGACATCTCACACATCCACTTAAACAGCATGTTTATAAAACAAAAGGCAACCTTTCCAAGTTTAACCCAGAAATGTTCATTTTTACCCTATCATCTAGTTACTGGAACGGCCTAAAAATTCTCCTCTTAGATGATGCTGTAAATGAATTCAGTACAACTTTCCTGAATAGCCTTATAACTAATAGAAGATAGAAACTAAAAACAAATAATGTAATTTGGCTATCTAAAAAGAGTAGACTGCTACTTAATGATAGAGAAAAAGCAAGACAAGAATGGCAAAAATATAAAACACCACAATATCTTGAAAACTTCAGAATGCTTTGCAATTGTACTAACAAGCAAATTAATGAAGTCTACAAATTATAGTACCCTCCAGAATAATAGTAAACACAACCCTAAGAATTTCTGGACAGCCATTAAATAAATCCTGTATCCCAGTCATAAATTCAACTCTAACCCCTCTCCCAACAACTCATCCCTCAAAACTGCAATACAATTCAACTCGTATTTCATAGTAAAGCATCTCTAACCAAGGATTCCCCAACATCTAATCCCAGTCTTGCCTAACAGCTATGTATCACCACATCCACATTCACCTATGAACCTGTGCTCACATCCTATATAAAACTACTCTTAAACTCAAACTGTGCTCTTCTAAATGAGTACCAGAAAATAGCAGCCAATAGCACTGCCTGCCCTGCCTCAATCCTTATAAATAGGTCAGAATAGGATTCCCACAATTCCTCGTCTCTGGAAAAAGTCATACATTATCCCTTTGCACAAAGAAGGGAATTCATCAGACATTACTAACTTTAGACCTATAGCAATGTTATTGCCCCTCTCCAAAATACTTAAAAATATATTAACAATTGCTAAACTATCTCCTGCAGGAAGGTCTCTTATTCCCCACACAACATGGCTTTCCTCATTCCCATAGTCTAATACTGCACTTCTAACCTATACAGATACTGTCAATAAAGTTATAGATACTATCAAACTAGTCTTCTTATTTCTAGACTTGTCTAAAGCCTTTGACAGCATCTGTTGCAGCAAACATCTACCTCAAAAGTCCTCAATAGGTCTATCTGATCCCAGCTTCTAGGGTTCAAAATCTATCCCAATAGGTATCAGTCATTAAAATGGCACTCTACACTCTCTCCATACCTCCAAGTGTACCACAAGGCTTTGTCCTTTGTCCCCTCCTCTTTAACATTCTCACAAACACCCCCCACATATCCACACAACAGGACTTCCTAATGCAGTAAGCAGAAACTCCACACACATATGCACAACTGACAACATGACACACCGCCCAAAAATTAACAGCCATTGAAACATGGCATTGTAATTCACAACCCATGCTCAACTCAAACTACTACTTTCTCCCCCCAAATTCCTCTCTCATGAAAGAAACAAAATCTAAAATCCTCTATCTAAATAATATAAGCATTGAGAAAGCTTTTGTCATTGAGCAATGGTTTACTGAAGCAGACAGAGTATTTTATGATCTTAGAAGGATTCTTTCTATTTTTAACCTGCCTTAGTGACTCCTAATTTTACTAAAGACGTGGCCTATATAATGGTGTATCAGTGGTAGATTTAGGAGCAGTGCTATCCCAAGAAGTGAAATATTTTGTGAAAGCAGCCCAAGTTACTGTTTCTTGTTTATCTAAGACTGAAAAATTAATGACACTGTTATTTTTGTTTGCGTTTTTGGCTTGTAAATATAAGCCTGTTTTTTGTGCACATTCTGCCTCTATTGTTTCCTTGGACTTTAAGTATATATCTATGTGGGTAGAATCCAGATTAAAAAAAATGAGAAAACATCTCTGTATCAAGCACTGGTTAAGTCATGGATTGAGTATGGTGTACAATTCTCAAGATTTTTCAACAAAATGGAGGTCATAGTGCTGGCAAAAGTACAGAGGAAGAAGGACAGAACAGTAAGTGGAACAGAGTATGTAATATAAGAATATGATGTCAGATATGAGATGTAATAAAGGTGCATATGGCATAAGATGAAATGTGATAGGATGACTGTGGAAAGGAATGCTAGAGAAGAAACGTAGGAGGTTTGACCATCTCAGAAAGGGAACATGGTTTAAACCTGATATAAGATACCTTTTCATAGAGATGATGCCTGAGAAGTAGAGTAACTTCCCAGAATAATGAACAATAGGTAGGGTAACTGACAAATGTAAGACAGCTTGTAATTTCTGAAGGTGGGGTGAGCTGTACTTCCATAACCTGTCATCTAGTTTATGCACTGCAGTGCTGTGGTGATCTGTGCTTTTCCTCTTCCAGTAAAGTCATCTTTCCATTTCAGGTCCAAATCTGCATGATTAACATGTTGACACGTTATACATTATTATTATTAATCTGCTGCAGATAATGCATATCTACAGTTGGTGCAGAGGATTAAGGTAGGGAGTTACAGTTCCTGTGGTACAGGGCTCAATTCCCTCAGATGTCATTTGCTTACAGTGTGACCCTGAGCAAGTGAATTAACCAGATAGTGCTCACAGGCCACCTCTGAAAAGGGACTGTATGTGTGTCCAGATGGCCTACCTGGCTAACAAATGGGTATTGTTATTATTATACTGAATGTGCTGAAAAAATACAATTTTTCATCACTAAAGAGGTCAGGCAATATTCATGTATATTATCCATTCCATAGCACACTGAAAACATACATTACCAGTATGGGTTGCAAATATTAAGCACAGCAGGCTAGGCACTTCAGTAAGCAGAAGTCATATGGCATGAAAAATAAAACAAAATTGCTTTTTTCTTGTATTTTTCAGCCAATAAAAAATAAAATATAAATGCAATTAAATAAAGTGGACTTGTGAACTTTAAACAAATAAGCTACAATAAACATTTACTACAATAAAATGATAGTTAAAATGATAAAAGCACACAGTCTGACAAATCAGCAGGATAACTGTAAAGGGCAGTGTTGCATTATATTATGCAGATCATACTTCCTGCAGGAGGGCATCCTAATGAAAACCAGTGGAGCCCTTTCTTAGTCTATAACACAAAGCTTTATCCTTTCTGTAGATATAACTGCACCTGGACTTGAACTCTCTTTACAGTGCTCCTAGGCCTGCCCCTCCATAGAAGGGCAGCTATCAGCTCTCTATTAGAAAGCAATCAACTAAGGTAGGATAGAAACATGAGGGAAGAGTGACAGTTCTCATGGAAGTCACTTAAGAATGACACAAGGTAAATAAATACGGAATAAAAAACAATGACACGCAAAAGACAGAAAATGAAAAACTACAGTGAGATCACAGAAATTAAATAAAATACTGCAAACCTGCTTAGCTGTGCAGAGATGATGCAGCTCAGCTGTAGCTATCCTGTGATACTGCTCACAGCTAATGAACAAATGTGAAGAAACAGATGATCTTTACATTTTGGTGGGGAAAAACAGGCTGGATTTAATAAACTTTTGTGCTGTAACATAAACCAGAATATGGCTGTTACTTGTGTGTTTGTGTGTGTAATATATCATTGGTGGTAATGTCACTGGATGACTCAAAAGAGATATTATCTTACTCTGCAAAATGTGAAGTAGCAAGGTTGTTCTGGTAGTTACAATGTAACTATGAAAAAAGGTAAGAAATCAAACTAGCATTATGCGTGCTATATCTGTCCTACCTCAAACTTAGACAAAGTAGTTCAAACTGGGTGACCAGTTATTACATCTCCTCCAGTTTATGTGCAGCTTGACACTGTAGCTCAAGCAGCTGATGGATTCCTATTTCACTAACTGCATATTATAATGTGTGCATGGAGAAAGAGAGAGAGTTCAGTGCTACAGCTCCAGATGTGTAGTCTCTTACATGGCATAATAAAATGTGGGTTATAAAAATTAACAAATGGACAACTTACGGTCATCTGATGAAAGCTGTAGATTGAAATAACATTAAACTAGCAGCAGAATAAATTTTCACTTTAAGCAGTAACACACTTCAAAGAATAAAAAGCTCCCAAAACATAATAGCACCCAAGGGAAGGGGGGGGGGCATGTTGTTCCATAGGTTGTGGAGTGGAGAGTGAAGGTAGAACTGCTGGAAATGACAACGGAAAACAGCAACAAAGAATGGGTGTGCTGACTCTGGGGTATTTGGTTTATATCACTGCCATTAGGGAGACTTCTGCACTTTGCAATTTTGCACCTGTCTGACTGGAGTACCTCTGACCCTGGAAGGACTGGTCATGTACCAAAGTGGCTGGCAGAATTCTGACTATGTGGGCCATAACATGCATCAGTTGCCATTGCACAGATTTCTAGTGTTTGGCTGACAGGGTGTATACTAGTGTCACTATGGTGGCGACCTTGGCATGTACCAGTGTCTTTAAGAATTTCTAATACGCAGGACCAGAACACACTTTAATACAAAAAAGGATCTTGGCGGGGATGGCCATCTTCAATGTGTCTCGAGATTTTGTTTTGGTTTTCAAATGGTTTTCTTTATTTTTAGGAATATTATTGGACAGTAAATACCCCATTATCATTTCAACTGGATCTGGGCGTGGTTGAGGTGGGACATATAAAGGCACTGGTAAGTGAATATCATTTCTCATTCTTTATCAATTAAACAGTGCATGTAGTTTCCAAAGATTTTTTTGTGAATGACATAAGGAAATTAAGCACTCATCTCTGTACTAATAGAATCATTTAACCAAGGTGAATTGGTTCCCCTTATATGTGTAGTAAAGGATTATAGGTTTAGAACGTATTTGAAAAAGCACTTGGTGAAATGGGATTTTTTTCTGTTAAAATGCACTTGACGTTTCCAGGAAATAGTTTAATTCTTTGGGGAACCGTTGTTGCATGTTTGGAATTTCTGAAGATATGCGGGCTGTGAACACTTTCAGTATTTCTATAAAGGGATTTGCAGGTGGGAGAGATTCGTCAACAAGTAAACATGCAAAAGTGCATGATAAGGGTGGTGTGCAAGGAATTTTGACACACAGTGAGTTTGTGCAGGGCCACAGAATACTGCGGCCCATACGTTATGCAAGTAACCTTATAATGCAATGGAAATAAGTACGATTATGATAATGAAGATGACCACTGACTGTTTTCAGACACAGTCTAGGTGGCATTATCACAGGTAATATATAGTTAACAGAGAACACTGAATAGTACCCACGTTTTAAGAATACTGCCCATTACCCAGAGTAGGAAATACAAGGCATGTGCATATAATGCACTGGATAAGAGAGAATACAGCTGGTTAGAGAAGGGGAGGGTGAAAACTAAGCAACAACAAATAGAAGAAGAGGGAAATGTAGAAGAATTCAGAGACAGATGCAGAATTGGCTTGTGAAATGAGCATAATGTAGAGGTGATCTTTGTAAAGAACAAATGCACTTCTTCCTGCTCTTTTTCTTGGGTGGCTGTCAGAGTCAGATTATGGTCAGATTGGGCCATGGGCAGGGCAATGGACTGCACTCACCCAACCCCACCCATCCATACCATTATCCCATTACTTGTCTGTCTCTCCCAGTTACCATAAAACACTGAACAAACCTGTCTTTATGCATGCTATTTCATTCTTTTACTTTAAGATTGTTCACAACCTGCGTTGGTGGTGCTGCGGTAGTGTTGTCGCCTCACAGTAAGACACTGTCTGGTTCAATTCTCAGCTAGAGCGTCTTCTGCGTGGAGACATGCATGAATGGGCATACCTTCATTGAAAGTTGTGCATCAGGGCTGGTAACTCGGCACGTAAAAATCAACTACCAATCATTAGCGGACCGGAGTTCCACTGTGGCGACCCTTAACCGGGAAAAAGCCAAACGACACAACAGCAACTTTAAGATTGTTCACAAAGATTTGGATTTCATTTAATTTTTTTTCAGCAGAAAAATTTAAAGTTCTTTGAATGTGAATTTCTCTTCCTTTGAAACTTTCATTTATCGAAAATGCATCTGACAAACTGTGAGAAGTTCATAGTCAAATGGCATATAGTAAAGCCTAATTAGTGGCTATCTGAAGGATGCACAAATTCAGAAGGGAAATGTATAATGCAAAAACACAAATTAACTGTGCTGTACTTGCCGAAACCTACCACAACCAAGATCAAAATAAGTTCACACTGCTTGTTAGAATGCAGGCAGACACTTGTAAAAATAGTAAAAACTTTCCCTGAGCACTTTCATCCCTAGTAACATCCAAGGACTTCATCAGAGCAAAGTCTTACACTCCACCGAATTTAACAACAGTCTGCCAACCAACCCATTGGGAGAGACATTGAATGATTCTATTTTTTTAGAAGAACATCTATTTGGAGGTCATAGAGATTAGCAAATCACCAGGGCTGGAAACAGACTGGGTGTACAATAGCAGTTATCAAGGGCATCACAAGAAGAAGGGGAGAAATGGAAGAAGACAAACAAGCAATTGGAACTGATTTCTTGAGATATCCCAGGTGACTTTAGTGATTTAAAATTTTTTAATTACAGTAGTGTTGAGTCTCCAACATCTTTTGCTAAAGTTTTTCAAAAAGGGTTTTATGTTTACCACCACACAAGGAAAGAAGCCAGTGATTATCTTTATATTTTACTAAAAGTATAGTCAGTCCAGTAGTAGATCCACAGTGTAGTCCCACAAAACAGGTAAAATAAGCACACACTGGATCCAATAAAATCTGGTTAACAACAAATACAGAGCATAAAATGCAGACTCCTCTAGCGCCTCGGCTCTTCAGCATTTACAGAGTATATCCCTACTTCACATATTCTATCTTTAAATAGCATGATTACAAACAATTAACCAATCATGGACTTAAATTAATTAAATAAAACATTTCCAATGACATTCTTGATTCATTCCATACTGAATTAAAGTGCTAAACTTCAGAATTAAAGTAGATTTTAACTTCCAAAGTTGTCTTTTAATATCAAAGTCATACATTTGTTGTACTTGCCCCCAAATTGTAGCTTGTAAGCCTTGTATATTTCCACTGTGGCATTCTTTACAATGTAATGCAACATGACTTACTTGTTTGCCATTCTTAACATCCCTAACATGTTCCTTCAAGCTTTGATTGAAACTTTTTTTACTTTCCCCATGTATACCTTACCACAGGGACACTTCAAACCATAAACTGTTCCAGTACTGTCACAGGAAAATCTCCCTTTGTATGTAAAATACATTTCATTAATTTTATCAAAGCTTTTTACCACATACTGGCAACAACTACACTTTCCACAAGGAATTAGAAAGGTAGAAGTATAAGAGATTTTTTGTTGCAGGGCAAGTTTTCAGCTGCCTGTAAGTCATAGGAGTTTGGGGGTAGGTGCAACAGGTACTTGAGACTTCTCAGGAAATTTCACAAAAGACTTTGGACAGCTTTCACAATATGACTGTTGAGAATATAACTTCAGTTAGTCTAAGTAAAAGCCAAGAGGGGGTAAATGTTTTAGTTCACAATTCAAGTGAAGCCATGCCTGCTCTGTGTGCCATGTGTGGAGAAAGCAGAAATCAACGGAATGGTAACCCTTTTGCTGCAATTGGAAAAAGCAGAGAGACAGCAGCTACTCTGGAGTTGCAGCAGCTGTATGACAAGGTGGAGAAACTGTTTTTTAAGGAAATGCCGGTTTTCTTTAACACTTTAAGTCTGCAAAGGTATGTGGAGCTTAACATTATCCCTAGAAGCTTGAGAGCTATGAAAAGTCCTTCCTCTCCCTTTAATTTACACGAGGAAGAAGAGAAAAGCTTCCATGCCAAATGGATAGCTGCTGCCCACAAATGTATTACTGAGTGGGTACAGATTCATATTGAGAGAGATGACCTTAAAAGAAGGAAATTAGTGACTGAGATGAAAGAGGCATGTCAGATCATTCAGCAGTCTAATAATTCAGTTTTAGAAAGTTTCCTGGTTGGAATGAATGAAAGACTGTCAGGTTATGAAAAAGAACGTATTGCTCGTAAGAAGGATAAACTGCAGAGGGATATATGTGATTATGAACGGAAGTCTGTATTCAGTGTTTCAACTAGCCAGTCAAAGAAACGTCAGAGGGTGAGATTTCAGCAAGAAGCAGGAAGGAAAGTAAACAATGGCGACATTACATCAGCAGGCAGTGAGTCTTCGTTTGTGAATGATAACAGCAATGAAGAGAACAAGTTCCCAGGGCTTCCTGAACCAGCTAACATGGGCTATATGGCCAAGAATTGTCGTGAACCAGGGAGGAATTATGGTAAAAAGAGGTCCAGAAACTATGAACATGGACAGGACAGTTATGGGGAATACAACCCCAACTACCGGACATATAAAAAAGGCAAGCGGTACTGAGTTAAATGTTGTAAATAATGATTATGTAGTAAATTTGTCTGGATGTACTTTATCAGATACTGATGTAGTACTGTTAAACAGAGGTTTAAAGTTCATTCCCATGGCTTTTCCTAGAGGGTATGAACTGAAAATTAAAGTGTTTAAATTTATTAGAAAATTGTACTTAAAATCTTTTTTTGCACAAGATACACATGTAATTCATGAAAACAATGTGGACAGTGAAGATAATCTAAGTGAAATGAGCTTTCATTCACGAATGTGACACAAAAGTGATTTTATTCCTGTGTGTAGGGTATACAGCAATTTCCTTCTTTCAACAGATAAAGAGCTTGAAAAGTGAATAAAAACAAGAAAGAAGGCAAATATAATTTAAGTAGAGAAGAATGGAAAGGTCTATTAAAGTTAAGTGAAAATAGGGAATTGGTGTTTAAACCATCAGATAAATGGGGTAAACTAGTGGTGCTTCATTATAATCAGTATCTGAATATGTGTTATGCTCATTTAAAGAATGTTAATGTTTATGCCTTGGTAGAGCTGGGATGTTATCAAGAAGCAGTAATTAAATACAACGAACTGCTAATGAAGGGGTTAAGACTAAAATATTTCTCACAAGAGGAGGTATATAAAACATTTGCAGTTCACGATAACACTATGGCATACTTGTTTTGTGTCCCTAAAATACACAAAAGTTTAATGCATCCACCAGGACATCCCATAATCTCTGCATGCAGTTATTTTACACATAACGTAGCTCTTTTTTTACATTCCTACTTGGAAGAAGAAGCGGAGAAGCTAAGGTCTTACATCAAATATTCCTTTGATTTTTTAAGTAAAATCAGAAATGTAAAGTGGAAGAAGGACATGTTTTCTTTGTTATGGATGTTACCAGTTTATATACAAATATTGAACATGTACATGGCTTAGAAGCAATATTGTTTTTTATAAGGACTTGCCTAAAACACATTTTATTATTGAACTAATACATTTTTGTTTAAATAATAACATATTTGAGTTAAATGGGGAACTTTATAGGCAGATTCGTGGAACAGCCATGGAGGCAGGTTTTGCCACCATATATGCAAAACTTTTCATGGGCATGTTTGAAAACAAATATTTATATAGTAATGATTTTTTTAGGAAATATGTCATAAGTTATAGATTTATAGATGATTTAATATTCATTTGTGAAGGGGGGTGGGAAGAAGTGAATACATTTGTGCAAAAAATTCAGATAAATCCCTATAATATCAAGTTTGATGGAATACAGACAGATGTTAAAGTAAACTTTCTTGATATAACTTTGCAAGGTATTAATTATGGTAGAATACAAACACGTTTACATAGAAAATTTGAAGGGAGTGGTCATATAGTACATGGGGAAAGCTGGCACCCCCCACACTATTAAATCTATCCCCTATGGGAAATTTCTTAGAATAAAAAGAATATGTAGTGATAAAAAAGAGTGTGAGAAGGAAATAGAAAAATAAAGCACACATGTTTGTAACTAGAGGTTACAAGGAAACAGTGGTGGAAGAAAATAAAAGGAGGGTAGTACAACAAAATAATACTAAAAGCAGGTATAGCATGCAAGGCAGACTGCATCAACAGGATTAACAAAAATTATATTATGTGACTAAAGATACAGTGTTTACAGAAGTTTTAATAAATTTGGTAAAATATCATTAGGGGATTTTAGAAAAAAATAAATTCCTTAATATAAGAGCAAAATAGTATCCCATGTTTTCTTATTTGAAAGGTAGAAGTATAAGAGATTTCTTGGTGCTTGGCATGTTTCAGATGCCTGTAAGTCATAAGTGTTTGGGGTAGGTGCACCAGGTACTTTTCCTAGTGGAAAGTGCAGTTGTTGCCAGTATGTAGAAAACAGTTTTGATAAAATTAATGAAAAGGATTTTACATGCAAAGGGTGATTTTACTGTGACAGTACTGGAATAGTTTATGGTTTGAAGTGTCCCTCTGGTAAGGTATACATTGGGAAAGTAAAAAAAGTTTCAAACAAAGGTTGAAGGAACATGTTAGGGATGTTAAGAAGGGCAAAGAAGAAAGTCCTGTTGCATTACATTTTAAAGAATGCCACAGTGGAAATATACAAGGCTTACAAGCTACAATTTTGGACAAGTACAACAAATTTATGACTTTGATATTAAAAGACAACTTTGGAAGTTAAAATCTACTTTAATTCTGAAGTTTAACACTTTAATTCCGTATGGAATGAATCAAGAATGTAATTGGAAATGTTTTATTTAATTAATTTAAGTCTATGATTGGTTAATTGTTTGTAATCATGCTATTTAAAGATAGAATATGTGAAGTAGGGATATATTATGTAAAGGCTGAAGAACTGAGGTGCTAGAGGAGTCTGCATTTTATTCTTTATATTTGCTGCTAACCAAATTTTATTGGATCAAGTGTGTGCTTATTCTACTTGTTTTGTGGGACTGCATTGTGGATCTACTACTGGACTGGACTGTAATTTTAATAAAATATAAAGGTAATCACTGGCTTCTTTCCTTGTGTGGTGGTGAGCTGTTCTGTTTCCAATTTGTGGTGAAGTAGGGTTTTATGTTTCTGAATGGATATTCTTAAGGCTGTTTTACAATTAAAAATTTTTACAAGGGTCTTAAATTTGAAACTGTTTTTTGAGAATGCACCTGGAAAGTTTTCCACTAATAAATTTTATAAGAGGAAAAATACCTTTCTCATTCTACCTACCAACTTGCGTCTGCTTTTGAATGAATATACAAAGGACAATTTGGAAAAATTAATACCAAGAAATTGGTTTATGTGAACAATTTTGATAAAGATTAGAGACTATTAATTAAAGAACTGAGTAACAATTGAAACCTTTGCATTATGAAGCCAGACAAAGCCAGACAAAGGGGGTTGAATTGCTTTGATGGACAGTATTGATTATTCGAGTTAAATGTAATATATTTTATCTGACACTATTACTTACACTAGAGTATTTAGAAATGTGTTGAATATTTATTTATTTAACATTTGTTTATTGGGGAAGTCCGACTTGGAACAAGACAATTTTCAGCGAAGACCCAGGGAGAAACACTCCAGACGCATGTCTTTGTAACGTGGGGGGAAACTGGACCACCCAGAGGAAACCCACTCAAATGCAGGGAGGATAAGCAGACCACAGAAAGCACCACAGCTGAGAATCAAACCAGAGAACTTCTTGCTGTGAGGTGACAACATTAACTGCTGCAGCACTGTGCCATCCAATAAGGCATATTCTAAGTTAGATTAGGTTCATAGGTTCATACTAGGCTATCTGCCCTAGGGCATTTATAAGCCTAGCCAGAATGTGTTTGGCTTTCGCCACCCATTTAAAATTTATTTTGCTATGCCCTTTTTCGAGGTTAGTATACTGTGCCTCTGTCTAACAGTGACACAGAAGTGATACCCGGGGTAAACCTACGATCTCCCATCCACTCATCAAGATTCCTCTTGAAGAGAGTCAATGAGGGACTCTGCCTAACCTGGACTGGGATTTTATTCCAGAGTGAAGGGAGCCTCTGGGTTAGGAATCTGTCCCTCCAGCATGTTCTATTTATTTCAGTGCTGTGGTTCAAGTCTCTCGAGCGTGTAGCTCGATGGGATTTGGATTTTCTGAGGTGCAGCATGTCCATTAATTCCGGGTTGGACATGGCTTTATACGTCAGGCACAGATCGCCTCTGAACAGATAGGATGCCACTGAGTAGAGCTGGAGTTTCTTTAACTGGGCAGCATATGGCATCTGTTTGAGTCCTTTGATCCTCTTGGTGAGGTACCTTTGGGGTTTTTCCAGTTGCTACAGGTGTCTGGTAAGGTACATCCCAAAAGGGGCATTGTACTCAATTATGGGCCTGATGAGGGATGAGTAAAGAGGCCCGATGACCTCCCCTGATCTAGATGTGAATCCCTTCATGATTAGGTGGGCTATATAAAATGTTTTTCTAACCACTTTGGCCACGTGGTTGTCAAATGAGAGATTGCTATCAACTTGGGTCCCCAGGTCCCTAATGACTTCTTCTGTACTTAATGGATTACCACCTATGTGGTAATTTGTGGGCACTTTGTTTTTGCCAAAGGGGATGACTATACACTTTTTGGCATTTAGCTTGAGGCCATGGCTCTGGCACCAGTTGTCTGTTTCAATGAGGCCCTTTTGGAGGATGCTTGTGTCGGCTGGAGAGTCGATTATGGTGTCCAGTTTGCAGTCATCTGCGAACTTGATCAGCCACAGTCCTTCCGTGTTGGCCTGTACCTCCGAGAAATATATACCGAACAAGACAGGTCCCAGGACTGAGCCTTGTGGGACACCACTTGTAACTGGTTTGGAGTCTGACATGGCTCCAGCAATTCTAACCATGTGGGTTCTGTCCTTGAGCCAGTTTGCAATCCATCTAGTGACATAGGGGTTTATATTTAAGCTGGTAGGCTTATCTATAATGCCCGAGTGGGGTATTGTATCGAAGGCTTTTGCGAGGTCCAGGTAGGCTGTGTGGACCACCTTCCCCTCGTCAATGGCCTTGGTGACTGTTTCAAAGAAATCAACCAGGTTTAAGAGGCAGGATCTGCCCTTAGCAAAGCCAAACTGGGTAGGATCCAGTGTCTGTAGGTCCCCAATATCTTTATTTATGAGGTCCATGATGATCCTTTCCATAGCTTTGCAGACCAAGCTAGTCAGGCTTATGGGGCGATAGTTTCCAGGATCCATTGAGGCACCACCTTTATAGAGAGGGACCACTGTTGCTATACGCCACTCTTTGGGCACATATCCTGTAGTAAGGCTGAGATTGAACAGTAGTTTTATGTTTGGGTTTAGCTCTTCTTGGAGTTCATGTAGGATGCAGCACGGGACACCGTCTGGTCCCATTGATGCTGTGTTTTTTGCTTTGGAGAGGGCAGCTCTTACCTGAGCATCTGAGATGTCAGGGGGGCAGCACTCTGCTGGGATAGATATTTGCCCTTTGGTGGGGAGAAGTTTGCGCTGAACCTGTCAGCTAGGATGTTGGCAATGTCTGTGGGTTCAGTGTATTTTTTGCCATTTTGGACTAATTCTGAGCATATCTGGGAATTACCACCCAGGTTCCTAACATAACTAAAGAAAGCCTTGTGATTATCCTTAGTGTCCTGTGCAATTTTTCTCTTGAAGCTGACCTTAGACAATTTTATGAATGCCCGTAGTTTTTTGCTAATACTGATCAGTGATGCCTTCCCTTTTTGGGATTTTGCTCTATCATTTAGTAGCTTCCTCCTTCTTTTGTATAGTTTGTTTATGGCTGGGGTCCACCAGACAGGACGTCTGCCTTTGGAGGATTGGGTCTTGGTTTTATTTGGGATCGCATGATCCATGCATTCCTGAAGGTGTTCATAGAATGCATTTATAAAGGATTCTGCGGTCTGGGCCGTATTTTTCACAGGCCCGGGGGCTTTGAAGGATTCCACCTTGGTTTTGAGGAGTGTGAAATTTGCTTTAGAGAAGTTTTTCACTGTGGTTTTCTGGGCAGGGGGTGGGGTCGGGATGTGAATATCCAGTGAGATTAGTTTATGGTCTGATCTTACCAGTGAGGGATACACTTCTGGTCTGGAGCATATAGTCCCCATGTTGGTGATGATCAGGTCCAGTATGTTTTCCCCTCTTGTGGGAGTGGTAACAAGTTGTTCCATAGCATTTGAGTTTATAAATTCTAGGAACCTTTGGGCTAGGGTGTTGGAGCTAGAGTAATGCTCCCAGTCTATGTTTGTGTAGTTGAAGTCGCCCAATATAATGGTGTTTGGAGAGACCTTCATATTTTCCAGTGTTCTCAGAAAGGTGGAGTGGGGTTCCTGGGTTTGGGAGGGTGGTCTGTAGCAGGCTATAAACTGGAAGGCAGTTTTACCCACTGTTAGTTGCACATGGATAGTCTCTGATGCTTCGTGCTTTGCCACCAACCTGGAGGTTTGGGTATCTTTGATGAATATCGATACTCCTCCTCTTTTTGTGGTTCGGTCCAAGTTTTGGGGTCGAAAAGCATGGTATGAGGTATAACCTGGTAGTGCTGGGGTGCTCTCAGGAGCCCTGAACCAGGTTTCTGTTACTGCACAGATATCGATGTTCTCCATGCTAAGGAGAGTTTTGAGTGTGTGCATCTTGAGGTTTAGACTTCTGGCATTGAGTAGCATTACTCTTAGTTTCTTATCCCTTGTGATACCTATGGAGGTGGGTTTGTCTTTTGAGCCTTGCCTAAAAAAGGCACTATGGGGGTAGCAAGAGCCTTTGCCAATATCCTAAAGCCCAGGGGTGACAGGTGCAAGCCATCCCTAGCGAAGCATCGTGGCTTGTCGAGCATATCATCCCAAGCTGACAGGCATTGGATCCCCTTTGAATGACACCAGTACTTAAGCCAATTGTTGAAATTGATCATCTTGTCTTCATATTGTGGCATCATTCTTGGTGAGGGTAAGATGCTACTCAAGGTCAGGGTCATACCGGCCTGGGCTACATGCACAGAGAGCTCCTTTATGTCTCTTTTCATGTAGTTCAGGGAGGTACGTCTCAGGTCATTCACACCAGCATGGACAATGACTGAGTCATATTTGTACTTGCCTTGGAGTGACCTGAGTGTTTGTGTTATGTGGCGGATCCTAGCGCCTGACAGGCTGCTCACCGTGACCCTCTCCTTGTTCAGCCTGGTGAGCGGGACGTCAGTGTGCCTGACGATAGAGTCACCTATTACAAGTGTATCAGGTGTGTTGTTTAGTTCGGCACACTGGCTTTGTGAGATATGTGTTGCACGTGTTTTGTTTTGGGGTAGCGGTTGTTTGGGTGTCTGCTTTGGAGGTCTCTGCTGCTTAGGCAGATCTTTATTTAGAACCTCCAAGTATGTTTTTGTGTGATTATGTGTTTGGTTTGCTGTTGTGGTAGGTCTATGTGAGACTGGAATTGTAGTGAGTGTGGTTTCCTTCTCCTCCTGACTGGTTATGCCAGTACTGAGTTGAGAGAGCTTAGCCTCCAGTTTGGCTATATGGTTGCATCTCTCACATGTGTTGGAATTTGTTGGGAGGAGGAGAGGGTTGTCTGTGTACATGAGGCAGTTGTAACATTGCCTCAAGATTCCCAGATTCACCAGCTGGACCGGAGAGGAGATTGACAACTGACCTTTGGACATGCTAGAATAATATTGGGAATTCCTTAATAATTGAAAACAAGGGCCAGTGGGGAGTGAGGGTGTAGTGCTTTTAATTTTTAGTGCTGACTTATATAATTGCTTTAGAGCGCAAGTGCCAGGTAACTTAAGTGCAATGTGTTACAGGTAACTTAAATGCAAAAACAACAAACAGCAACTTTCTTTCATGTGAAACAAGGAAATAAGTACAGAAAGCAATGCAGATATCACTAGTGATCCACAGAAGCACTGAGAAGCTGCGTATTAGGTGGAATTAGCGTTCCAGGGAAATAACAAGCAAACAAACAACAAGCATATAAACAAAGCTAGATTCAGCAGGCCTGGATCTAGTCTATGCTACAGCAAACAAGGTGTACCAATTTCAGTAAGATACAGTTCAAATATTCAGGCACTATAAACCTTTAACCAGAAATTCCCAGCTCAGAAGGGCAGAGTCCAGCCTCTTCTCCCACAAGAGTGCAGACCACGAACCTTCTTAATGTAAAATAACTGGCCTGAAGCCCAAGTGCCTAAACCAGAACTAATACACTTTAAGAATAACAGACACTGGGCTCTCAATCAGCAGTTCCCAACTTAGAAGGATGAAAGCTACCTGTCCTGCCACCACAGTGCATGCCACAAACCTTCCTAATGTAAAACAACTGGTCTGAAGCCCAAGTGCTTAATCCAAAAGACTTAGAATGATAGCTACACTTTAATCAAGTTACTACCAAGCAGTAATAAATACAATTGAATACTTTAGAGAATGCCTGGATTAGTGCTCAAGTTACACAAACAAAGCTAGATCCAGCAGGCCCAAATCCAGTCTATGCCACAGCAAACAAGGCGCACCAACTTCAGTAAGAAGCAGTTCAGATATGCATGCACTATAAGCCTTTAACCAGAAATTCCCAGCTCAGAAGGGCAGAGACCTGCCTCTCCTCCCACAAGAGTGCAGACCACGAACCCTCTTAATGTAAAATAACTGGCCTGAAAGCCCAAGTGCTTAAACCAGAATTAATACACTTTTAGAATAACAGACACTGACCCTCAATCAGCAGTTCCCAACCTAGAAGGATGTAAGCTACCTGTTCTGCCACTACAGTGCAGACCACAAACCCTCTCAGTGCAAAACAACTGGTCCGAAGCCCAAGTGTTTAAACCAAAAGGCTTAGAATGAGTTACACCAAGCAGTAATAAATACAGTTGAGTACTTTTAAGATGATGCAAAAGTAAAATAAAGTAGGTAGAAACACAAGTACAGTAAAAGCAGATGAAATTCTTTTTTTTCTGAACAAGTGCTGAGATCAAAGAAACAGATTTGAGTGCTGAAACTAGAAAACTGGCTAGTTATAAGAAAAAAAAACTAAGCTAGAAGGCTTCCCTCCAGCACAGAAGGGCTTGGGGGCTCAGAAGCCTACAAATAGTCTATACCACTTAACAGGAAAGGCAGGAAACAAGCTTACATTTTTTTTTCTGTTTCCCAGATGCTCTCTTTGTACACAGTAGGAGTGCCTGAAATCAGAATATGATCTCACTGCACTCAGTTGAGTGAGCAAATGAGATTGGCCCAGAAGGAGTATCCAAACACAAATTTACAAGAGGGGCGGGCAGTTTCAAGGCCACTAAGATTAACACCAAAACAAAAACAGGGAGGGTGAGTGGGACTAACTGAAGAGCAGAGTCAAAACATCCAGTTCAGTTAATATTCCTGCAACACACAGTTAAAATCAATTTAAATACTGTATTTTTTTGAAAAAAAAGTGCAGATAAAGGTACTTAAATTCTTTTATACGTCCAGTTGAATACAGCGAGTTCTTAGCTGGCCAAAGCTGAGGTTTTTAAGCAGAAAATATTTCACACTGTACCACTTAAATAGGCAAGGACAGGAAATCAAAGAATGTGGCTACCCCCACACCTGTAATTACTAGCAAATAACAAAATTCAGCAAACACTGACTAACTTCCAGTTCAGTTAATATTCCTGCAACACACAGTTAAAAGCAATTTGAATACTGTATTTTTTGAAAAAAAAGTGCAGATAAAGGTACTTAAATTCTCTTATACGTCCAGTTGAATACAGCAAGTTCTTAGCCGGCCAAAGCTGAGGTTTTTAAGCAGAAAATATTTCACACTGTACCACTTAAATAGGCAAGGACCTGAAATCAAAGAATGTGGCTACCCCCACACCTGTAATTACTAGCAAATAACAAAATTCAGCAAACACTGACTAACTTCCAGTTCAGTTAATATTCCTGCAACACATAGTTAAAATCAATTTAAATACTGTATTTTTTTGAAAAAAAAGTGCAGATAAAGGTACTTAAATTCTCTTATACATCCAGTTGAATACAACAAGTTCTTAGCCGGCCAAAGCTGAGGTTTTTAAGTAGGATTATTGGTTGAGGGATATGTTATTACAAAATGTCATTGATAATGAGATTTATGATGTTTGAATATCAGGCATCCAAGAATCCCCTCAACTTTTGGTATTCAAAGGTCTGTAAAAATTATGAGGATCCCCTCATCAGGTGGATAGTTGGTGCAAAAGAACCATTTGCAAAATTTGTTGAGAGAACTTGTAAGAACTTTCTTCAAAACATAAATTATATACTGAAAGATTCTTGATACTTATTAGAACATCTAAATAGAGTTCCTTTTGAGCCAAGAGTGCTGTTTGTTACAACTGATGAGGTTACCTTATTTTCTGTTATACCCTACAAAATTGTCCTGGAATGTTTTGTCAAACAGGCAGTACAACACCGTGCTTTGGGTAGCCAAGAAATATTTATCTGACAAACCCTTTTGGAACTAGTTTTATTTAACCATTTTGTTTTCTTTGAGGGCAGATTTGTTTCCATCAGACAGCTGAAGTAAGGATGTGGGCTGCTTGTCCTCTTGTGTATGTTAATACAGTTCTGACCCAATGGGAAACTAACTACATGTTTAGGACAGATTTTTTCCAAAAATGTACTAGCCTATTTTAGATTTCTGGGTGATATTTTATTGTTTTGGTGAGGTGACAGTGAGGCGTGAGGTGACAGTGAGGCTAATATATTATTTGGAAGGTACTACATCTTTTTTTGAACTTTACCTATCTGTTTCAGGCTGAAAATATAACTTATTTGGATATTCTGATTGGAAAAGATAGAAGGCTATAAAAATACACTTCTAACGTTTACTAGAAAAAAATGTTTTGCAACACGTATTTACACTTTTCCAGTTATCATCCTTCTCATCAGAAAACTGATATTGAAAAGGGCTACCTAGTGATCATTTCCAGAATTATTAATGAAGATGCTTGTTTTTGTGAAGAGGTTCTGGGTTAGGGGATAACCAAACTCTTTACTTTTGAAATGCAAAAAAAGAAGTTACCCTTGGCAAACAATCTAAATGTTGTCCATTACTGGGTTTTTCTGTAAAATTAGATAAAACTGAAGTGGATTTACATTTTGATTCTTATAAACCTTGATTGATTATACCTTTCAGTACAGGTAGTGATGAATATGTTCATTGCAGTCAGGTTGATTTGGGACGATATACTTACCCCAATTTAAAATTATAATTAGGTACATTTCCTGATATAGTGAACAGCAAATGATTGACAAATATTATAGAAGTACAAAACAGCAAGGTAGAAGTAAAAAAAAGTTGATGGTTAAGCACAGAGGATGTAAGATGTGTAGAAATATACATGAGTGACCCTATATTAGCATTTTGGGCTATAGGAAAACGATTCCTTGGCTGGAAAAATCTTAGTTATAACACCTGTACGGCTGTGCATTTAGTAATTTGCTGTGCTTGTCCCACATTTTATGTGGGCAAAAACAAAAGAAACTTAAAGGAAAGAATGAAGGAACATCTAAATGATATCAGGAAATGTAACACTGACAATGCCCTATTCAGGCATATATGGTTGGTTGTGTTAATGTCAATAAATTCTTATTTTTCTTATGGAATGACGATACTGACAATTTTTTTGTTATGGAAGGAGCTTGTTTGGCAAACAACGGTGGATGCCCTCATGAGTTCTGGACTAAACAATTGTATGTCTCTCATTCCATTGCTTAAATACAAGGCTAGCTTTATTTAAAATGTGTTTATATTAAACCAATTAAAGTTGTGTATTGTTCATTCTCTATAACATATATTTGTTTTACAATTATTTTATTAATCAACTTTTTTAAAAAAATTATCACAAGATGAGTTTAACTGTTTTATAAAGCTGCCTTATGGATTGAGTCTAATAAGCTAAGTTTTGGCTATGAATCATTTTTTTATATTTAGAGTTATGATTATTTCTGAATTCATTCCAGATATTTTTATTGATGGTTAGTTTGGTGTTTTTGCGCAACGATATTGATTGAGTTTACTCTGATGAAGTCCCTGGATGTTAATAGGGACAAAAGCACTACATTTTTACTATGAGCCTGGTAAAGTGAGTGACAAAAAATGAGGAATCAAACCCTGCACTACAGGACGCAGCTCATTAACAGCTCACATCATATTCTTCAGCACAGAGTATCACACAGTAGCATTCACATTAGTGTGTCTGCTAAAAACAAGTTAAAATACAAATGCAATCATAGTTAATATTTTAACATTAAACTCACAGACTTCATGATGCCCACCTTATTCACAGTCAAATAATGAACATACTCAACCATCAACAAAACAAAGAGACCAAGAATCATATCCAAAGAACATGGTTCATATGATGATGCTCCTGCCTGCAGGAATCTATTCCTTCCTTTCCTCACACCATAACTACTTTTTGTTGCATACATACAGATATGCATACACATACACACACATACAGTCCCATTTTATGACTGAGTACATTCAGATGTTTGCATTTGATGAAATGAATGAACAAATACATGAATAATGACTGAGAAGTGCATTCCAGCTCACTGCTGCGAGATACATACAGTGTAAATCACTGTACCCCATGCCTTCCCAACCAGTTAGCTACAAATTCAGAAACGAAGACCTATAAATCAGGAAGACATTTTGAATATTTCTCTTATATACATAGAAAGATGATAGCATAAAAAAGCTTCACTTTAGCAAGCATTTCCTGAAGAACGTATAAGTTTTAAACTCACATGTCTGTCATTATTTATTGATGACAATCCACAAGAATTTGCCAGAAAGCCAAAATTTCCACAAGGAACAGTCAAAAACAAAGCTCAGCTTCTTCACCCAATAATTCTGGACAAAACCAAAAATGGGAGGTGGACATGCACAAAAAGGGACAAATGTTAAATATTTTCTTTTATCTATTTGTTAACCAGGTAAACCCACTGGGCAAAGTGTTCCTTTCTGGGGGCTAGCAATGACTGTTATCTGACTGACCTGCTCAAAGTCACACAGTAGACAGATGAAGATGGATGGATTCAAACTATGTACCTTTAGTCTGTTAAGAACTCAGACTCATAAATAGCAGACGACTGTAATTCATGTAAGAAGTTACATGTGTTGCATGGACATACATTCTGAGGAAGAACAATTATAAAACTTGAATGCTTGGTTGACTGACTGTAATCCTTTGGGATTTAACAAAAAATGAAGAAATTAGTGAAAGGCAGGCATTTAGCACAGAGGCTTGCGGTTCAAAGCTCTTAATGAGCAGTCTTCTGTTGAAAAAAGTACAGGGTTCAACTCTGAGTGAGCTGTTAGCCATACAGTGCTCTTGTAATGTCCTACAAAAAAGGGCAGGACATACACATGTTTTTCTGAACAACAATTATGAAACTCTAATGACTGGCATTATTAATTATTCTAAGACTTGCCAAAGGTAGAATATGCAGGAATATATTGCTCTTTACAAATCTATGACTTTCTGTGAATCTAAGTGAAGTTTGCATACACAAATCCATCAGTGTTAGCAGTATAATGTAATGAGAATGAAACTCTGCATACAATGTGACTGCAGCCATGTGAACTGCATGTAACTATGAGTTATGTTTTACTCTTTTTGTCTTACCCGAGAAGAATACATTTTATTTGTATATATTTGCCAGTTTGAGTTTTTCTCCCCAGGCCTTCATTGAAACAGATGGATTTTCTTGGAAATCAAATGCAATAAATAAACTAATGTCAGGAAAGAAAGGAAACACCCACACAACCACACCTGCCTACCCTAATTCCCTTCCATGTTAACTGTCTGCAGATCATTACAGCTTCAGCAGTAAACCTCATGCACATTGTCTCAAATGTAAACCCAACAAGGGAGATTTCCTGAACCTACAAGAGATGACACTAGAGTAGCTGAGTGAAATAGTTATTTTCATTTAAACGTTTCCAGGCCATCCTGCTAGTAGTGGCACTTTGGCAGCTGCTTAGGTCACCCTGTTCTGGATCGAGCTCTGGTGGTTGTCATGGAGAAGACTATAAGAAGGAATCAGATGGAGGAAATGAGAAAGTCTTCCCTGGGAGAGGATTTAGTGATTGTCACAATGCTGGGGTTATTTTAGAAGGTGAAGGCTTTGATTTGCTATAGTATGTTTTTAAGGCTTCAGTGTTGCCCCTGGGTAAGAGTGTGAAAATAATTTGTGTTAACCAGAGGGTTGATTCAAATATGTTGTGTATTATGCCCATTTTTTTTAGTTTTGTGTATAATGACGAATATACAATAACTGGCGATTAGTATTCAAAAGCCTCCATGCTGACTGCACACCCAGTCAGCATGACCATTGTACATCGAGTGTATCTGAATAGCATGAAGTCCAGCTGCTACAGTCTTCTTGAGCGGCCAATTTTCTATTAGAATATGAATGTTTCATTTGGCAATAAAAAGTTCTGTGTGGGACAGGACAAAAAATATGATTGATTGTACTGTCAATAACAGTACTTCTGTACTGTCCAGACTTTTGCAGAATGTCTCAGGTTCGTCTCATATTTTTATACTGTCCCACATAAATGTTTTGATTTCCTGGTACTGTCAGATATTAAAGTTTCATATTTCTACTAGTTGGAGAAGTTCAACTTGAAGCTATTATGTTTTAAAATGAATAGTCAGAGCCCATTCTGCCTCTGGTCTATCTATGAGTTTGTTTTACTGCTTTATTAAAAAGCAGCTCACACATAAGTGGGTAATATTTCATAAGAAAAACACAAAAGGAGAGAGAGAGAGAAAGCTAATACTCTCCATTTTCACCTGCTTTTCTTAAACTGCTCTAATGCTCTGTGCAAATGTACAGACATAGATAAGGGCAAGCAGTAATACATCAGCATGCAGAGCAGAAACAGAAAAAACCCTAAAGTGTTGTCATGAAATGAGATTATTTATGAAAGGGAAGCAATGGTTTTCTTGTATAATGTAATTGTATAACAACAATAATCCACTCCTGGGTGGGTGTACTCCAGGAGTTACCACCTGTTGGTGTGGTTTGATCATGAGGGAGCCCACACCTAATTATGGATTGTTGCTTAAATTAATAATTAGTGCTGGGGTTAAAGTTGGGGTGAGGGTGGGTTAACTTCAAGGGCGGTAGCAGTATTATGAGAAGAAATGAAGTGCTGAGTCTCCACAGGTTCATAAGAGGTTGCTAGCCTATCAGCCCAAGAACCATTTTAAGCCTAGCCAAGCTTACCCCAAATTTACCAAAATATTTTTGACATATGTCAATATTATGATTAGAGTATGGGCTTCATAGGATCTTAGGGTCATAGGAGGTTAATAGGCTAATGACCCTAGGGTCCTTTCAATCCTAGCCGAGTTTTGCCCTTATTTCCATGATCAGCACATATTGCCCCTGTCCAAGAGGGGCACAGGTGGATCCCCTGGGGTGAATTTACAGTTACCCATCTAATCGCCCAGACTGCATTTGAAAGATGCCAATGAGGTGATCCTTTTGACTTGAAGTGGGAGTCTGTTCCAAAGGTGTAATAATCTCTGGGAGACAAATCTGTCCCCCCAGCAAGTTCTGTTCTGTTCTATTCTATTCTATTCTATGGGACATTTCCCATACCAGGTTAAGGCCTTTAGAGCGAGTAACCCATGTACCATTTGACTTACAGACATGGAGCATTTCCAATAAAACAGGGTCAAAGTGTGCCTTATATGCAAGTCAGAAATTGCCTCAGAGTAGTCTGCATGAAACAGAATAAAGTGACAGTGATTTCAGATAATTCTCATAGGACAGATGCTGAGGATCTTGAATTTTCCTCGTGAGGAAACTCTGTGGTCTCTCCAGTTGCTGCAGATACCTGGAAAGGTACATACCAAAAGGCACATTGCACCCAATTATTGGCCTGATGAGGAAAGAGTACAGGGAGGTTATAACTTTTTTTTCTGGAGGTAATGACCTTACTTATCAGATGAGCAATATAGAATGTCCTTCTTACCACTGTGGAGACATGGTGGTCAAAGGCAAGGTTGCTGTCAAACTGTGTGCCCAGGTCTCTCACCACTAAATACGTACTTAGGGTGCTGTTATTGATGTGGTAGTTAACAGGAACATCACTCTTACAAAAAGAGATAATAACACATTTTTTGCATTGAGTTTAAAGGCATGACTTTGGCACCAATCATTTGTTTGTGTAAGACCCTGTTGTAGGATGTTGACATCATTTGGAGATTCTATGACTGGTCCCAGTTTGCAGTCATCAGCCAACTTTGCCAGCCACAGACCTTTAGTTTTAGCTTGCACTTCTGAGAAATAAATTCCAAACAATAGAGGTGCCAGGACTGATCCCTGTAGAACAGCACTGGTTACATGTCTGGTGTGGGAGGAGGATTCCACTATTTTGACTATATGGGTTATATCAATGAGGCAGTAAGCAATCCATCTAATGATATAAGGCTTGATACCTAGCTGGGTGAGTTTACCAATGATGCCTGAGTGGGGTATAGTGTCAAAAGCCTTGGCTAAGTCTAGGTAGGCTGTATGCACAGATTTCCCCTAGTCAAGAGCCTTGGTGACTGTCTCAAAGTCTACCAGGTTTAACAGGCATGATCTCCCTTTGACAAATCCAAACTGAATAGGGCCAAGTGTTTGGAGATTACCTGATGAAGCCAGTGCTTAGACTAGGATTGAAAAGAATACCCAATGTTATTCCTAATTCTTGTTTGAGCCCATGTAGGGTGCAGCCTGGGATGTTATCAGGTCCCATAGATGCTGTGTTTTTGAGGGCATTTTCCACCTGGTCTTTAAAGATACAAGTTAGATGACAGGTGGTAGCAATGTCATGGGGTACATGTGGTGGGGATAGGAGTATGAAGTTTTCACACAACCTATCAGCTAACAGGTTAGCAATGTCCACAGGCTCAGTATATGTGGTACCATTCACTGCCAGTTCAGCACATATCTGGGCCTTACCCAGGCTGACAGATAAGGTATTCCCTTAGAATGACACCAGAAACTAAGCTAAATGTAACTAAAGAATGCCTTATGGTTGTCCTTAGTTGAGGAAGCTAATTTGGATTCTAGTTAGCTTTGGAGGACTGCACAAGAATACTTATTTGCTTGTTTAAGCTGAGGAGGGAGTGTTTCCAGTTCAGGACTCACTTTCTCTTACTCTTAGACAGCAATTTCTTCCTGTTATTGTAAAGTCTGTTAATGGCAGTTATCCACCAGGTAGGTTTGCTCTTCCTTGAGGAGATTGGTTTGGTCCTATCAGGTGAGGCTGAGTCAATGCAGTTATACAGGTGTTTGTATAAAGTATTTGTGTAGAACTCGGCATAGTTGCCAGTTCCATATGGGGGAGGAGGTGCAGTGAAGCTATTTATACCATCCTGTAAGAGGTTATAATCTGCTTTGTAGAAGTTTTTTAGTTTAGTTGCTGCTGGGGAGGGGGGGGCAGATGAGATAGTTACTTAGAATGAGACTGATTTGTGGTCAGATCTCACAGGGAAGACCTCACAGTGGGGGTGCTACTGTGGTCCCCCATATTGGTAAGCACCAGATCTAGGATGGCACCCCTTGGGGGATTTCAACCAGCTAGTCAGAGCACTGGAGTTATTGATGTCAAAGAACCTTTGGGCAAGTGACTTTGTGCATGAGTAATTTACCCAATCAATGGATGGGTAGTTAGTCACCCAAAACCATGGTGTTATGATGTATCTTGAGTAGATTCAAATAGGCAGAGTGGGTGCCCTGATAGGGGGTCCTGTAGCTGGCAATGACTTGAAAGGTGTCCTACCAGCAGTTAATTGCACCTGAAATATCTCCAGTGAATCATGCTGTCTAACCAATCTGGAGATATATTTATCTTTAATGAATATTTGATACACCATCTCCTTTAATTTTCACGCCTTCAGTTTGTGGTCTGAACCTATGGAAGGAGGTGTAGCCCAATATGGCTCTGGTGCTCTCCACAGCTTTGAACCAGGTGTCCATGACTGCATAAATGTCTGTGTCTTCCAAGGTGAGGACTGCTTCCAGTCAGTGTAGTTTCATGTTAAAACTCTTAGCATTTAGCAGCATAACCTTGAGGTTGTTTCTAAATGGAGTTTTTACATCAGGAATTTTGTCCTTGAGATACTGCCTAAAAAAAGGCACTATGGGGGTGGCAAGAGCTTTGGCCAGTAGCATAAATCCCAGGGGAGACAGATGAAGACCATCTTTGGCAAAGCACTGAGGTCTGTCGATCATGTCATCACAGGCTGACAGATACTGTATTCCCTTAGAATGACACCAGAAACTAAGCCAATTATTGAAATTAATCATTTTTTGTTTGTATTGAGGCATCATCCTGAGCGAAGGTAAAATGCTGCTAAAGGCTAGGGACGTACCAGCCTGAGATGGGTCCATATTACTAGAATGAAAACTCACTTCAGCGAAACCCGTTTGAGTGACATAGTTTGAGCAAATGTCTCAAATATCGCAAAAGTGAACGGAGATCGCCACAGGGAATTTTTCCCTTTACTTCAATGGAGTGCAATGTCGGAGTTGGTATATTTAAGTAGCGGAGGTGTGGGGGGGGGTGCAGGGGGGCTTACCCCCCCTGCATAAAACAGTTAGTGATAGTTTTCGTCCGTTAGGTTTTTTTATTTTTGGTCTTTGATATTTGAGACTTTCACTCAAAATGTGTAGCTCAAACAGGTTTCACTGAAGTGAGTTTTCGTTCCACTAATATAGACCCCCTGAGACACATAGTCCAAGAGCTCAGTCATGTCTCTCTTCATATAGACCAGAGAGGTACATCTCAAGTCTTTCACACCAACATGGACTATGATGGAATCATAAGAGTACCTGTTGTTGAGAAACTTGTGTGCATGTGTGATATGGCGGATCCTGGCACCTGACAGACAGTTGACTGTGGCCTTCTCCTTATCTAGCCTAGTGAGAGGGACATCTGTGTGTTTCATGATGGAATCACCTATGACTAATATGTTTGTTTTTTTTGTTTAGCCTTAAGGGCTTGACAGGTGAGACACTGATGTGTGTGAGCGATTTTGTGTATTATGTTCTGCAGAGGAGGTATTATGTGTAGCATGCTTGTGTTTGGGTGGTCTCTGGTGTTTAGGTATGTTTCTAGTGAGGACCTCCGCATATGTATGCATGATGTGGGTTTTGGTGGAGTAGGAGGTGAGGTGTGCATGCTTACAACCTGCTCATTGTCATATGTACTGACTGGTGTGTGAGAGAACATGGATTCAAGGTTCTTAATATAATTGCATCTCTCACATGTTGTGTTTGTGTGGACTAGGAGTAGAGGGTTATTGGTGAGCATGAGGCAGTTACTACACTGTCTCAGGATGCCCACGTTGACCAAGCTGGCTGGAGAAACTATGGAAAATTGCACGTCCATAGTGTTAGGTAAATTTATATGGTCAGGAAGAGAAGTTGCACTTAGGAATAGCTAGTAGGTGAGAGGTGTGTTGGTACCTCTGAGGCTAGGCTTAGTGTTCTACCTGACAGTAGAGCAGAGTCACAAAAAACCCCTGGAGGACCACAAGCAAAGTGCTAAGGGAAAATTTCACAAGCACCCATTGAGTTTTCACAGGCTTCCCCTATCCATTAGGGATAAGCCAGGATTAAAGTTATGATTTCTCACCCATTGGTCCAATGCTCGAATATAGTTAGGGATGACTTTTGCTTCACACGGATAGGAAGTCTGTTCCAGAAAAGGGGCAATTTGATACTATTTGGCAGATGTGCAACAAATCTATCAGTGTGGGATCAGAAGAAGCCTTGTAGGCTAGGCATAGATCATTGTGTAGCAATGTGTAGAAGACTGTAACCATTATGGTTCCATTATGATTTCTGTGTTAACAGTATGCAAAGTAGATTAGTGCAGTGGTGAAACGGTTTGAGTTATCACCTCACACCAAGAGGTTCTCTGGTTCAATTCTTGGCTGGGATATCTTCTGTGTGGAGTCTGCATGTTCTCCCTGTGTTTTAGTGGGTTTAATCCCAAATTACAAGGACATGCATCTGGAGTGTTTCTTCCTGGGCCTCCTCTGAAAATTGGCTTGTTCCAAGTTGGACTTTCCTGGTAAAGAAATGTTAAATAAATAATATTTAGTAAGAGTTTAGACTGAAAGATCAGTCATAGGTTCATAGGTTCATAGGTTGGTACTAGGCTATCGGCCCTATGGCCTATACAAGCCTAGCCATATCAATTCCCTGGCTATTTCTTCCCAGAATATTTACTTCCCTGGTCCCCTGTCTTGCAGGGTGACTGACATGATCCCTGGCGTGAATTTCCTATTTCCCATCCAATCGTCAATGTTCCTTTTGAAGAGGGCCAATGAGGTGCTCAGCTTGACATGTATGGGCAAGTCTTTTCCAGAGTATGAGGAGTCTCTGGGTCAGGAACCTATCCCTCCAGCATGTTTTGTTCATTGTGATGACCAGGTTTAGATCCCTGGAGTGTGTAGCTCTGAGGGATTGGGATTTCTTTAAGTGTAGCATGTCCAACAGCGCTGGGTTTGACATGGCCTTGTATGTTAAGCAAAGATCACCTCTGAGTAGGTGATATGCGACAGAGTATAGCTGGAGTTTTTTTAGATGGTCAGCATAGGGCATCTGCCATAGGCCTGTGATTCTTTTAGTGAGGTATTTTTGTGGCCTTTCCAGTTGTTGCAGATTTCTTGTGAGGTACATACCAAATGGGGCGTTGTACTCTATAATGGGTCTAATGAGGGATGAGTACAGTGGGACAAGGACCTCCTTTTTTCTGGATGAAAAGCCCTTTGTGATGAGGTGTGCCACACAGAGGGATTTCCTGACTGTTGTGGCTATGTGGTTATCGAAAGTGAGACCACTGTCCACCTGTGTCCCTAAGTCCCTTATCACACTTTCGGTGTTTAGTGTACTGCCACTTATGTGGTAATTCATGGGTACATGTTTTCTTCCCAAAGAGGATAACTATACATTTCTTGGTATTGAGCTTGACCCCATGGCTCTGGCACCAAGCATCTGTTTCTGTAAGGCCCTTTTGTAGAATATCCACATAATTTGGGGATTCAGTACTGGCTCCCAGTTTGCAGTCATCTGCAAACTTTGTTAGCCAGAGTCCCTTAGTGCTGGCCTGTACTTCAGAGAAGTAGATGCCAAACAAGAGCGGTCCCAGGACTGAACTCTGAGGTACTCCACTTGTCACTTGTCTGGAGCTGGATTTTGAGTCAGCTACTTTTACAGTGTGGGATCTGTCAGTAATTCATTTGGCAACCCATCAAGTGATGTAGGGATTAATTCCCAGCTTAGTAAGTTTATCTATGATTCCAGAGTGGGGGATGGTGTCAAAGGCCTTGGTGAGGTCCAGATAGGCTGTGTGGACCACCTCACCCTTGTCAACGGCTCTGGAGACTGATTCAAAGAAGTCAATCAGGTTGAGGATACAAGATCGGCCCTTTATGAAACCAAACTGGGTGGGGTCCAATGTTTGAAGGTTGCCAATGTCTTTGTTTATAAGTTCCATGATAATGTGTTCCATGGCTTTGCAGATCAGGCTTGTCAGACTGATGGGACGATAGTTCCCGGGATCCAAGGTGGATCCCCCCTTATGGGGTGGGATAACTGTAGCTGTGCCCCACTTATTGGCCACAAAGCCTGAGGTGAGGCTATGATTAAACATGACACTTAGGTGAGGTGCCACCTTGTTTTGTAGTTCATGTAGTACACAGCCCAAGATATCGTCTGGTCCATGGATGCTGTATTCTTAGCTTTGGAAAGTGCGTTTTTTACCTGTGTGGCCGTGAGTACCAGAATTTGGCAATCTTTTGGTATTGAGATGGGCCCTTTAGGGGGTGAGAGGAGGGTGAAGTTAGCACTGAATCGATCTGCCAGGATATTGGCAATATCCTTGGGATCAGTATATTTAATGCCATAATGTTGTAGCTCAGAGCAGATCTGAGCATTGCCATTTAGATTCTTGACATAACTATAGAATGCCTTGTGGTTGTCCTTGGAATCTTTGGAGGATTTTATGAGGGATCTCAGCTTCTTACTGAGGCTGGTAAGGGAGTTTTTTGCATCCTGGGATTTTCCTCTTTTCTGCAACAGTTTCTTCCTTCTGTCATGGGTCATGGGCTGTGGATAAACTGTGGTGGGAGGTGGTAACAGCCATTAAGATATTTGCATAGTGTATCTGTTATGTTGTGTTTGAGTGGTAGTTTTATTAGTGGATCTACTATGTTGCATTTGAGTGGTGGTTGTATTAACTGATCTGTTAGGTTGGATTTGAGAGGTGTCTATTAGCAGATCTGTTGGGCTGTGTTTGAGTGGTGGCTGTATTGGCAGATCTGTTATGTTGTGTTTGAGTGGTGGTTGTATTAGTGGATTTATTATGTTGTGTTTGAATGGTGGTTGTATTAGTAGATCTGTTATGTTGTGTTTTGAGTGATAGTTGTATTAGTGGATCTGTTATGCTGTGTTTGAGTGATGGTTGTATTAGCCAATCTGTTAGATTGTGTTTGAGTGGTGACTGCATTAGCGGATCTGTTATGTTGTATTTGAGTGGTGGTTGTATTAGCAAATCTGTTAGGTTGTGTTTGAGTGCTGTTTGTATTAGCAGATCTGTTAGGTTGTGTTTGAGTGGTGGTTGTATTAGCAGATCTGTTAGATTGCGTTTGAGTGGTGGTTGTACTAGCGGACCTGTTAGGTTATGTTTGAGTGGTGGTTGTATTAGCGGATCTGTTAGGTTGTGTTTGAGTGGTGGTTGTATTAGCGGATCTGTTATGTTGTGTTTAAGTAGCAATTGTATTAGTGGACCTGTTGTGTTTAAGTAGTGGTTGTATTAGTTAGGTACTTATAAGAACTATAGCAGAAGATAGTGTCGAGTCTGGCTGTGACGTGGATGAATGCTATATAAAATAATGATACTAATGAATATTTAGATGTGAGTTTTTCAGATAAAGATTACAGGCAGAGATGTAAGGATGAACAAATGGAAGAGTGAGGCAATTGTGGTTTTCATTAAATCCTTGGTGCGTTTTTAAGGAGAATTCTTAATATCGTGACAAGTGGGCATGGAGGAGAGCAAATAAATTGAATGATTCAGAGATGGTACTGGAATTGGAGGAGTTAGGGGAAGCAAAGCAGGCAATAACTTACACTTCAGTGGGGGACAATCAAGTAGTACATATACAGAGAAACATAATGCCCCTGTAAACACTGACAGGTAAGTTGAACATAAAAGTGAAACAGAGATAAAACAGCATAAAGGTGCAAATAAACATATGGAACTGGAATACAAATCAAGTCTTAGTAACATGGCCAGGGAGCTACCATTTGCAGAACCAGTGTTCCAATTATCTGATAGTGTCTTAAATGCCAAAAGTCTGACAGAAAGGAGTAATTCAAAGATTTGAGCTGACAGTTGTGTCCCACATAGATGTAGTGGCACAGGCTGTCAATGCCATATCCACTAATGATCCATTTCAAGTGTGTTAAGTAATGCACCCTTATGCTGTTATACAATCAAGTGTCATTTCTGGGGTTGTGAAATGTGTCAGAATGGCTTCTGGTAACAATAAAGTCACAAATACTGGCTTCTGGTAACAATAAAGTCACAGATGCCAAAAGAAGCAAGCTCTAAATGTGGAAACAATAATTCAGGAGTAGATCAGGAGGGAAGATATTGTCACAAGATGCATGTTTAGAAAATTTTATAATATTGTCATATGTTATATAAATAAAATAATTGTGTGTGCATTCCAGCAACTGTCTCTCTAGAAAACAATTTCTCTTTGAAAATTATTTTACCATACCTATTAATACTTTACAATGGCTGTCCTTTTGTTATGCCCTGTGCACATTATTTAGGCCTTTTTAGTATGCAGATATGCACTTGGGGAACAAACTACATCAGACTGCTAATATGCATTAGTATATTTAAAAAAAAACATTTTTACTGAAGTATAAGCTTTAAGAGGTGGATTTATTTCTTCAGTGTGATTTTATTTTGGAATTTACTGATCTGAGAATTACTATGATAAACACAATGATGTGTCTATATGCATTTAACATAAGGGCTGTTTGTTTTGTTTCATGTCCTTGCAAGACACAATCTACGCTTTCATTTGATGACTAAAAAAGTGAGGAGTTTGGTATATTTTTTAAGGGAGGTCTTCATACCTAGGGGAAATAATTTATGATACACAGCTGCAGCAGTGACATGTTACTCCTGCTAGATGCTGGGTAATGATCTGATTTATGCATGTCCTTCCTCCTACGAGTCAGCCAGGTTCCATGTGTCTCTCTCTGCTTCACCTCCTGCTCTACTTAATTGATTAATATCCTGTTTAACAAGCTGGCATCATTCAAACACCACATGCCTCCAATGTAGCACCTGGGTTAACAAAGCATACCATCCAGAGCATTGGCCCTCAACTTCTCTGTAATAACTGCTCTTCACTGATGCTGGCAGAATGATGTTCTATTCTGCATGCTTAGGAGTGAAGGCACTGCAGCAGTGCAAATATACCTTACAAGTTAAATGGCAATTTTAAGTGCTGCTTTACGCAGAGAGATACTCTGTATTGTAGCCCTAAATGTTAAAGTTGTACCTTGTCCAGAATATGACAAACCTTTGTACACTTATAACATTACACATTAATAATGAGCCTAACTGAAAGTTAATGTTCCATTAGAATACATGGTAAGCATGCCACAAAGAAAAACACAGCACTTACTTTAGGAAGATTGACCCAAAGTAACCTTTCATTATAACTTTCTGAAACAGCACTAAATGCTAAATACATTTAGATGAGTTTTCTAGGTTCATTCTAAGAAAAGGATTTTAAAATGGGAGTGGATGTAGAGTGAGAAGTGAATCTTAAATGTATATGAGTCATTTATTATAAGCTATGAGAATTTAAATAGAATCTACCATAAAGTCAATCTTAAGGTATTGTTATCCTGTAGATGAACACTGGGAGAGTGCATATGATGATAAGACCCTTTTATGAATGCTTCACAAAGCATACAGTGCTAGACAGGTGCTCACCTGATACAATATGTCATGATTTCTGCTGGTGCTTTCATCACAGATACAAGTATAAACAGGTGTATATTCAAAAATGTCAGTTTTGTAGTCAAACTCCTTATTACTTCACACATTAAACAATCATCGAATATATTTGCTAATTCCCCTTACACTCTTTGAAACATAAATAGTATACTGCAACCAGTAAATGCAGCTCATAACACTAAGAAGGTTACCTGCTACTATATATTATATAAACTTTTGTTATTTTTGGTATCTTCTTGCTTATATAAGTTATACTGTCTCTGGGAAATCATAAAAAATTAACTCAACTGAGTGTGGAATTTGGATATACCTTTGTATAAGGAAAAACAAGCATTTCTCCCATCATGAGTAAAGCTTCCCTTGATTACTTGCATTAAAAGGTTAGTGTGACAGTCTGCTGTTTAATTTATAGAGCACATCTGGATGTTTCTCTTCTGCAGTTGATAACTGTTTTATATCCCAATAAATAAATTAAAAACTGCCACAGAATGTATAGGATTCACAAGTCCTTTCCCTGCCCATGACTTAAAAACTGCAAGTTGGCTGAACTGAAAAACAAAATTAAACTAGCTGAGTCAGTAGCACTAATGCTAAAGTGATTTCAGAACTGCAGCAAAGAAGCGCAAAGTTTGAAGTAGAACATTTAACTAGTATTACTTGGACTAATGTTATCTGAAGAAATGACAGCTAAGAACTTCACTGAAGAAAAATCCAGTCTATATACAGACAAAACTTGTTGATTATATGGTGTGCTTTTAGTAACATTATTGTCTTTCATCTATCACCCGATTCTATGGTGTGCTTTTTGTAACATTATAGTCTTTCATCTATCAGCCGATTCTATGGTGTGCTTTTTGTAACATTATAGTCTTTCATCTATCAGCCGATTCTATGGTGTGCTTTTTGTAACATTATAGTCTTTCATCTATCAGCCGATTTGCAGAGTGGAGCTGCTGGGAAGGGATACCCATTAAAATGTAAGATCATGACAGCTGCAACCCCCATATCGGACATAACTCAGGGAATGTGTCATCTCCAAGGATCACTGTTTATAATCGCCATCATCATCATCATGATTAGACCCCTTTTCCCATTAAATACATGGGGTCGGGGTATCATATTAACTGGCACCATCTCTGTCTATTCAGTGCCATAGTCCTGCCTACTTCGACACTCAAGCATGACTGTTGCAGATCTTCTTTCACACAATCCATCCAACTCTTTGCTGGACATCCTTGTTTCTTCTTACCTTCTTCCTGTCTTCCCCAAATCTTCTTCACCAGATTGTCTTTTTCTTTTCTATGTGTCCAAACCACTTTAATCTGTTGTCTTTTATCTTTTTTGCAACTAGAGCTACTTTGGCTTCTGCTCTTATGTCCTCATTTTTTCATCTGTCTCACAGTGTGCATCCTATCACCTTTCTCAGGCACTTTGTTTCCATCACTGTCGCTTCTTCATCTGCCTTTATTGCTCAGGTTTCTGTACCATACAGTAGTACTGGCTACACCACTGTCTTGTACATCTTACTTTTCAGTTTCTTGAGCATTCTTCTGCCATAGACTACACCTGAGACTCTATCCCAGTTGGCTGCAGCCCCACTGATTCTAGCTTTGACCTCTTCATTCAGACTTTCCTTCTCCTCAGCCAGCCCTCCCAGATACTTGAAGCTATTTATCTGTTCCACTATCTTCCCTTCTATCTCAATTCTCAGCTTCTTCTGATTTTCCCAATTTGCTGACATTACCACTGACTTATCTGTGCTTAGTTTCATCTCATGTGCCTTCAGTTTTGCATTGCATTCCCCTATCCTTTGCTGATGTTCTTGCTCAGAGTCTGCCTGTAATGCTACATCATCTGCATACAGCAACTTTGTTGATCTGTCCCCACTGACCTGTTTGCTAATGTAATGCATCACCAGTATGAACATCAGTGGGGTCAGAGCTGAACTGTGGTGCACATCCTCTCCTACTGGGAAACCCTCTGTAAGGCAGGCCAAACACTTTTCACACTCGAGTCATTGGGTCCTTGTACATAGCCTGCACTAATTCTGCCATTGTTTCTGGAACTTAGAACCAGCACAGTACTGCCCAGATCAGTTTTCCTGGGACCTTGTCATATGCTTTCTCCAAGTCTAGGAATGCCCAGGTGGACTCTTTCCTCATCTCTAGCTTCTTCTCAACTATATGTCATATCGGGTCAGTTGTGCTGCACCCTTATATGAATCTGAACTGCTCATCTCCTATCTTACTTTCTACTGCTCTCCATATCTATCAATCACCCTCAACAAAACTTTCATGCAATGTGAGAGAAGTTTGATACCTCTATACTGAGCACAGTTGTGAATGTCCCCTTTATTCTTGTACACTGGCATGAGTATGCTTATTCTCCAGTCATATGGGATACAGCTTTCTCTCCACACTGCTATGAGTACCCTCAGAAGCCATATTTCCCAATTTCACCCAGCATCTTGTTCATATCTGCTGTGACCTCATCTGAACCTGCTGCTTTCCCTGACCATTTTCCTGCTGATCACTATTTATAATGCACTGCAAAAACTCAGCTCTCAGGTAAAAAAAAATAGAAAATTATGTAAATATTCCTTAAAATAAGCAAAATTATCTGCCAACAGAACTAGAACATTTCAGTTGCCAAGAATATTTTAAAACAAGTAAATATTTCTAGCCGCCAAACCCCATGGGCATCTTTAAACTTGTGCATTCAGACTTAAAACAAGTAAATAAACTAGCACATTCAGACTTAAAACAAGTAAATAAACTAACGCATTCAGACTTAAAACAAGTAAATAAACTAGTACATTCAGATTTAAAACAAGTAAATTTGTTTAATACAGAGAAAACAAATTAAGATTTATTTTCTGAATATGTAGGAAAGTTTGCTTTAATTTAGAAATAATACTGGAAGGTTTCAAAAGTGCTAGCCATTGTCTTGAGAAACATTTTTTAGGAATTATATCTTAAACCATTGCAACCAGACTAAAACCAAATATTTTTTTTTAGATGCAAAGCAAAAGATAAGCCCTTTTGTCTAAAATTGTAAGAACTTTTACTTGAATTTAACATTCAGTGCTGGTTTAAATGCCTTGAAATGAGAGAAAATACCCTGGAATTTACAGAAAAAAGTATATTATATTACAAATTGACTGTGCTTAAATAATTCTTTATACAGAGGCATGTCAGGCAGAACAACATGCAAACACAAGACCATGGCTCACTGTGAAAATAAGAATGTCAGCATATGCAATATATCAAATATAGTGACCTTATGAATAGACAAGCAGCAAACTAAGCCAACACCCTGCCAAACAATTAAAGATGAAATCAAATTTGAAGTTTGTTATGTCTTGCAGTACAAGGGACACAATAACGACCAGGTATGAAAAAAAAAAGGTTTTGTGCATTTCTATTCAGCACAAACCCAAAATCAGAAGAGGATGATACTCCACAACAAATGAAGCAAAACCAGATGAATGAAAAGACAAGTCCTTTATTCAAATAAAGGACTTGTCTTTTCATTCATCTGGTTTTGCTTTGTTTGTTGTGGAGTATCATCCTCTTCTGATTTTGGATTTGTGCTTTTTTTGGGAGGTGATACCTTACCCTGACAGTGTTCTTTTCTTGCTGAATTTCTATTCAGCAAGGAACTTTTTCCACTCAGCCATAGCTCTTCTATATGAAGAGGTCATGTCACGGTCATGAATGGCATCTGACAGTACTTCAGTCTGCAGCACAGAGAGAACTGTCGCAATGCGCTTAGGATATGTAAGGTGAAAGGTGTAATAGCATGCCATGAGGTACATTACACTTTCACAAATGTCCTCTTCTAGGAAGGTCATCAAGGACATGGTTCCAATGGCCAGTAAGCAGTTGCTTTTACAGACAATCATGACACGGCTGAAGAATGGCCTTGTCTGAAGAAAGGTGTTGGGGTCTTCTCACTGACAAAAAACAAGGAAAAAAAAATATTATGACCACAAAAATGATTAATTGTAATTTATGCTGAAGTAATATATAAATTATCAAAAATTCACAAATTTCTTACCTCAAGGATGTGAAGGATAGCCTCACTTGCATGTAACTTCTTGGGTGAAGCCACAGGTGATGGTAACATGTTTGGTAAAGCCTTCATCAAGGCAATTAAGTGCTTCACTGTTAAAAACAAAGCCCAACATTTGATTTACTATGGCCAGTTGTTTTCAAAACCACAGGGTAGTTCAGATTTTTTGCATACTTAGCAGGTTATGATGACATGATACAGGAAATTGTACATTTTGATACAATGCCAATAAAAGTATTGAAATTCAATACCATTTTCTATACTCGACACTATATCTAAATCAAAGTGTCTTTACATTGGAGTTTTGTTTGCATGCAGTAAAGTCTTTTCAGTGATAAAGAAACACTTTGAGACCTATGCAGCGTTTAATTTTTTGATAGATTTGAAGTAATTATTGTGTGGCGGTAGCCTAGTCTCAATAGTCAAGACTGAACTGGAAGTGTATGTTGTAGAGAAGATGACATGGAAAAATGAATTGAAATACATGATCAAAATTGATACTTTCCATATGTTTGGCAACCCTACTATGAGGTACTTATTATCCATACTCAGAATGTTACCGATAGTATGATGGTATAAGCCCAAGTTTGCAGAAGCAAACAAGAACATAGAAGCAAATAAGAGCTAGTAATTACCTTTGTCCATCAACAATGGCTTCATGAGCTTTCTGAATACTGCATAAAATTGTGCCTTCTCATAGGTTCATATGTTCATAGGTTGGTACTAGGCTATCAGCCCTAGGGCCTATACAAGCCTAGCCATAACAATTCCCTGTATATTTCTTCTCACAATATTTACTTCTCTGGACCCCTGTCTAGCAGGTATGTAGATCAATTAAACAGTAGTTCTCTCAATCAAGGATCTGTTGCCACTCATCCATAAGCTGACATACACACATAGCCAGAGAGAGAGAGGGAGAGAGAGAGAGAGAGAGAGAGAGAGAGAGAGAGAGAGAGAGGGAGTGTGTAATGTCAAACATATATAAAAGTTATAGCTGCAGGATTAGCCAGAAAAGATCAACCCCGGGATTCATTAAACCCTACATGGAGTGTAGGAATAGTGCAGCAGCTGCTGCATGGAACATGGCCACCGAGCGATTCAGCAAAGGGCTCCCGGGACGTGCACAAGTACTCCTACACTATTCCTGCATGGATACTACTGCCTTATGTTAATTACCTCATTTGGTGGTAAAAAACATGCAAATGAGGTGAATTAATGATTCAGCAAGCAGGCAGGTGTTTGTGCTGGAATAGTGCAACCTAAAGAAATGTATTCAGTTACTAGCTGAATACATTTCTGCAAATGAGAAAACAGAGGCATGACAGCTCGAAAGAAAACATTTATTATATTTATTAGGCATGCCAATGGCCAAATATATGGCCATAGGCATGAAAAATAGTTTTAATTTTTTAAAATAAAACTTTTTTTGGCTGATCTCATCCGTTTAAGCATAGGGCAGCGGCATGCAAACAGGATCATGCCACAAATAAAGAAAAGGGGAAAATTTATTTTTTACAGAAATCTTCATTTTGTCATTATAGTCAATGGCATACAGAATGAAAACAATACCAGGGAATAGTGGTTGCTAAGGGGAAAGGCCCAGTGTAAGTGTGGTAACTATGGAGTAAGGCAATGGTGTATGAAATTAGGGGAGTTATACTGAATCACAGATTTCTTCTTAGTGTCAGATAGGACCTAACCGTGTAGGTGCTCCAACACCACTGTGAAGAGCAGGAGGAGCAGCTAACATGAAAAGGGTGTGTGTCATGCTTGCTGTAAGCACTTTGGAGCTCTGTAGCCTGTGTTTTCCCTTAGCTAGGCACAGCTAAAGAAAGCGGTATGTCTGAGGCTGTATTTTCTTATTCCATGAAATGCAGAGCAAGTTCACATCCAGGTAGGGCTAGCTCTGCTTAAAACTATTTACTTTAGCTAAACAGGTGTGCACAGTGTGCACCAGCCCTAAAACCAGAAAAAAAACAACAGAAGTGTGTGTGTGTGTGTGTGTGTGTGTGTGTGTGTGTGTGTGTGTGTGTGTATGTGTGTGTGTGTGTGTTTACAAGGTAGAGCTTTTGGGTCCAGTCAAACCCAGTACATATCCCCTTTCCCTACTTTATCAGTCTTGCAGATATCAGTCACCTTAGAAGTGCCTTTCATCAAGCCTCAGCCACATAAACTCTGTGGCAGGTGTGATAACTGCGTAACACTATAGTACAAATAACTAGCTAGATAGGAGTTCTAATCTCAATACTTGCAAATGTAAAAGTATGTATGTGTGTTTACAAGTAAAAAACTTTTTGGTCCATTCAAACCCAGTACACTTCCCCCTTCCATACTTTAGCAGTCCTGGAGATATCAGTCACTTTAGAAGTGCCTTTTATGTGAGATAACTGTGTAATACTATCGTACAAATAACTAGTTAGGTAGGAGCTCTAATCTTAGTCCTGGCAAATGTAAACATGTGTATGTATGTTTCCAAGTAAAAGCTTTTGGGTTCATTCAAACCCAGTACACTTACCCTTTCCCTACATTAGCAGTCTTGCAGATATCAGTCACCTTAGAAGTGCCTTTTATCAGGCCTCACCCCCATAAGCACTGTGGCATATGCGATAACTGTGTAATACTATAGTACAAACAACTAGTTAGGTAGGAGTTCTAATCTCAGTCCTGGCAAATATAAAAGTTTGTGTGTTTATAAGTGAAATCTTTTGGGTTCATTCAAACTCAGTACACTTCCCATTTCCTTACTTTAGCAGTCCTGCAAATATCAGTCACCTTAGAAGTGCCTTTCATCAGGTCTCAGCCCCATAAGCTCTGTGGCCCGTGCAATAAGTGCATAATGCTATAGTACAAATAACTAGTTTGGTAGGAGTTCTAATCCCAGGATGAGTTTGCTTTCCAGCATTTTTTACATATTGTATGCTTGCTTCATGACAAGATTTTATTGAGTCCAGGTTTTGCGTGTTTTACAAGATTTGTGGGATTATATTTCTACATATTTGTTGGACTGGACGTTTTAATAAATTTCCTGAAGGTAATCATTGGCTATTTTCTTTTTGTGGTGGTGAACTGTGTATATGTGTAGTTTAAAGTATTTTGGGACTCTCTCACCCAGTACATCACCCACTGCCATATTTTACAAGGGCTGGTGATGTTCCTCACCTTAGAAGTACCTTTGCACAACCTTCACCCTATGAGCTTCTTGGCGCATGCCCTAAATGTGTAACACTGTAGAAACAATAAATAGATAGGTAGGGGTTCTAATCTCAGTCCAGGTGAGTGTGTGTGTGTGTGTGTGTGTGTGTGTGTGTGTGTGTGTGTGTGTGTGTGTGTGTGTGTGCATATGTGTGTGTGTGTGTGTGTGTCTGTGTGTGTCTGTGTGTGTGTGTGTGTGTGTGTGTGTGTGTGTGTGTGTGTGTGTGTGTGTGTGTGTGTGTTTGAACAGTATCCTGTCTGTGGGGGGCTATTATGTGTGTGTGTGAAAACCATACCATTGGGGGGGATTTTGCTACTTTTTGCTGTTGCCCACCCAGTACATGTCCCAGTGTCCACATTACAAGGCCACAGTTGCCATCCACTGGAGAGGGACCTGTAGACCTATAAGCATCGTGAAGATAAAAACAAAGCTCTGTCCCAGGTAGGCTGATAAAAATATTTAATATGAACAACAGGTATGTGCTTTCCAGGTACAAGCCCTCTTCATCAGACAAATGCAGTATTACAAATAACACAAATTTAAAATTAAATTTAAAATTTAAAAAAAAAATCATAGAGCAGCTCTGTTAATTCAATTAACAAAAATACCTGAGCACTAATACTTAAAGGGAAGAGTATAGAGAAAAAGGTTTTAAAGAAACAGCTTCATTGAGACCTGGTTCATTATCTGCATGAAAGTACAAAATCCACTTTTGTTCACAAACTTCAGTCTTAACCTTTATATCCCCTCCCCTTTCATTCTCTTCTACCAACTCAAGAACAAAAAATCTAAAATTATGAGAGGGGCCAAAAGCTGATACATGGTTTACTAAGGCACTGCTATCTTTCTTGTTGTTCCTTATATCACAAATATGCTCCTGCACGCATTCCTTGAGGGAGCGATTGGTCTTACCAATATAATATGCACTACATAAAGTGCAGAAACTATAGTAAACCAAATTCTTAGAGGACAATCTGCATAAAAAACAAAAACGTATAGAGTGCCCTAATGATGGGTTTATGTAGGTAGCTCCTGTATAAATATATTTACATATATTACAGTGCCGACACATATTCATCCCAACTCTCTGTGATACATTCCCCTGTTTCTTCTCTAACTTTCTGTAACAAAGTTGCCTTTTCAAAGACATATTGTTTTTAAAGGAAAACTGTGGTACTTCTGGAATAAGATCTTTTAATTCATCACTCGGAAGCAGAATATTCCATTTTTTCTTTATGATATTACAGACAGCTCCTACATCACTAGAAAAGTAAGTGGGACTCTAATACACTGTTTTCAATACTATCTACAGATGTATACTGATTCTGAGTGAGAGAGACTTTTTTAGAAATATATGGTCTCCTTGGACCTTCTCTTTCTGATAAAACTGAATTCATACAAAAGTTAATGTCCTTCTCTTTGTAGCCTCTAGCTAAAAAGTCACATTTTAAATATTTAAATGCTATATTCAACTATTGCTCATCATTATGCAGCCTCATGCTTCTAAGAAACTGTGATTTCAAGACATTTCTAGAAACATGACGAGGGTGTATATTATTCTTATGGAGGTATGCATTCTTCCTAATTTCTTTCCTAAAGATGTTAGTTTTCAACTTATTATCGGCTATTTTGCAAACCTTTACATCAAGAAAATTTATCTCATACTTTAAATAGCTCATAGAGAATTTCAAAAATTAAGTGGTAGTGTGCAAACAAATCAACGAATCGTAACAACAATTCTTCAGTTCTTCTCTATAAAATAAAAATATCATCAACAAATCTTTTATACCATAAAACACTGGAGGCAAAAGTTTCATTCACAAATACATATTCTTTTTCCCATTTAACCAAGGCAAGGTTGGTGTAGCTATTGGCACAAGGTGTGCCCATCACTACGCCAACCTTTTGAAGGAAGAATGTCCCATTGAACAAAAAAAATTATTTTCAAGAATAATCTCTAAAAGGGTACAGCGAAGATTAACTTTATCATTACAGAATACCTTAATTTCAGTCAACAATCTTCTTACATTTTCAATGCACCAGCTATTGGGAATAACAATAAATAATGAAGCTATGTCCATGGTGACAAAATAAAAGTCACAATTTTTATCTAAGGATTCTATTGTCACATAAAGATCTTCTAAAAAAGTTTTCATACCATTTATTACAGTAGTAATATTTCCCAAAATAAAATGCAAGTTCTTCTCCACATAAATAGAAATTGTTTCCGTAACCCACTCCCTGCTCGAAATGATCAGATGCATGGGGGGGTTAAGATCTTTATGTATTTTGGGAAGCCCATATATTACTGTAATGGTAGGACATTCTATCGAAAAAAATTTAAACAAATCCTCGGTGATGGTATTAGTTATTAGTAAATCAAATATCAAAAACAAAACATTTTCTATGATAGCTTGTAACACAGGTTTATTAACAACTGTAAAGTCTCACTATCTTTCAACAAATCCTCCATACATCATATATAAAAGTCTTTATCTAAGATAACAATTCCCCCACCTTTATCAGCAGGGAGGATCTCCAATGAAGCTGCTGCTTTAAGTTGAAATAGTGCCTCATACTCATCATGTTTCAAATTGAAAAATGCATTCCTAGCATTAGCATTAGAAATTGGTTCCCTAACTTCTTTATCACATATCTCAAAAAAAAATCTCTGCATTAGGGTGTGTTCTAGGTACAAAAACACTCGGTTTTCTAAACATATTAACATCACAACAACTACTTTTATTAAAAAGAGCTGTTACACTAATGTTCCTAGAAAACATTCTCATAAGCATTGTGTCATGTGCAATAAGTATGTGACAGTATGGAATAGATAAAAAGATAGGCTGCCCATCTAATCCTCGGATATCACTCCACACTCAGGAACCATACACGAACACAGTCAGGTAAGCAGCTGTACCCACATCAGTAGGTGGTCTGCAAACTGGCTCACAGATAGAACCCGCAGTGTGAAAGCAGTGGACTCCATGTCAGACTGCTGAACAGTCACGAGTTGGAGTCCCACAGGTTCACGAAATAAGTAAAGGACAAAACCAAGAATCCAAAATATGCCCAGCAGCAGCAGGACGCGGAACTTGCAACCACAGTAGAATTGGTTGGTAAAACAAAGACTTTATTTCACGTAGGAACAAGTAAAACAGTAAATAAAACACAAGCGCTTTCGCTCGGTCAATACAGAGCTTCTTCAGAATACAAAAAACTTTGTAATTCATTGCCAGGTGTTAAATACTAATTAGAACAGTCACATGACCCTCCTAACTCGTTCTATTTTAATTAAAGCTACACCGTGTTGGGTAAAAAGTAAAAGAACTGACTGTCTAAAAAGATGTGTTAAAATACATAAAACTGAAAGCTCAAAGTTAAAACCTAAAAACTGGTAAGTGCCTTTGTGTTACCAAAGTCTCTGTGACCAACCTAGTGGTCTCTTTGCTCTCTAGTTTTAAAGGTGGTCATAAATAAACGTAGTCGTTAAGTGACTTACTAATCATAGGCTGGTTGACTAAAAGCAGCAGTCAAATTCGTGGTATGACTGTCAAGCAACTGTTAAAATGTTCATATTTGATCTTATTTTATAAGCGGGCCATTCTTAACTTTAGGACACTACTAATATTTATATCTTCGTTCAAACCCGGGGACCTTCCTGAGTCTAACTTGAGCTGCCAATATAATTTGCAGTATTCAAGCCTGGCTTCCCAGTTACCACCACTAATGTCCGGTATTACTTGCTCTAAGACCATAAACTTTAGCTCCATGTTTTTACAGACCTATGAGTGCTTAAAGAAAGCATTATTTTCATTACCTTTAGAAACATCATAAAGATGTTCGTAAACCCTTCTCTTCAGTGGTCTCTCCGTTTTGCCCACATAGAAGCTGTAACAGTGTACACATAGTCCTAGATAAACCACTCCTTTAGTTCCACAATTGAAGTATTTAGTGGACTTAAATCTAAATTTCCTGGAGGGAATACAGACTGTGTCGTGTTTAATCATGGCACTACACTGTTTGCAACTAGCACATTTGTGGGTACCTAACCTGGTTTTGCTTGTTTCTAACCCAAAATTTCCTTTCCTCTCAAACAATTCTTTTAGGTTAGTGTCTCTTTTCCTTACAAAGTGTGGACAATCCAGAACAAATTGTTTTACTTCATTATGTAAAGCAAGTATGGGCCAGTGTTTTGAAATGATCTGTTCTATCTTCTGAGAACTAGCTGAAAAAGTGTGGATGAAATTATTCTTTGCATCTAGTTGCTTCACTCGTACCCCTTGGTCAAGGGTGGTTAGTCCACTTCCTAATAAGGGAGGAAATTTTGATTCCATGTTTTGTATGACCTCCTGACTCATAAGGTCAATCAAGGACCTAGGATACCCCTTCTCTTCAAACAATCCCCTGAGAGTGTGCACTTCATCCAAAAAACTTTCAAAAGAACTAGACATTCTAGATGCTCGAATAATCTGTCCTTTGACTATACCTTTTTTTGATAAAAGGGGTGTCCACTGTCAAAGCGGAGGTAAGAGTTCGAAAATGTGTCTTTCCTATGCAACTTTGATTGGAAGCATTGATTAATATAATCTTTGAATAAAGTCACATCTAGGTAGTTTAGTCTGTCGTGGTCAATCTTATGGGTAAAGTTCAAAAACTCGGTACTGGTGTTAATATAATTCAAAAAGTCTTTTAAGTTTTCTTCAGTACCCTTCCACAACAGACAAATATCGTCGAGTTACCTCCTATAATGTGCTATATATTTAGACCATTGATTTGAAAAGACATATTTCTGCTCCCAATAATAAAACACAACATTAGCGTATAGTGAAGCACAAGGGGCCCCCATCGCCACCCCTTTCCTCTAGTGGTAAAACTCACCATTAAAGTAAATAAAATTGTTCTCAAGGACAATTTCCATAAATTTCAAAACCAGGTTAATGATCATATTATCAATACCAGCTTCTGTTACTAGAACTTCTCTAAACCATTCCAGACCTATCTGGTGAGGAATGCTGGGAAAGAGCTCAACAATGTCAATAGTAACCATAAAAAGGTGAGGTGTGGGTTGAACATCTGCTGATCAATTCCTTTTAAAAAATCCCACAAATCCTTACAAATGTGTACAATGGTAGATAAAAATCTTTTCACACTAAAATCTACAAATTTTGCAAGAGGTTCTGTAATACTTCCTGCACCTGAAACAATTGGCCTGAATTTAATTTGATCTAGACTTTTATGAGTCTTGGGGATGCCGAAGATGACTGGAATTTTTGGTTTGTCGACATATAAATAATTGTATAGACGTTCATTAATCACCCCTTGCAAAAGATGGTCATGTAAAAGATAACTGATTTTAGAGTGTGCAATGTTGATTTCGTTTATTGATACCAACTCATATTGATCTGTTTCTTGTAACATACTATGTAAAAAAGAGTCATAATCAACCATGTACATCAACACTACACCCCCTCCCTTGTCAGGTTTCATTACCCTACACCCTTCCTGTTTCAAATGATCAATCAATTGTATCTCTTTAACATTCAAATTAACAGGGTAGGTACTAGACTTGCACCGTTCCATGTCCCTAATGTCCTTTTCCACCAATTCCTCAAAAACCTTGAGGGAAGGGTGGATAGGGGGATTGAAAGTACTAATCCTTGTTAGCCCCATGTTAATGTTGGTTTGGCCTTTAAAAAATAAAGTAAGGTTCAATTGTCTGACAAATAACTTTAAATCGATCAATGTGTTAGTCAGGTTAGAGGGACAGGAGGGAACAAAATGGAATCCCCTGGAAAATAAGTCGAAGTAGTCTTGGGTGGGTACCAACTCCGTGAAATTAAAAATCGTAAAGTTGTCCTTTCTATAAACCACCTGTTTGTTACAAACATTCTGTGATTCTGTGGTAGGAATCAACATTTCTACAGAGTCTACTTCAGGGGGCTGTTCCAAACCTTGTGTTGATGTCTCGGTCCCCTCCCCCCTCTGATGGGGGGATGCTGAAAATCCTGAAAGGACTGCCTTCTCCCCTTTTCTGCAATTCTCTCACTTCTTCTAAGGGGCTCAGTCCCCAGTCTAGAGTAGTTAACATTATTGTTAGTTCCATCCACTCTATCTTCAAATACAGTGTCTACATTGTTCTTCCATCCCCCACTTCTGGGGGTGGGGTAAGCTGTCCCTTCTCTGTAGTCAGTAAGATCTCTCTTTCGTTTCCTAATCTTTCAATTCAATATTGGTCCACTTCATAAAAAACATTATCATAATTTATCCTAACACTGGCAAAGTTGTTATCGTTAGTCACATTATGATTTAAAGCATTCAGCTCTTTTAATAAAATATCAGCTTTGGTTTCGTATTCAACAATCATAAGTTTTAACATCTCTAAACCAGCTTTGTCAAAAATATCACACAGTTTATCATAAAAGGCAGTCAGGAAACTTATATAATCGAAGACCTTTGGGGACCCGCTTAACTTGTACGCATTCTTTGAGATAATCTATCTCAAGCTGGTTACTCTTGAATGTGTACAATTTGTCAGGGTTCCCTCATGTTTGGGATCCACACCTCTGAGGACCAGCCCATTACAAAGGGGCCCTGGCTAACAATGTTTGCAGATGACTACAAGGTGGGTGCTATTATTACCCCCCATGTGAGGTTGACATCCTTCACAAAGGCCTCTCTGAGACCTATGACTGTTTTCAGAAGCCTGGACATAAGCTCAATGCCAGAGGATGTGCCATCATCCCCTTTGGGTACAACATGGTTCCCATAAAGTAATACATTGATAGTAGTCCACTGAACACTGATGTTGGTGTAATGGAACTGGGAACACAGGTTGACAGTGAGCTGTATGATGACCACCACAGTGCCACTGTCTTCTGAACGTCCTTCCATGTGCCACTTCTCCTGACTCAGAGTGTTGAATCTGGGAAGTAAAAGGACAGTGTTTCTCTGTACACACCCCTCAGTAGGCCAATCAATGTGTACTATGGCCCATTTGCCATGTACCCCATTGGACACCAGCAACAACAGGAGAGGCTGCAAATGTACCTCACAAAGAGGCTCTTAGGTACTACACACTTGCCCCATACGGACAGACTCCAACAACTGCAATAAATCTCTGTCTCATATTGGCTACTTAGGTGTGATCTCTGCCTGACATACACATCCATGTCTGACCCAACCCTGTCAGGAATGCTACATCCGAGGACACCAATCTGTCCACACGACATGCCCCAGATACCTCAACCCTATCCTCACAATCAAGAGGACATGCTGGTGGGACAGGTTCACAACCCAGAGACTGGCCACACCATGGAATAGATGCCACATACATGTGAAGCCAAGCACATTACTGGCCCTCTTCAAGAGAAACCAGAGGAGTGGATTGGGAATAGAATACCCACCCTGGGGATCACACCAGTGACTATACTCAGTAGACACACTGGGGAGTATCTTCAGGTGGCATGATGCCAGTGTATTCCCATGGGCTAGCCTTGTAAAGCCTCCATGGCCATTTGCCATGTACACACCTAAGACTCTTTGAACCCATGGATCTCAGTACTGTCAAATGTGTATGTGTGCATTAATGTGTCTGAAAGTGTTTGTGAGTCTGTAAACATGTGGGTGAAAGTAGTCGGTGGCCTGTCTCACCCAGTACAACTAGCGTTCCCATACCTTACAAGTGCTATACATGTTATTCACTATATAGGTACCTTGGGACACTCCACAACCTATAAGCTCTGTGGTGTGTTCGTTAATTGTATAACACTATAATACCAATAACCACATTGCTAGGGGTTGTAATATAAGTCTTGGCAAGTGTGTGTGTGTGTGTGTGTGTGTGTGTGTGTGTGTGTGTGTGTGTGTGTGTGTGTGTGTGTGTGTGTGTGTGTATTATTGTGTGTAAGTGTGTATATGTCTAAGTTACAGTATTTTGTGGCCTCTATCACCCAGTACATTCCCCCATTGTCATAATTTGCAAGGCCTTGTGATGTCCCTCGCTTTAGAAGTAGCTTTGGACAAGTGACACCCCATAACTTCCATGGCGCATGCGATAAATGTGTAACAATGTAGTAACAATAAAGAGATAAATAGGAGTTCTACTCCCAGTCCTGGCAAATGTGTGTAAGAGAAAAGTATCTTGTGTTTGTGTACGAATGACATCTATTGGATGGGCATGGATTCATATTTTATGCCATGGTACACACAGTACACATTCCTAAGTCTACTGTATGAGGTTCGCTGTTCACATCGACCATAGTGGTATCTGTAGACACTCTTCAGCCCTATAAGTGCAGTGCAACAGTATGGAATAGTATGGTATGAATAACAAGATAGGTTTGTCTGCTAATGTCAGTAATAGCAAGTGTGTGTGTGTGTGTGTGTGTGTGTGTGTGTGTGTGTGTGTGTGTGTGTGTGTGTGTGTGTGTGTGTGTGTGTGAACAGTATTCACTGTGTGCTTGGTTGACACAATATCCTCTGGGGTTGAGGGTGTTAGCAATCTGAGGTGTATTCCACCTACCACACTTACCATTGTCCACTATACTAGAACTGATGTCAACCACAATAGACTGCGATACAACCCCTCAGCCCTATAATCTGTAAGACACATGCAAGAACTATTGCACAGACCTGGGAAATGTGTGCAGATACAGCTGTACACCAACAATGATATGGTCAATGTGTTACTACACTGCCATACCCCTTGTTGGTGATATCTGCAGGGCCACATCCTGCTGACACGTAGACACCTGGAACACAAACAGAATAGAGCATGTGAGAACACATTTGCTTAATGTTATGAATGCCAATAATGCATCATGGCAGAAAAGGTACACACACACACACACACACACACACACACACACTCTGATGTGTTCCCATTACAAATGCCAGATGACAGCACCTTACACAGCATTAAATAGCTACACTGTACTAAAGTCACCCTGTGCATCAGACCCATATAAGCATGTCCCTGCATCAATGGGATGGATGGCATGGATGTGGCACAGTATTATCAAATGCACAGGGTGTTGTGTTGGTTTGCCAGAAGCCTAGGCTGGGCCACATGGGTGACATCATGTATGTCTGTTTGGGGGGTGTTCATTAAATGGGCAGTGCAGGGGCATAATGTATGTGTGTGTGTGTGTGTGTGTGTGTGTGTGTGTGTGTGTGTGTGTGTGTGTGTGTGTGTTTGCATGCACACAGTCATGCCATGTGGGTACCCTACACAGGGGTATTTTGGACAGCTGTGGGCCGTACATGGCAGGGTGTACAGTTTACCATCTCTGGCCACATACACGAGAACAGGGCCTGCTGAGGGTATCACTGGCACCACCAGAGCTGAGTCCAGATGCAGTACTACTCCCCGCTGGTGACTGTTGCCTGCCGGATCTGTGTCTCTGTTGGGACCAGCCAGGATCACGTGCCCATGGCCTGCTGCATCATGGCATGGACAGCACACCCCCTTCAGTAGTGCTGTTGGTACTGCCAGCATGGGAATGTGATGGTGCATGGCCATGTAAACCCTCAGCTGATCGTAGTGCTGCTCTACAGCCACATGGCTGCTGGCCAGTGTCCGCCAAATGCTCAGGCACAGATATTCCATGGTTGAGGAGTGCCAAGGCCTCCCCCCACCATCTATCCATGACACCAGTACACTCACAGATGGCTGCAGTGAGTTCATATTGCCACTGACATCAGGGACATGCTCATCTATGACCCTGTGTATATGCCTGGTATTACATTCATTATGTGGCTGTGCCCCATGACAGCCCGAAACATGTGTCTGGTGACTGCTAGCATGGCACTTGCAACAGGGGCATGACAGGCTGCAATCCTCCTCGAGCACCCCTGCCCATCTGCCTGTGTGGGACCTCGCCAGCACTCTGGCTATCGCTAGTGCCTGCATCCTCACTTGCCATAGTCACCACAGTAGCCTGTTCCATGCCACCAACCACCAACTGTCCATTATCTGTGGCCACTGGTGAAGGGGTATGTGTGGCCATTGTGACAGTGTGCGGGGATGGGTTTGACAATAGTGGGTTGCCAATCAATGGCACAGTATCAGCCCCTGACAACTCCACCTGTGCCTCAATATGAATATCATCATGGTCAGATTCTGAAGAGACACTGACATCAGTATCAGAGTGGGAGGGACTGCAGCCACCATGTCCACCTGTGAGGGAAAAACTACATATGTAAATCACTACTGGCACTATAAGGTTTGCTGGTATATATATATATATATATATATATATATATATCTATATATACACACACACACACACACACACACACACACACACACACACACACACACACACACACACACACACACACACACACACACACACACGTGAGGTGCCTCAAAGGCATTACACAGACCTCACATTAGCCGACTGGGGCATTCACGACACACAGTCAGACAATAACATAACCATTCTGGATGGACCCTCAGCATCATGCAGTGCAGTGCAGCCCTTTCCAATTACCGTTACTACTAATATACACTTCTGGGGTACCTGAGTGGTGTTAGTAGGTGATGGCCCTTCACCTAGCACACACTGCATCCATGTAAATTGTTGCTGTTCACCTGTATATCATTGTGGCAACCCCTACAGAACATATCCCCCAACTGTACAGGGTTTTGCTGAATGTCTACATGTGTGGCTCATATGTTTGGTCTAATCCTCATAACTCCTGTGTTTGTCTGATACATTACTGTGTTGGCCTGTGGATTGGTGCCACTAAGTAATGTCCTAATTGGAGGGGCAGACTGCATAACCTGCAGTACATGTATTTTAAACAAAGCCAGTTACTCTAACAACTTCCCAAGCTTACAGTGGATATAGTAAGTGTACACACACCTGTTAACATGCCAGGTTTTCATGATATATCACATGAGACCTGAGAAATCAGGTCATAACATTGCCATCATTTCATATGACATGAGACCTGTGCAATCCAAATGAAGAACATGCACATCAGTTACAGGTAACATCTGGTAACTGAAATAGGTGCAATAGGCTGGTTGCATGAGTGTGCACACCCTTAAGGTAATACTCTGTTAAAGCAACCTCTGATTTAATCACAGCATGCAGTCCTCTTGGGAAGGTGTCTATCAGCATGGCACATCTTGACTTGCACAGGGGATGTCCTTGCAAAACACCTCCAACTATGTCAGATTGCAAGGACATCCCCTGTGCACTGCCATCTTCAGGTCAGCCTGCATATATCTTATTGGATGTAGGTGTGGGCTCTGACTCGGCCAGTGCAGTACATTGCATGTGTTCTGGTGAAGACATTATTTGGTTGATATGGATGTATGGTTTGGGCCATTGTTGTGTGGAAAGGAGAAATTCCTTACCATCCACAACTATGTGGTAGACACCAGAACATTTTGGAGCCACAAGGGACCAGTGTTTGGAACTGTTTATAATCCCCTCTAACTTGGCTACAGCCCCAGTTATAGCTTGTGAACAGCAACCCCAAAGCAGGACACTGCCATCCCCATACTTCACCTTGGGGGTGTTGTTGTTGTGGTGATGTGCAGTGGTGATATTGTGCCAAACACACTTGTCAGAATTGTGGCCAATGAGTACACCTGTGGTCCCATATTACCATAACACATGTTCCCACTTGCTTTTTGGAGATCTGATGTATTGTTGTTAGACTTTCACCAGGCCTGGATATTGTTTGATGTGAGGAACTTCTGCCATCTTCCAACCCTACCCTATAGGCAGGACATATGGAGACCATGGAAGGGGGGTTCCTATCATGTAGTCGAACTTTTACAAGTTCGAACCACATATGGTTGAGGCCATATGTTCGAATTTGTAAAAGTTTGAGCATTTGAATAGAAATCCCATAAGCGGAGGTTTCCATTCACTTCAATGTGGTGCGATCTCGTAGTTGGTATATTTAAGTAGTGGGTGGTGTGGGGGATGCAGGGGGGCTTGGCCCCTGTTTACAACAAGTTATTGTTTTGTCCATTGTGTAGTTATTTTTTTTACATACTCAAAGTTCTGTAGTTTCAAACATAATGGTTCGACCATTAGGTGTTTGGAGTTACGGAACTTCGACTATGTAATATAGACCCCATGGAAGGTTTTTGTGACATGTAGTATACACTCAGTACTTGCTAGAGATTCCTGATACTCCTTCACTGTTGCTGTAGGGCTCCTGGCAGCCTCCCTGGCCAGTTTTGGTCTTGTATTCTCATAGACTTGGTGGGATGTCCACTCCTTCGCAATGTCACTGTAGCCCCATATTTTCAACACCTTTTGATGACTGTCTGCACTGTGTTCCATGGTATGTGCAATGCTGTGGAAATGTTTGGGTACCCTTCTCCAGGCTGGTACATTTCAAACATGTGGTCCCTTAGCATCTTTGTCAGCTCTATGTGAACCATGGCTGTTGCTGTAACAGTCAACTGGGTATATATTAGGATAATCCTGGTAGGACAGCTGAGCATTAGTTGCTGTTAATCAAAGTGTCTCTGTAATTGATGGCTGTTGTGCACCCAATAAGATGCACTGCTGTAGTTATATCAAAAGCTGCCTCAACACAGTACTAGCTTCATCCTGTGCACACATATGCATCTAGGTTGTTGTACTATTGTTATGTGTCATTATTGTTCCCCTAACAGATTTGTTTGCTTTGCAATTGAATTGTACAGGTCATAGGTCACATGAAAGGTTGGCAGTATTCTGAACTAATCTATTGTGCTCTCATTTTTGTATATCACACATACCTGGCATTCTAACAGGTGTGTACACCATTCATATGCATTGTATATCACTAATTTCTACAATATGACCATAGTTTTGGGCTTTTGTCCTCCCCCATTTTGTCAGTCTTTGTCCAGGTTTCCTGCAATGACAGGTTGTGAGGTATGCTACAGATATGTGACATCTCCTGCAAATAGGCCCCTGTCATGACCACCATGATGCAATGCAGTAAACACCACCACAGGTGAACATGCAGCTATTGCCATATGGCTGAGTGTAACAGTTGTGTGCATGGTCACATGCATTAATTTTAGCATGCCTGGCGTACTGGTGAGCCACAACAGGGGAAACCCCATACTTACTGGGTTCAGGCTGCTGTCCCATGTGCAGACCAGTGGGACATATGTAGTTGTGAGGGAGAGGTATTGTCAGCAGATTCACATCAGGCATCGGTACAAGATGAACACTACGTTTCTGCACAGGTATGGTACACACTATGATTTTACACAATTTGCTGTCCTTCACCATAGATGCGCACTTGTGTGCATTACTACACCCCACCCACTAATCCATTTTGCACTAACATATGCATCTAGAGACTCTATAGAAGAGAGTTTAAATGCTACCTCATTGCATCAATGTGCAATTTGGCCTTACCTGGATGCTCCTCGCCTGTTGCCTGGGTGCCACCCACCTACACAACTGCCGTTTCCCATGTTTGAGTTTGTGTGGGAGCTACCCCAAGGTTGGCAATGAGCTTCTCTGTCGCTAGTAAGTGGTGGCTGTGCGGCTGGACCCCCCCCCCCCACCAGTAGCAGTACATTCCCTTGCTACAGCAGCAGTCCTTTGCCAGACATGACGTATCAGGTCAGTTGTTCTCTGCCTGACCTGATCATATGTGCATCCATCGTGGCTCAACACATTCACTCTGTGGACAATCTCATTCAACAGGGCAGTCCGCTCCTGCAGATTTTCCTGGCTACATCCAGAAAGAATGGCATAGTTTACGATTACAGCTTCGGTGATGGCTGCTGTCTCCACATCGGTGTAAGGTGTTTGCCGCTGCATGGCACCTGGAGGACATACACAGGGAAATGCAACACAGGACCTCAGACATTGCCCAGAGTTCTTTACAGAGCCAGCACATGCATATGGGCTATCATTAGCCACCACTTACAAACACATCATACCCCTGTACCTGGCAACACTTTATGAACATGCATTGTACTCCTGGTCCTGATGTGTCATGCCCCCCCCCCCAGTAAGGGCCAGTACATTGCATAAACCACCATTCATCATCCACGTCTGTGTAGAGAGATGACAATGGCCGTATTCCTTACAGATGGAATGTCAATGGTGCTCAGGGTTTGTTTACATACACTGTGTAATGGAGCTGGAAGCATATGCCTGGGTTCATGTAGGATGCAGACAGGAATGTTATCAGGCCCCAAGGGGACTTCCTTTTGTCAATTTTGATTAGGTAGTTTGCAACTGATCCATGATAGTGAGGGGAGGGGTGCACGTGGTGTGCATATCCACCTATACTGATGGTGATCCAGGGTGGTGATGTTTGCCCTAAACCTGTCTGCAGCAGGTTGGCTGTTAGCTATGGAGTGTGTGTATGTGCTTTGACTGACCACCATTACAGGGTGGGTTGGGTTGCTGCCTCTTTGACTGCAGACATATGTGAAGATGGCCTTGTGATTGCCCTTAGTGGATGTGTCCAGTTTGTACTCATGGTTAGCCTTACAGTAATCCACCTGTGACCTATTATGCTCGTTCAGACAAAGGTTGGCATGCTGCCCAGTTGGTGCCTGCTCCTACATTGCCCTGTACAACCAATATAGTATCACATTATGTGCTTTGTACATTGCTGCTGTCCAGCAAAGGGGTTTTCTCTACTTTGGTGGAGACAGGTTTTACAAGTATGGTTTTGTTGAGGCCATACAGCTATGTGGGTGGTCATATATCTGTTTGTAGTAGGCATGGACACAGAGTTAGAACATAGTTGGCCACCTCTACAATTGCAATGTGATACTCATGCTTATTATACTACCCATGTCTGTGTCAGGGCAATGCCACAACCAGTAGCTGTAGAAGTGTAACTCTGTTGGATGCACAGAAACTAAGGTTACACACATGTACAACATGTACATCTTATTTATCTGATGTTTTGCATGCCATGTCAATTGTTATGAGTCAGCCAGGAGCACCTACCCATACATACCTATGCATAGGTAATACCTGCTATACATTTCTGTTCTATGTCAGTATGGCACACTGTAATGACAGTCTTGCTGCTCAGTCAGTCATTTCAACCTGTTAGGGCAGGACATCTGTAGGACAACGCACAAATATGGTGGGCTATGGGCCACAATTAGTGATTCTTTCTTCATATTGCTGTAACACGCATATGTCATTTGATAGTGCGGTAGCCTTTGCATTCACAGACATACTCTTGAGGATGTCTAATGCTCATATGGCAGGCAGAGAGGTGAAAGGCTAGGTGTGTGGTAGTGAGGCTAGGAACTGTTAATGTTGTGAGTATGACTGGTATGGAGACAGTGCTAGCTGATATGCTGGACAGAGGAAAGGTAGATATATTGTGTGTGCCAGAGACCAGATGGAAGGGGTGTACAGCTGTGTGTATCGGAGTCGGGTACAAATAGTTCTATTATGGTGTGTATGGGAGGGGAAATGGTATAGGGGTTAACCTGAAGGAACATTATGCCAAGCGTGTTTGTAGAGGTGATAAGAGTGACGGGTAGAGTGATGTTCATTAGGCTGGGAATTGATGGTGTAATGTTGACAGTTGTTAGTGCATATGCTCTGCTAACTGTGTGTGTGATGGATGAGACAGACATACTTTGGTGTGGTTGGATGAAGTGGTGATGCCTGCACCCAAGGGTGAGTGAGTGGTGATTGGACCAGATTCCAATGGGCAAATTGATGAAGGGGACAGAGGGGATGCAGAAGTGATGTGTAGGCATGGTGTTAAGCAAAGGAATGCAGAAGGTGAGATGGTGGTGGAGTTTGCAACAGAAGTTGGACATGGGTGTGGTGAATACATAGTATTACAAGACCGAGGGGCATAAGGTGACATTACAAGAGTGGTGGAAGATGCACACAGGTGTATTATCTCCTATGCAGGTGGGCCTGTTTGAAGGGGATTGGTAACTGTAAAGTGGTGATGGGGAAAGTGTAGTTAGGCAGCATGGAAGGTTGGTCTGTGGGAAAACATTGATGATCAGGAAGAGGGGGAGGAGTGTGAGGGAGGCACAATGGATCAAATGGTGGATACTGAGAGAAGGGTGGTTGTGAGGTTGAGTTCAAGGCATGGAAGGTTGGTCTGTGGGACAGTGGTTGGTGATCAGGAAGAGGGGGAGGAGTGTGAGGGAGGCACAATGGATCAAATGGTGGATACTGAGAGAAGGGTGATTGTGAGGTTGAGTTCAGGGAAGAGTTAAGATAGGCAGTGGGTGGCAGTGAAGAGTTAGCAAATATCTGGGTAACTACATCTGAGCTAGTAAGGGAGATGAGTAAAATGGGGCTGTGTGTGACATCTGCACAGAGGAAGGAGGACAAGGAGAACTGGTGGTGGCATGAGGAAATACAGGGGAGTATACCGACAAAGAGGTTGGCCAAGGAGAAGTGGGATTGTCAGACAGATGTAGACAGTAGACAGGTGTATAGGGAGATGGGGGGCATGGCAAAGAGACTGGTGACAAAGGCTGAGGATGGGGCATCTGAAGAGTTGTATGTCAGGTTGGACACCAAGGATGGAAAATAGGACCTGTACCAACTGGCTTGACAGAGGCATGTAGCTAGGAAGGATGTGCAGCAGATAAGGTTGAGAAAGGATAATGGTGGAACTGCACTCACTAGTGAGGAGAGTGTGTCGAGCAGGTGGAAACAGTAGTTTGATGGGGTGTTGAATGAAGAGAATGAGAGAGTGATAAGGTTGGATAATGTGGGTATGGTGAATCAGGATGTGCAACAGATTATCAAGGGGGGAAGTAAGGATAGCTATGAAGAGGTTTAAGAATGGAAAGGTTATTGGTCCAGATAACATACCTGTGGAAGTGTGGATGTGTTTAGGACAAATGGCAGTGGTCTTTTTAACCAGATTGTTTACTGTAATCTAGGAAAGTGAGAGGATGCTTGAGGAGTGGATGAAATGTGTTTGGGTACTGATTATGAGAATAAGGGTGGTGTGCAGAGCTGCAGTAACTACAGAGGGATAACATTGATCAGTCACAGCATGAGGTAATGGTAAAGGGTGGTGGAAGCTAGGCTAAGAAGGGAGGTGAGAATTACTGATCAGCAGCATGGTTTCATGCCAGGATAGAGCAGTACACATGCAATGTTTGCTCTAACAGTGTTGATGGGGACATACAGAGAATATCTGACGTAGCTGTGTTGTGTCTTGGTGGACTTACAGATAGCATATGACAGGATGCCTACAGAGGAGTTGTGGTATTGTATGAGGTAATCAGGAGTGGCAGAGGAATCCAAGAATGCTACAGGATATGTACAAGGCTAGTGGGACAGCAGTGAGTTCTGCATTGGTAGTGGCAGGTGTGTTTACAGTGGAGGTGGGAGTACATCAGGGATCAGCTATGAGCCCTTTTTTATTTGCAGTGGTGATGGACAGGTTGACAGACATGATCAGGCAGGAGTCCCCCTAGACTGTACTGTTTGCAGATGACATTATGGTCTGTAGTGAGAGTAGGGAACAGGTTGAAGAGACCCTGGAGAGGGGGAGGTATGGCCCAGAGGGGGAGGAATTATGGTCACCAGGACTAAGATGGAATATATATGAGTGTGAATGGGAGGGAGGATGGAGGAATGGTGAGGATGCAGGGAGTACAGTTTGCTAAGGTGGATATGTGTAAATGCTTGGGAACAACAGTTCAGAGTAATAGCGAGTGTGGGGGAGAGATGACGACGTGAGTACGGACAGGATGTGGGTGGTGCGGAAGAGTGCCATGTGTGATATGTGACAGGCAAGTACCATTAAGAGTGATAGGAAAGGTCTACAAAAGGGTAGTACGACCAGCTATCTTATATGGATTGGAGACATTGGCAAAGAAAAAAGATACAGAAGTCAGAGCTGGACGTAGCAGAGTTACTAATGGTATGAAGTGTCACAGTCAGTACTGTGCAACACATACTCCAGTAGTTTTCATATGTGAGCCATCCTTTCCTGGGGTGACTCAGGGCCCTGAGCTGTGTTCTATGTCACTGCAGACACAGTTTCTATGGCTATATGTTCTGCTCAGCAATATATCAGTACAACATGTATTGTTGAGACATAATATTGTTTGAACTTTCTATTTTCCACATTTACATGCCCCCTACTAATTTCATTACAGCCTTGATTGTTTGACATAGCTGTGTTTTATTGTTTTCAGTTCAGTTGGTATACTCCGTCAGTCTCAGTGTGTGTGTCTGTCTGTCAGTTTATTTCTGTGTTTGTGTGTGTGTGTGTGTGTGTGTGTGTGTGTGTGTGTGTGTGTGTGTGTGTGTGTGTGTGTGTGTATGTGTGTGTGTGTGTGTGTGTGTGTGTCTCTCTCTCTCTCTCTCTTTTTCTCTGAGATAGATGGAGGATATACATCTGTTTTGTATAGGCACCATCTTGCCTTTAGTAGGTAATGCTCATGAGCAGCTGATGGCCTGTGCATCAATTGGAGTCCCCCATTTGCTAATTGCATGTGGAACAACTGTGGTATTATTCCCATACCCAATAGCATGGAAACACACTCCTATAACTGAGTACTTCATGTGGCCATTTCCCCTTTTCCTTGCTTGGGAGGAGTACTTCATGGAGGTGTGTGACAAACAGCATCACAGATTGTATTTGGGAATACCTCTTACGACAAACACTGTGGAGACAGCCCAACAAACTGAGGAAGAATGTTCCAGACATAGGGACAGAATGTAAGTATTACTGTTATACAGTTGAACTAATGCTAATTTGATAGTGTTTGTGTGGATATGGCTGCTCTGCATGAATTTAAGTCTGACAGTGTTATGTGGCTGACAACTTCCAAATGGAGGGCTATCCGCAGACTGTCCTGAGTTTGGACTCTTATATTTGGTGTGTTATTCACACATTTTTTGGCCTTGGAAATTCAGTAGCATACTCTGAGGACTGCAGTCAGTAAGTGGTAACATCCATGTGTGTTACTGACTTTATATCCCTCAGAACTGATATGTTACAACAACCCTGTTACACCATCAACCTTCTCCATTTATGACAGCAATATGTTAATAATGCCCCTGTGTTTGGGCCTCTTCCCTCAAATATGTCGGCCTTTGTCCAGATGTCATGCTGTAAGAGGTGTATAGGTGTAGTATATCATTATATAGTATCCCAGTGATGTATCAGACTACCAGACATGTTACGTGTATTAGGCCTTATATATGAGAACGAAGCATGAACATTCTGTGGGACTCTATACAGTTGAGAGAACTGTGTATTTCTGGAAATTGTTGACAGACTGTCAGGATTGTCTAGCATTATATTGTGAATGTGTTTTTGGACTGTGTGTGGGGGGGTAGATGAAAGTGTTGAGGGTCTTTTTCTATCTGATTTTGTATGTTGCTCCAGCTTCTGGTGCTCTATCAGCTGTATATGTTTGTAGGTGCAGGCTGAGACATGTCCCATACAACAGTCAGACATCAGACTACACTGTGAATTGGGCCAGTATATATAGGGGTAGTGTATGAGTGGCAAACATGCTGATGATTTTGTTCACACAGTCTATATACTCTACTGTTCCTGTGGCTTACCAGTAAATCACTTTGAATGTGATGAGATTGGTTCTGGGTATGCACTTTCACACTGGTGTCTGTTGGTTAGTGCTGTTACATCCCTGTAGTGCCTGATATATTTGCAATTGCATGTGTATTCCCCATAGCAAAATTGGGTTTCTGTTGTGTCAATCTGCCTGTAGTTTAGACAGTACTTGGTGACATGCCTAGCAGTTAGTGTAGTTTCCCTACTGTGATGTTATGTCCCGATATTTAGCAGATGTATTGTTGCCTGGTCCCCATATGTGTTGTGTATGTCTGACACATAAGTGGGATGATGTGAAGATGTATGTCAGTGAGTAGTAGGGAGTAATTTGGTTTTGGACTTGGGCTATTCCAGTCAATATATAGTACAACAGACAGAAGAGTGTTACTGCATCAACTGTGTCACCTTATCTACTCCATTACTTGGGATATGTTCCCAGTTTCAGGCCCTCCCCCAGTCAGGCTTGGTCCAGATTTGTTGCACAAAGGGGTTCTGAGTGGGTCTATATCAGAAGATTGAAGTTTCAAAACTTCAAATCTGATATGGTCGACACCATATGATCGACGTCTTGAAACTTCAAATCTTTTAACGGAGATCTCCGTACAGCACAGAAAGGGAAGATTTCCCTTTTCTGCATTGTAGTGTGATCTCAGAGTTGGTATATTTAAGTAATGGGAGGTGTGGGGGGAGCAGCTTCCCATGTGGGGGGTGCAAGGGGGCTTGCCCCCCTTCTTAGAGTGTTCAAATAGTTTGTTTTTGTAGGTTGTTGTGTTTTATTACATTTTCTATGTTTCAAGACTTCGATTAAATGGTGTCGACCATATCAGATTTGAAGTTTTGAAACTTCGATAATGTAATATAGACCCATTCTGAGCATACCTCTCAACTGGCCAGATTGTTTCAGACTGTCCAGGATTATTGCTCATACATATGTTCTGTTCCACAGAATCATTATTTTCATTTCTGTAGTAAATCACTGTGATAATGTGAGGATTTCTGTCTGTAAATGATGAATACATTTCAGTTTCAGAACTCACATCCTTCTGGACATGAATGCTGAACCCTGTTAATGTAGGAACATTCTACATTTATAACAGTAGTATGTACATTATGTCCCTATTCTTGGACCATTGTCCCCCCATTTTGATAGCCTTTGTCCAGAATTATTGCACTAAGAGGTGTAGAGGTATGGTGCTGGGTATGACTCCACTACATGTTATGGGCTATATATATATATATATATATATATATATATATATATATATATATATATATATATATATATATATATATATATATTAGATATATCTATACAGATATATATATATATATATATATATATATATATATATATATATATATATATAAATATAATATATGGGTCTACTTCATATGATCAGATGATCGACACTCATTTCACCGACACCAAAACACCTAAAGCTCAAAACACCGAAAACTCATTGGATCAAAACTCATAACATTGAAGCATTATGCCCTTTCCCCACTGTAGCGCGACCCTGGAGTTAGAATAAATAGGGGGAGTGTGGGGGGTGTGTGTGGGGGGCGGATCCCTCACATTATTTAGATCAATATTGTCATTTATGTTATAAGTATCCACGTGTATGTTTAAAATTTGTTATGTATGTGGGGGGCTTCGCCCCCTACACCCCTCCAATGTGGAGGTCTGTGCCCCCCACACCCACCCATCTATTTATTCTAATTCCAGGGTCATGCTACAGTGGGGAAGGGCATAATGCTTTCAATTTCATGTGTCGATGTTATGAGTTTCAATCAAATGAGTTTTCGTTGTTTTGAGCTTTAGGTGTTTTGGTCTCTCTGAAAAGTTTATTGATCATATGAGCTTTCGATCATATGAAGTAGACCCATATATATATATATATATATATATATATATATATATATATATATATATATATATATATATATAGTTTCACTTCATAATCTCGAAATGCTGAAATACCGAATTTCAGCATTCCGTGACTATGAAGCCGAACCATTCACAATACCAAATCACGAATCACACAATCACAAACATACATACACCATACACCACATAACACACACACCATTCCACCCACAGCACACAAACCAAACAACCCTACAGTACGTATAAGCAGGGGGGCAAGCCACCCTGCATCCCCCATGTGGGGGGCTGTGCCCACCACACCCCCTTACTTATATATATGCACATAACATAAAAAAAAAAAAACTCACACCATGACATTCTCCACTCACTCACACACAAATACACATCACACATACACAAACACCAACAAATCCAACACTCACACTCATACCTAAATCTCCCTACTCTTACCCACACATACAACATACAAAAACATACACAAGCACTCACTCACCTGCAATTTCAGGCACCATAACACTATCCGCAATGTACCAGAAATGCATAAGCGAGAATTCGAGATATTCAAATTCGCTTTTATGCACTTTCAGCATTCTGAATTTTCGGCTTCATGATCTCGGAATGCTGAAATTCGGTATTTCAGCATTTTGAGATTATGAAGTGAAACCATATATATATTAATATATATATATAAAACCATATAGGTTCATAGGTAGGTACTAGGCTATCTGCCCGAAGGCATTTATAAGCCTAGTCAGAATGTGTTGGCTTTCGCCGCCCCCTTAGATTAGTTCCCTGTGCCTCTGTCCAGCAGACCCGGTGAAGTGATCCCTGGGGTAAACTTTCTGTTTCCCATCCACTTATCAAGGTTTCTCTTGAAGAGTGCTAGCAAGGAGCTCTG